>NW_008796044.1:14150301-14174663 GCF_000699145.1 Aptenodytes forsteri
ATTAAGTAGATCACCCTTGGCTCCAGTTTCCTATCCTACTGTTTGTCCATCACAGTAGTGACTTTTGTTTGGGGCAGGATTCACCTATATGCGAGTTAGAACAAACAAGGCCTTGGTTTTGGTGGTATTGCAACTAAACATTGACAAGAGATCTGTATGTCTGCTCTGAGCCGCAGGCCTGTGCAGTCCATTAGATAGTTTGGGCCAACATCCATCTAGAGAACGTGCTGGTTGCTTGTGATTCTTTCTCTTTTTTTCTGCTATTCTATCCCTTAGTTCCTGATGCTTTTGGAGCAGAGCAAATCCTTCAGCAAAGCTCTTCCAATGTCACGTAGAGAGACTAGCAATGGTTGGATAATAGGTTTCGTTACTAACGCTGGCCAAGAATTCTCCAAGATGTTTTTCCAAAATGTTTTAGTGTGAACCATCTTCACTTCTTTGAACTGTCTGGTTTTGGTGAAAGTTGGATCAATAAAGACTTTTGCAGGATTGAGGTGGGATGGGATGGGAGATGTGTCCCACCTCTGTTCCCAGATGGGAGTAAGAACCAGTTCAGCTCATTCTGGATTAGCTATATTCGTTAAAGTCTGTGCCTTGCCAAATTATGCTTGACCTTGAGTCTCCCGTACCCTTGATTTATCCCCTGGTAAATGAGCACTGACTTGCACGTCCTGAGTTCTTGCAAGGAGGAGCCCACCATCACAGTCAGGATAGCGAGTGAAACTGGAGCCTCCCTCGTGGCACAGATGGACACCCCAACCTCCACACCATCCCTTACCATCCTCTCTAGCTCCTGTAATTCTGGTGGGAGATTGTCAAAAGCTTGTGCCTTTCATCCCTGAAGTGGGAAGGGGTTTATTTATTTTGTTAATCTGAAAGTTAAGTGGGTGGGAAGATAAGTCTGCAGCCCCGCTCCATTCGTCACATGGTACCAGCTCGTTTCCCTTGAGAGAGGCAGAGCAGATGGAAGGCAGAGATGAAATGCAGATCAAAAGTAAACAGTGTGATTAAGTTTTTGATAAAAGGACAAAACACTTATCATATCAAAGCCGCTGAAAAACACATTAAATGTTTCCTGAACATTTTGTGTCCACGTAAGCATTAACTGTACTTGCCACGGGGACGTTTGTAACAGCAGGTGGTGGAGTTGGGGAGCGCTGGTGGGGTATTTACCCTCATGGCTCTGCCGCAGGTCACCTGGCTGGCACCAGGAAGGCAGATCTGGCAGCCTGTTAGCCATCCTCTAGCACATCGAACCTCTCTTCCTGCAGATTGGTGGGCCCATGTTATGTGCGTGGTTAGGCAGTCCTTTTTTTAAGCCATGCCCAGCTCAGTTTTCCAGGTTTGGGCACTGTTTTTCCAGAGGTTTTAAGGCACTTGCAGTTGTAGATAGGTGCAGAGTTTGTGGGTGGCTTTTCTCCCAAGCATTGGTGATCGTTCGGTCTCATGCTCAGTGAATCAAGTCCTTAAATACTTTTGTGTAAGCAACATAATTTGTAGTGAGAAGTGTCTATGGATTGCCTATTTTCATCACTGCGTTGGAATACTTAGCAGTCCTGGCCAGCAGAGAAAGATTAAAAAGCAGTATATTGCCATTATTTTTTAATTTCTTTTCCAATCTTATGAAAGTATGAAATACATTAAAAGAATGTAAAGAAAAGACACTTTGTAATAGCCAATAAAAGCTAAGAATGATGAAACAGAGAACAGCAAAAAGGAATAGAGGTAGAAATAAATACAGGAGAAGATTCCCTGTTCCAGTTACTACCATAACACCCCAGAAGCGCATTTCCTCTGCAGTGGCAATGGGCTCAGTTGCAGCAAACCTGACTTTATCATCCAAAAAAGCCACAGTTGAACAAGCTGTTTCTTGAGCTGTTGCATTTCCCAATCAGAGAATCCTTGGCTGAACACACAACCCCAAGGTCTGGGAGAACATTGAGGAGCCCACTATGAGCCGGTGTGACAGCATTGTCCTCCTCATTCCTAGGGATAGAAGGTCACCAGGACACCTTACTGCGAAGTGCCCCAACACTTGTTGAGGAGGGACCTTTCTTGTGCCTTCTTGCTCAGCACCACCTACACAGAGCTGGGGTTATTGATTGTACTGTACCGCTGCTGGTGGTCTTAACATTTTGGTAAAATAAATGCAAAATGCTACTGTAGTGGCTCAGTAGCATTTTATGTTGCCTTTGTGCAGGTGTCAGTGCTGAGTCCAACCTGGTTTTTTCCATTTTATAACCTTGTTTTGCTGTAGGCAAGGAAGGAGCCCCATGCCCTGCCTTCTCCCACATGGAAGGTCCTGTGTAATGGAAACCATTCCCAGAAACAGTCTCCCCTTGCATTTTCCTTTTTTGCCTCTTTTTGCCTCTTTTTGCCTCTTTTTGCCTCTTTTTGCCTCTTTTTGCCTCTTTTTGCCTCTTTTTGCCTCTTTTTTTTTTACCAGTGCAGAGACATTTTCACATCTCCAGCTCTCAGTCCTTTAGAGCACAGGGATAGTTTAAATGCCGTATGTGTGCAGCCACCTGTATCATCAGTCATTTTGCACGGCAGGGTGTGGAAGTCTGCCCTTCACTAAGATCCCTCCACCAGCAGCGCTCCCTCCAGAGCACCATTTATCAAAGCGGTCCTTCAAGGCACACATTATATTTTACCCTTGTCGCTGCCACAAGAGCCTGTGTGCTGTTAGCAAAGCATCTCTGCTCCTTCTGAACCCACGAGCATTAAGTCTGGTTTTGGGACCAGCGTATGGCAGTATATCCTTCCAAAGTCAGGGCACCAGCCCTCCAGTACATTTACTGCTGGAGATTTCCAGGTCTTAGTAAGTACGCGTAAGAGCAGCAGAACTTGTGAAACCTGGGGGTTTGGCTTTTTCTCGCAGGATTAGATTTCCCTGTACTTAGCAATGTTGGTGGATGCTGTTCCTTCAGGTGGTGTATTTGTAAGGTCTCTCACCTCCATACAAGTCCTCTTGAGTCCAGCAGCAGGTCAGCTCACATCGCTGCTCTCTGCCCAGAAGGTCAATAATTTGGGTCTTTCTCCTCTACCCAGCTGCTCAGCTTTATGACACGTGGAGGAACTCAGATGCTTTTGAGGTCTCTGTATCATCCTGCAAATTTTGGTTGAAATTGGCATCTGATTTCCTTCTGAAATGAGAGGAACAGCAAAACAATTGTGTGTTGAATTTGGACTAAAGTTCAGGGAAGCACTTACCTGCTGAATTTTCACATGCTTAAATCTCATTGACTTCAGGCTAAGTCCAAGTTGTCCTCAAGTGAAGTTTTTACCACGTGTGGGCTGTTGTTTCCAGGAAAAGTGGAAAAAGATTTTACACCCAACATGGACTTCTTTACAAATATCTAATGATTTGGACTAGATTTTTACTTGCTATGGTTTATATTAAAAAGCCCAGAAATGGGGCAATACTGCAAGTTTAAAAAAGACGTGTTAGAATCACAGAAAAGTTAATCAGAAGGGACCTCTCGTGGTTGTTAGTCCAAGCTCTCGCTTGAGGCAGGGCTAACTTCAAAGGTTGCTCAGGGCCTTGTCTAATTGAGTTTTGAAAATCTCCCAGGACGGAGATTGAACATCCTTTCCAGGTCCCTTTTCCAATTTCATGCGGTGCTCAGGGGAGGATTTTCTCTTATGTTCAACTGGAATTTCCCTTCTGCAGCCTGGGGGTGTCGCCTCTCATCCTGTCACTGTGCTCTTCGGAGAAGGGTCTGGCTCTGTCCACGCCGCCTACCTTTTCCATCATCCAAACCACCGTCAGTACAGTAAGACAAATCTCCTTAAGGTTGTTTGCTTGTTTGTTTTCCTCTCTCAGTGCTTCCCTTGTTGTTTCTGTATTCTGCGAGTGATTGACAGCATAACCTCGTCTTCTGCCTACTGCAGGCAATCACACATTTGGGCTCTTTCAAAGGAAGATCTTGTTTCTATTTAGTGCTTTTGAAAAGAGTACTTTGGAAACTGCATAAACAGAAAAAGAAATGAGGTGTTGTGAGCAGAGAAGTCCCCGTCCTAAATTCCTGTCTGCCAAATACTAATGTTAGTTATTATCAAGCTTAGTAGTGCGAGAGATTTTTAGTCTCTGTACAATTGGCCTTCATCCTGCTGTGAACATCACAGTGTCAGTCAACAGTGAGCAAAAAGGCATGAAATTAAAACCTTCTGTTCTTCTTCAGTGGCAAGTAAAGTGGCAACCAGGCACCAACTCAGATATGACACAGGCCTTGCCCAAAAGTTTGAGATTAGACCAGGAACTTCATAATAAAAAGTCAAATTTAATTTCTTAACAATACCCAAGACAGATGTCTCAGTGACAGTTGTACAGCTGTTTTTATTCAGTTTAAAAAAAAAGGTAACTTTTGCTTAGAAGCATTACTATGTATTTCAGCAAGATTTCTCATGTAATGAGATGCAAAAGTTCAGGCAATATCCTGTTTAGCTACGTTTCTATTTGATAATAAAAATGGCATTGGCAGTGAGGGATTGCACTGAATAAATTATTACTTTGAGTTCTGTTTTACGCTGAAGCCAGGATGTGTCCTGTAAGTTCACAACTGTTTCAACTTTTTCTTTTCCTCATCTAGACAGCTATATGTCCATGAGATTTATTTCTTGATCTATATAGACGTGCAATTCTTCTTGGGATTATTACCATAGAAACAAGACGTAACGTAGAGCGTGTTAGAAGTAACAAATAGGATTTGGCAGTCTTTCCCATTTACTACTCAGAGTCTGAGCTGCGTACAAAAAGCAGCAATTACTTGCTCTAGGAGCCTTATTAACAGGCACATCTGCACTTTCATTAAGACTAGATACTTCAACTTCCATTCTGGCTGGGATGACATTCAGATATTCTGGTCTTTAAACTAAACTAAAATCCCTGACATCTATTTTATTTTTCAGTCAGGGCAGGAATTTGTTGGTTTTGACGTTTTGGTTCCTTTTTGTTTGATTGCAAATCCCGGAGGCAGCCCGCGCTCCCAGCCCCTGTGAGCCTCCCAGAAGGAGAAGAGACACAGTAACCGAACCGCTGGCTCCCGGGGAATGGTGCCTCCTTTGAAGGATGAAGTCACCCAAGTTTTGCTCGTAAAGCCTGATCTCCCACGGTGCTGGGACCCAGCTCCCAGCCTCTCCCAGGGCTTCACACCCTGCCTGGCTTTACAGGCACACTGCCCTTCTCATCCTTGGCGGCCCAAGGTTGCTCTGAGTTGGCGAGCTGCAGCAGCCTGAGCTTGGGGGAGTCGATGGGTTGTGCCAGGCAGAGAAGTGCTTTTGCACGCAAGGGTGTTTGCAGGAGTAAATACAACGTACTGTGCATGTAACTAAAGCTGACACCACATTTACCGATATACGTGAGGGAGAAATGCAAATTCAAGTTTTTAAGCCAAATCCATGGGGCAGCTTTTGAAGTTGTATGGGATGGTGAAGAGGCAGAATACTAGATGGAACAGGATAAAGAATAGAGCAGAGAAATATATTGAAAAATAAGGACTGAGCACCAGCAGGCAGGACGAGTCCACAGGCTGAGGCGTAGCGGCAGGCAGGCGGTGTCAGCCTGTGGCCCTGTGCCTTCCTACGTGGGAGGTCGGTGCCGGCTCAGCAGGCCGTGAGGTGCAGATCTTGCTCTTCCAGCAGACAGAGGTTATGCTCAGGAGGGAGAGCCGGAGTCCTGGGAGATGTTTTGTAGCTGCTCACAGGAGTAGAGGTTGCGTCTAGGACTCTTCCCTTCCTTCATCTCTTTCCCATCCTCCCTTGCACCAAGTAAAATCAAATTTAGAAGCAAATTGTCAGGTCACAGAGGGGTCGCTTGCTCTGGATGATATATTTGCTGACCTGGGAGTGAGCATGCACTGTCCTTTTCCTAGTCCACATCCTATAACGCTGCCGCTTGTTGAGAGCGGAGCAGCTTCTAGGGGGGATTTCAGAGGCAGCTGGAGATGCTTTAAAGCTCTCAGGGCAAAACCTGTCATCTGCCTGCACCAATTTGGGAACAAACCAACTTTGCTGAACAGAAGAAACATTAAAAGCTGATTGGAAGCCACAAAATTGAGATGAAGCCTAGAATGCAACTTGGAGAGCCCGGAGAACTGATAATACAGGGAGCTTGAAACTGGGCTACATGCTCCAAGTTTGCCTGGCCTCCTTTTCAAAGGTGCTGAGGACTCTGCATCTCTAGTGAAGTCGATGAGTGCTCAGGATCTTTTTGAAACATTTATTTAGTGCCTAAGTATAGATCTAGGACTGACTAACTTCAGGCTCCAAAAATAGTGCAGGTATCTGCCTTCTCCCTCTCCCTCATTTCTTTTTTCGTTGCTCTTTAATCTCTTCTTCAGCTCCCACGTTCTCTGTTCCTTCCAACTCCCTTCATTTTTCCATCTTCCTCCAGTTGACTTCTGCTCCTGCTGCTACCCCTCACTCACTCTGATGCCTCTCCTGTCCCATGGGAGCCACAGAGAATTTCTCGAGGTCCATCCTGAGCAAGCCTTGGGTGGCACCCCTTTTCTCTCCCTCTCTCACCTTAAATTCTCCCTGCCTCATTCTCAGGCGGACAGAGGTTCAAAGAAACAGCTCTGTTCTGCTCAGGAACCTGCTGAATTCAAGTCCCAAGTATCTCGCCTCTCCTACATGGGACTGACCAGGGCTGGTAGCAAAAAAGGGACCATCACAGACACTCTTGATTAGAGTCGGAGCCCGAAGCAGCTGATGTCCCTTTCTGGCCCAAAAGCATAAATCAAAATGTCCCATTTTCCTGTGTATTTCCCATCGCAGGCATGATCTGCCAATGACAACAACAAAAGAGGTTATAATGAAGCAATCATGTTGATTTTGTGAACAGGAAGCTCTCATTAATGGCTTGTGTTTTTCAAATCAACCCGAAGACAGATGTGGCTGTGAATCTGATGGATCTTGTCCCTGATGTTTCTGTCTGTTGTAGGAAGGCATGCCGCAAACGCTGAGTTCTACCAGTATGTTTACCCCATGTGGCTTCAGCCCTCATCTACATACTTCGAAAGAAGATGAACAAGGAGGACTGATCTTCCAGGATGGAAACCTTACCTCAGCATCTCTGGATGCTCTAATCCAGCATCTCATACCTACCACTGATTACTACCCTGAAGTAAGCAATTCACAGTATAATAAACAGCTTAATTTTGATGAATTGGGGCAGCACTTTATGCAAAAGTGCAAATGTGTTAAATTTTGAATTAAGAGGGCTAATTTAAAAGCTGCATACAATTAAAGCTTGGTAAATTGGTGCATTGCTTTAAATGCTGTTTCACTGCTCTGTAATTGTTCCCTGAAAAAGCAGATCCCAAAGTTGATACTGCCTTTAAATAAGAGAACGGGGTGAGGGGGGAAAGCTGTGGTGGTGATGAATTAGTGATATAGCAGTCAGAGCACTTCAAAAATAGCAGTGCATCCCAGAGAGGTTTAGATGAAGACTGAAGCAAAAAACTTCAAGTCTGAACTGGCATTAAATTAGCTGAATTTCAGTAGCTGCTGAAGTCATCCAGGTCTGTCTGCATGTACAAAACATTCTCTCAGTGAAAACAGAGATGCTCCTTCTGATGGGTTCATCATTTACCTAGGGTTATATTCACACCAACTTTGCAGTCACTGGGCAGCACAGTCCAGATCCTAATCCTTGCTCCATCAGTGAATATTCAGTGTTTCTTCACCAACAGTGTGAGGATTTAAACTGGAAGCAGGTTTATGGTCCTGCAAGCCATTGACTTCCCTGGATTTTGCACATCCTCAGTGGAATTCAGGACACAGTTTTACTGGAAGACTTTTAAGTGCTAATATGTCTCTATAGAAAGGCTTGTATTTCAAAGCACAGAGTAGCATTGACTTCTGGACGGTTTAGAAGACTACGGAAGTTATCAATGCAGAGCAGGCAGCATGTTTTAAATTACCCGCAGCTCAGTTTCTGATCAGCTAAAAATAAGTATTAAAGAAGCATATCAATTAAAAAAAAGAGCAGAAAGGCAATAAAAATAGGTAGTGGACAGATTAGGCTGTGAGATTTTCATTAAGCAACGTGTGATGTGTAATATTATACCTGCTGCTCAGGAGCATGGCTAGGTCTGGAGGAAAGAAGATATTCAGGCGCAGGGGGAGGGGTCAGGATGCAAACAACTGAGGATTCACGCGTATGTTTTAAATTCACTGCTGGAATACTTTAAATAATCCAAGGATTTATCCAACAGGCCTGCTTTCCATAGCTTCACAGTTGTGGGACTGCATCTGATATGGCTTTGCTGATAGAAATGGATTTTGGGGAGTTAGTAGAATAGATGAAATATTCCTTAAAACAGGCTGGGTGAGACCTGCAGGGCTATAGCAAGATGTGACTAATCTGGGGGCGTCTGCAGCTCACAACCCAGTACAACACAGAGATGCCTGAGTGTCTACACATTTAGCTTTCACTGGCCTCCATGTGTCCCTGGTTGTCCTGTCTCCTGTACCTGGGCTCGCTCCTGTAGAGCGACCTATACGCTGTCTTCGCTGGATGTTTGCACAGGGTTTGGGCAACCAAAGGCTGGAAGCGGATGCTGTGGAGGAAGGAGATGCCGCTGCCTCCTGCACCCACTGTAACCAGTTCCATTTTCAGGGTCAGGAATCCTTACGTCTTTTAGACATAAAGATCTGTCCCAGTGGAAATGCAAAAACCATGGAGTTCGGGGATTTATGGCTAATATTACCCACTGTGCAGCTGCTTACAGCAGGTCTGCTTGTCTTTCTCCTGCAGAAAGCCTATATCTTTACATTCCTGCTGAGTTCCAGACTCTTCATCGAACCCCATGAGCTTTTGTCTCGAGTTTGTCACAAGTGCATTGAGCAGCAGCGGCTGGACGACCCCGTGCTGGACAAGGTTAGTTTATCTTTACAGCAGAAAAATGTGAGGTATTTTCAGTGGGCAGAGAATTCTGGGGCTCTGGTGTGTGTCCTTTGCCTCCCTTCGGATTGAATGAAACTTTCTCATAAAGGATGATGGTTGCCGCCGAGATCCTGACATTGAGGCATCCTAGCATCCATGTCCAAGAGTAGTGCTCCAGGCACTAGTCACTTCAAATCTTCTTCTAATTTTCCCTTTCCCCCTGTCTCAGTCTTCCCAGGTGACTTTCCTTCTTAACTTCTTTAAGGCTCTGATGAAGCCTGAGGGATGCAAGGAGGTAGGACGTAAACCTCACACACTGTCAACTGCATATGTCGACACACCACTCTTTTTCCCATTTTTACTTAATGCGTCTGCTCTTTTGCTTTCTTGCTTCTGGTACAGTAATGTTTCCTCTTGGCCTTACCTGTCACTTTGAACGCTACGTAACAGCATGCAGCTACCCACTGCCTTCCCGTTGCTGGCACTGACAGATCGTCCACACAGCTGTGCTGCAGAGCGGCGCTGTCTGGCACACCAGGAATGAGTTGAAGCAGTAGTGAGGCTGTGACAAGCTAACAGAATGAGAAAATCCAAGCTGTTACTGCGTCGGCACTCGTACTGTTTTGCCCTCGGGACTGCGCAGACTGATACAGTGTGTAGCAGCACACGTGCATCCTCTGGCAGTCCCACAGACACTACAGTGGAGATGGATCCCACTGGATCCTATTCAGTGCTGGATTTCACCCAAGCTCTCCTCGGTGCATTGATGAAGACCTATCCAGTACATTACCTGGAGCAGGAGATGCATTTTCAGTGCAGTGGAGGGGAGAAGAATGTGCATTAGTTGCAACTTTCCAAAAGCCCCAGAATTCTGAAATGATTCTCAAGATCAGCCTTTCCAGCTTTGAAACAGTATTTTTGGCATCATATACTGAATCACCAACATCTGAACGCGTGTGCTTGTTTTTGCCCAGGCAACTGGTTGCGTGAGTAACAGGAGCTCTGCCCTCACTACGGAGAGCAATCAGCCAGACTACGTAGAAATCTGATACTTGGGTTGCCCGTACAGTCCGTGCTAATAGAACTATCTGTAGGAGGTGCAGCATCCAAAACAATTTTTCTGAGGTGTTACGGGTTCTGTTCTCTGATGCTATGGGAGATGCAAATTTAGGAGGATTAAAATGTGAGCATTGCAAAGTTTTGCTGCTCGTTAAACTTAGCAAGAAATGAGAAACATTATCGTATTACAAAGATCACCCAATCTGCCTGAGGTGAGTCTGCATTTTGGACTAGCCTGTAGTAACACAGAGTTGGCGGGACAAGCTGATTTTGTGTTCCTGAGAGTGGGGCTGACTTTGAAACTTGGACACAAGCGATCTCCCATCCCCTGAGCCGTGTCCTGTGACTTGCACGAAGTCCTCTCCTTCAATTCATAATAGCAGTTTACACAGCTGGAGCAAATGTCTTCCCAGACCTTTGTAGTGTCCAATAAAGCTTTCCTTTTAGCAGCCACCTGCTGGTCTTTGAGCGTGAGCTTAATGCTAGCTGACAGCAGTTATTTTTAGAGATGTGGTTCATTGAAACCGGTTGTTGGTGCAAAGCTGAAATATGCATTTTAACCACCTTGGTTGAAAAGCAGAGAGCTGTGGAGCTCAAGAGTATAATTTTTCCTGATTACAGGGTGCACTTTAGCTACAGTACGTAGGATGCAGAAGGAGGGTGTTTGTTTTGGTCTGTGTTTTCTGTAAATAAAAATGCAGTTTGTTGTTTAATGCAATTTCCTTTTCACGCGTTCTTGGGTAATGGAGGATGAAAGCTTTGGAAGCAGCCGCACTGGCCGTCTTTTGAGATAATACTAATGCACCAGTTGTGCTCTTCCCCACATTTCCCTCCTTGCCCCATGTCTTCCTGACTATTCCCACTGCTGCATTCTCTCATAAATCTACATCAAAAGCAAAGTGGGCGCCAGCTGTGTATTATGTGAGTGGGTGTCCTTGTCCTATCATGACCTTGAGCTCATGTGGGAAGAGCGCAACATTATCAGTAGCCCAGGTAAAGTTACTAAAGTGCTGGTGTTTTGTCCATCTTTTCTTCCTCATGTTACACCTGCCACTGGTCACTAAGCAGTTTTTTCGTAAGGCCAGAAAGCAAAGAAGCAAAAAACGCCTCTTTGTTGGTCAAGAAATACATTCCAATTAATTTTTCAGGGAAGGATGAAAATGTAGGAGGGTTGTAAGTACAAAAGGGAAGAACACATGGTTCAAATCAGCAAAAACGCCAGATGTTTTTAAAAAACGTATAAAGGTTGCACCAACAAAATGTCCATCCAACCATAAACCGGCCAATTACATGTGCAGAATACTTAAATCTGCATGTAAAACAGGCAGTTGTGCATAGCATCTAAGTACTGGTATATTTTGCATGCCAAAATGTATCATTTATGCACCACACTATTTGTTTGCATATGTGCAGATTTTGCAGGTGCAACGTAAGTGCCTTCTCACTGAACTGGCCCCACTTTCAGTGACATACATATTTGCTGGGAGATTTTAATGAGTAAACACGTTTCAATCCCTATCCATCGTCCTGGTTTCCATTTCAGGCTCGGATCAGAAAATTTGGACCCAAAATCTTACAGTTGCTGACAGAGTGGACAGAGACGTTCCCGTATGACTTTCAGGAAGAGCGGATGATTGGCCATCTGAAAGACATGATTCACAGGATAGCCCCGTGTGATGAGGTGAGGATGTCTGACCTGGGATGTTGTGTGGAGATGTTAAGTTCATTTGCCCACTTGGTTCCTCCTTTTCCTCCTTTTGCCACGTTCTGTTCCATGCCTCTTCCTGGGAACTCTCACAGCTTTGTTCTCTAATGGTTAAAACCTGTAGTAGCTTCCCTGAAAGCCACACCTCTTAGTTTAGGTACCCCTGTGGCAGTGACATGGGGACACATTGGGAGTGATCAGTGGAATTTGTCTACTACGCATCGAATTGTAAGAGAATAACATTCCCATTTCACAGGCGGAAGATCTGAGGAATAGCATGGACTGAATGCGGTGGTCACAATTCAAACAGCAACAGAGCTGTGATCTCCCAAGTTATAGTCTGGCAGAGGAGTGAAGTATCGTGACCTGAGAGCAGCCATCCTGGCTAAGCAGCGGCTCAGGGAGCGCTCCGGGACGTTTAGTTTAGTGAATGGGGAGCGGAGCAAGCAGCCAGTCATCAAGTGATTACATTGGGGAGCTAAAAAAGATCATCAGTTGCCTGAAGGTACCTGATGAAGGCTTCCTTTCTCTAAGAAAATGAGTCGTCGTGAAAGTGGAACCACCACAGGGCGTTTATGGCCCTTTTTTTGTCTCACCTTCTCCATTTGCTTCCGTCCTTGATCACCTGTGCCGAAATCTAATTTTCCATTCCTTACTTTACATGTCTTCAGCCTGGTAATTTTTTTGAAAGAATCTTTGCATTTTGTCATCTTTTTCATTAGTGAATCTAACAAGGGTTTGGCTTACACCTTCCTGTCCTGTGTAAAAGAGTTCACAAGGCCCTATGCTTGAGCTGGCTGATATTGTAAAGCAGGGACCCAGACAGGAGGTGAGCAGGCACAGAGCAGCAGACTCTGATCACAGGTTGACTGATGCCACCGGAATCCCCATCGAAGTTCACAGTATCTATGGGCCAAGAGATAGCTCCTGTTGAATCCAGCCTGTTTGGCTGATATGGTGAGATACCAAGGGACAGTCCTTACATTTAAAGAAAATACAAATGTTTATGGACATGTAGCTTCTCTGGGAGCGTGAAAGTGGCAGAAGACAGCAGTGTGTGGCCTGCTGGGCAAAACTCAGTCTAGATGGCTGCATGGTCTTGGCGTTCAAATGCATGAGCCATGTGTGTGGCAGAGTAGGACACAGTGAATGGAGTCTCTGGGAGACCTGCTTGCAAATTCAGGTGGGTGAAACCCATAAAATAATTCAGAAACATTAAAAATACCACAAAATCCATGAAAATAATAAGGATAAGAGCAAATAGTACATAGAGAGTCTCTAATTACTTCTAGATTAACCATGGGATGTGGAAGAATTCAGTTCCATTGGCTACATCAAGGCCTGGCTTCAGGCCACAGATGGGTGCAGTTCAGTAGAATAAAAAGCGCATACCTGTGAGTCCAAGAAAGAGAGGGGTGGAGAGAACAGAGAAGGAATTAGCAGGGTTGCAGCGCAACAGAAATTAAATTGGACCCTCCTACCCACATGAAACACGAGAGAAATGGAAACAGCTGCTCTTGGGCTGGGATGGCATCACGGCTGGCACTTTTGGGTGGCTGTAGGCTGACATGGCTTGGCTGGCTGGGCTGGCCAGCCCGTGGAAGAGGAGGGGTGGGAAGGGGAAGCTGCGTGACACTTTGATGGAGGTGAAGGGAACTTCAGAGTTTTAGAAGGAGCCGAAGTGGCCTCAATTCCATTGACCAGAGCAGTAAAACTTCTCCTCAAGGGGAAGAGGCAATGAACTTGCTCCTGCCAGCCACCAAGAAAGGTGCCTTGCAGCCCTTCAGCATCTGAAATGGGAGAAACTCATACAGACCCACCAAAATCACGTCCACTGGAAAGAAGGAACCGGCCAGAAGGGCAGAGAACAGGAGCTTTATGGGTGCTCTTTAAAAGCAGTAGCTGCCCTGGTGAAGAGCCATAAATGCTAAAAATCAACTTTTTGCATACAAAGCAATAGTTTATTTGCCTAACCTGAGCAAGTGCTGCACACCTTCGCTCCGGAGTGGGTATAGCTGTGTACCGATGCTTATGGGTGCCCTTTGGGGCAAATCATTGCTTTTCAAATATTACTAGGCACTATAATTGCAAGTGATTATGCCTGAGCAAAATCAATAATTAATTTAAGAAACAGCTTATCCTGCAAACGCAAATTTCCTTTTTTAAGGGACAGCACGAAAGAGTGGTGGTGCCATTAGTTGTTTGGAAGAAAGTTGTTCCCATTGTGGATCATAGAAATTAAAGATTGAAAGATTTGTGAGGTCATCTAGTCCATGTAGGTTAATGCAGGATTTTCCCCTGCAGTGTATGCTCCTGTCCTTTGTAGAGTCCACTTTCTAAAGGCTCTGTGATGTGTTTATAAAGGTGTCCATGCTGAGAAGCATTTCTTAGTAAGTGCTGTGATTTGCATTTAGAGTTAGAGATTTTAATTAAAATTTGAGCTCCTAAGCCACCTGCTGAGACCTGCCGTCTTCAGAGCAACTTTCCCAGTTAAGAACGAAACATTTTCTTTAAATATTAAACAGTAGTATGCTTCTTTTGACTGTTAATGTGGCAACGAAGTGAAATCGGTTGATAGAGTCCAGCATGCAGCCCCTGTACGATGGGGGGTCACTTTGTGGTAAGGTAATTACCGGCATGTTGAAGGCAATGAACAATGTTGTTTTCGCTTAGTAAACATAGTTTAAAGAAGGCAGGAAATGCTTTTAAAAGGGCAAAAGCAGGATTTTTTTTTAATTCCTCCCCCAACACGCACAGAAAAGCTTTCTAGGCAAGGGTGCACCCAACCAATTTTCAGTGAGTCTCTTCAAGAGCTCTAATTTCTGAATAATCTTTTTTGTGTCCATTAAGGGTCTCTCATTTCATTTTTTATTAGGTGGTTGGCTTACCTGAGTCTTCTCTTACTGTTGTCTATATCTGTATTATTATGCCGTATTCCCTACAAAACGAGGTGAAACTAGATCTCTTGATAAGGATTTATTGAAAGGCTGGCTAATATGCATGTCTTTCAAGCAATTTTATGCTGCTTTTTGGCTTTTCATCCAAACAGTGAAGAATTTGATACTGCACAGACATGGCTGGTCCAAGATTTCTCATCCAAACTCCTTTTTGAAAGAGAACTGGGTTTTCAGCTAAGTTTTTTAGCCAAATGTTTTATGTTCTGTAGAAGACTTGGATTTCAGTGCCGTGCCTGCCCCCCACCCTGAAACTAATTCCCCTGTTTACAAAATATGTTCACAAAATACCAAATATGTTGCTATTTGAGTTTCCACTAAAAAATAACATTCTATTAATATAGAGCTTGATAAGCTGTGCTGAGATTTGCAAACACATCTGGATGTAAAGCAGAGAAATATTTAGATGGTGTGCAGTAGTTTGGGTCCAGGACAGTCTTTGTAAATCAAAGGTGTGACCATCTGTTTGAATGGGGATTTACATGAAGTAGTCTCTCTTCCTTGGAGCTAGTATACATCAGGAACAGATAAAAACTGAAAGAATGTTTTTTAATTTTTTAAAAAATTATTTACATTATTTATTTTTACATCTTCCTCACTTGATTTTCACTCCTCCTGTGTGACTTGCTTCCAAATATAACATGTGTTGCCATTCTCCAAGACAAGTCCCTCCTGCCTTCTAGGTACTTGCTTCATTTCGGACTTATCAGCTCTATTTTGAAAGAAAGCCTGACTACATCCTGCTTGTCTGGCCCGTGTTCCATCCCAGCTCAAGAGAGCACCTTCCTTGAGTGAAATGAGAGGTTCCTCAGCAATGTGAAACCTTCTGCTAGAAAAGCTGTATGAAAGTTAGTGTTGCAGCAAAAGTTGAAGTACTTGGGATGTTCTGAAGGTTTCCAGCCTTGAACTGTAATGGAAACAGGGTAGATGTGAACGTGTTATTCTTCACTGTGAAGTAGTAGGAGATGCTGCTTCCAGTGTGCAGATGGGATCCTGCATAGGCGAGAAGAGCACTGACTCTGGCTTCTGGTACCTTGAACACCTAAAACATGAGTGCTGTCAACGCCTAACACTGAAGACTATCCACAGTCTACAAAAGTCTGAAGAAGACAAAGGCTGTATCTAAACCATGGGATTCAGGAGTACTTCCCAAGACTTCACTTGGGCTGCATCCAGCTTGGGATGCAACACAGGTGTGTGTTGGTCTTCATGGGAAGGCACACTCCAGCCAAGTCCCTGTTGTGATGATGAGGACTGTGTGGAGGGTGCCAGGGTGTACATCTGCTGCGCAGTACAGATGTAACAGAAGAGGGCTTTGTGCCAGCTCTGGTTTCACGCTGACAGATAACAAACTGATGTCACCGGCAACTTGACGTTACTAAATTCTGTTTGGATGGGGAGTGAGGAGTTATTCCACTTGTGAGCAGCCAGAGGATCTCTCCACTGTGTGTCTTTGTGCTGGAAGAGGAGCTGGCAGTAGGCCAGCCTGCAAACTGTTTTCCCAAGTGACCGTGCTCTTTGAAATTGAGCAAGCACCCATTGCATCCATGCCTGATGCTCCTTTTTCTGGCTGGGAAAGCCCACGAGGCCGTGTTCCTCAGCAGGGTACACCCTGTGCTCCACGTGAGGCTTTTGCCCAAGGACATTTCCAATTAATCCTTGTCTTTAGAGCCCGTCCACCAGTTCTCTCAATTATCTCAGTTTTATGATGTCTGCATCTGTCAGTCATGAAGAGTTGAAGGCATTTCTTTCTGCCGATCCTCCATGGCCAGCAGCTCCACTCATTGTCAAGAGCTGCTCTAGCTCTAAGAACAACCTGAGCAACTTAGTAATGATCATCCTGCTGAGCACATGGCTGTGCTTGGAATACGATATGAGCTTCCTTCAGTAGCAGTTAACATTTTGGATATTAAATACTCAAAGCTGCATGATGCTCAGACCACTCCAACTGGGTAGCAAGTAGCAGCATGCTTCTGCTGCTCTCAGCTCAAAAGGATGGAGAGAATAGTGTTAGAAACATTTCTTATTCCTAATAAACAGGAGTTGACTAGGCACCACTAACAGGTAGAGTTCTCGGCCAACATGTAGCTGACATAAAGGATAGGTACTGAATGCTGCTGTGCTCCAGAAAGCTGCAATAACTCATGTTGTAGCATTACCTCTCCTCTGATCCTGATGTTGGCAGGAATATGCGGGTATCAGTGCCAGCCCAACCCACCAGTCCTGCCTGCCTCTTCTCTTGACTGCAGTGTTTCTGTGGTCCAGAGCACAGAACTGTAATTAAGCCAACTGGTTATTCTGAAATAGGCTTGTTGAAAATAAAATGGTAACCTGTTGCTGGCTTAGGAGTATTCTGCAGAAGGGAAAATTCACCATAAAAACACTCCTTTGTCAAGATCTGTGGGTGGTTTATGTTTCTTTCTCTCCCTGTCTCTCCAGGCCTACTGGAAAAAGATGAATCAGCTTTTGCAAACCCTGAATCAGAAGCTTGCAACCCTCAGCCATGGGCAAGAAGGGATTGTCAAGATCAGTGCTACTGTTTCTGATAAGCTGGTTGCCTTTAAAAGTAAACCTCCGTCAATTCAGAGAGAAATCCTGAGCGTCTGCAGCGACCCTTACACTCTGGCTCAGCAGCTGACACATGTGGAGCTGGTAAGTGGGAATGGTTCCCAACTTCTGCAGTCAGAGATATTATTTTAAGCCATCAGCTGCTAAGTATTCCAGACACAACCAAAAAATGTCTGCACTGCTGCAGCACATCCCGTGCTGTATCAGCACTGCAGCAGGAGGCAGGGTTTGACAGGTCAAGAGATGCTTGGGAAGCAAGCTATATATCAGAGCGTTCCTGTGCATCTTCGGGCGGGTCACTTTACCTTTTCAGCTTGCTTATTTGGGAAATGTGAGTCATAGTCACGGGAAGGTCAAGGGGTTCCCACTTCTGTAAGGTGCTTTGAGCCCCACAACCTGAAGGTGCTACTGAAATGGCTGGTCAATAGCCCTTTTATTAATTTGGAAGAAATTTTAACAGTTCAAATCCATTCCTACAGATACACAAAGCATCTGAGTTGTCTGATGTGTTTTTCATTCTTCCCTTTGGGACTTTGTGCATGAACATACAAGGGTATGCAAATACCACCTGCACAAAGCCCTGCTGTTTCCCTCCTTGGACTGCAGTTCACTCTTAAACAGGGTTTTGATGGTTAATCGCTCCAATTGCAGTACCAAGATGTTGGACAGACTGTTGTGTTGCACACCCTTCTCCCAGGTTCAGGTCCTCCGTGTAGACCTCCTGGATGTTCACAGAAGAACATAAAACATTGCTGCCATCTGCAGATCTCTTGATGCTGTAATGATTCCCTGCTGCCTGTCCTCCTGTAGACAGTGTTCATCCTTGAGAGGAAGGCTGGAAAAACAAACCATGAAATGGACTGTGGATTGGAGTGAATTAGCCTTGGGAATTCTGAAGGTAGTTGCTATTCTATTTGTCAAGAAGCGGAGTAGTTCAGAAACCCCAAATTTAGGATCATCTTCTCACCTTGGTTAGTTTTCAGAACATGCAACTTTGGCTCTCTTTGCTTTGTATAACTTAAGCCGGAGAGTAGAAGTCCTTTTGCCTGGAGTTTTTTTCTTGCTTTTCTTTTCCTCCACAGTACAACTGTCTTCCAAGGGGAGATTCCCTGTACCTAGGGCACCGCTGCACTTTTAAAACTGATGCAGCTAGAGGTTTTCATTCCACTTCACTGTAATCAATGCTGCCTACCTTCTCTTTCACTTATGGCATCCAGTACACCAACTACTCTGCACTGAAACTGTCTGAAGCTTATTTGTTAGTAAGAATTATTTGCTATTTATTTAATAACAGTTATTTGCTAGTAAAAGTCCTATACAGTTATCAGTGGCAAGGTGAGAAGCCAAGAGAAACAGCATAGGAGTGGCCATAAAATTTTCACTTAAGCAAAACTACCGTTAATTTTATTGTTGCTTGAGTGTTCTAAGTTCGGGCTGTAGGAATTCCAAAATATCTCCTCTGAAATACCTTTGTGGCCTACAACAAATATTTTTTTCTAATAACCATGTTTAAGGGAATTGAAAAGCCTAATAAGAAGGCCAGTGGTGTGGTTGGAACTGCCAGGTTTGTTCAGGAGCTGGTGGAGATGGACTGTTCTTTGCTAAGAGAGATCTGGATGCTGTATTTACTCTCGTTTTGGGTAATGCCTGGGACACTACAGTGTAAGCAATGCCTTTAATGGAAGCCTGTGCATCTTCAGTGCCTTCCTTCCCCAGTGGCACAGAGCCACCACCTTGGGGCATCACCTGAGCTTCACTGGGTAGGGAGGCAGGGTCAGGGCACTGTGTGTGCAGATGAGCAATGGATTGCTATGGTTACCAGATCATAGCATCACTGCCATTTTAACAGCTGGGAAACAAGGCTGTTGAGTAATGCTGGACCGCAGCAGGTCTGTGGCAGCGCCAAGCACAGAACTGAGGTCTGCTGGCCCCCAGATAGAGCCTTGTGCATCCAGCACCTTTCTCTCTGTGCAGTGGAGAGGGTTCTTACTGTGGCCTGTCAGTAATGAGACATATTTATTCTCATTTTCTTCTTTCTGCTGAAATAACTCTAATTGTTCTTATGAATTTTAATGTCTGGTGCTAGTTGGCTGATTACCAGTTCAGTAACACCAGATAATGGGGATGTCTTACCAAGAGAAACAGAAGAGATTCTGGGGTGCTTTCTTATTTCTTCCTCTCTCTCTTTTCCCCCCCCTCTAATAGGAAAGGCTAAGTCACATTGGACCTGAGGAGTTTGTGCAGGCATTTGTACATAAAGACCCTCTGGATGGCACCAAGGTATGATTTGTCTGCATGCAAAGCGTCTCCTGCGATCACTGTTTGCTCTAGATGAACTGATGTGATGAGATCCGTAAGAGCAGGGCCTGGGGCACATGTTGACCATGGCCAGACCAACTGATGACCTGTATTCTCACGGCAAGGATGGGACCTGTTGGTAGAGCTGTCACTGGCAGATCATTGCCATTCCTTCCTGGTGAGAGTATGTCCTAGCCTGAGACTGGCCAGCATCCTGATGTTCTGCTTTCTGGCTTGCTCCTCCTAACCTGCTTTGACCAGGGCAGATGGCTTGCGGCTGTACACAACCAGGGAATGTCTGTTCCCAGCGTTGAAAGCGTAAAGACTCTGGACGTGAGGTAATGCCCCTAGTGTGTGCCCAGACACCACAGTAATGAGTCAGTGCGTCATGAATCAACATACTCTTCTCTCTCTACACAATAGCTTTTAACCCAAAGCACCGCAGGGAATGGAGTGCCTGATCAGGGCTTCATCCAAAGTCCGTGGAAGCCAGTTGGAGTCTTTCCACTGATTCCAGTGGGATTTGAAGCAGCATTTCAGTGAGTGCCTCAATAAGGAAAGAAACTTCCTGGCTGGAGAGGGAGAGTTGGAGATTTCACACACTGCCAGAAAAGAAAGAGGGTGGAAAATTCTTCCCCAGAACTGCATATGGGCTCCCACTGAGATCATACATCAATGGCAGAATTTCATCACTGGATGCTGAACATAACAGGAAGACCTCTGTTTATAGTGCTGCCCAAAGAGCACCAGAATAGCTTGTAGTGGTGAAAAAATGGATAGATTGATGGATGGATGGGTGGACGGATGAGTAAAAAGTGCAACATTGGGCTCTTTCCTTCTCTTACTGGAGTTATGGAAATTCTGCAGTTGGTTTCAGGGAGAGGGGAGTGGGCAGAGATGGTGTTTCAAGTGTTCTGATCATTGATCACATTCTTTAGGAAGGAACCTCAAGGTAGCAAAGATGTGTCAGAAACATGAAATACCAAACCAGCCACAGTGAGGTTTCAGCAACCTGCTGCAAACATGAGGGACAAGACTGATAATGAGCAGTCGTCATATCTGTTGCGAGGTAAATGAAAGAGATCAAATGAGGGCACTAAATTTGAGTGAATTTTGGAAGAGTGGGACGGAGGCAGCAGTGAGTGAAATCAAATTGCATAAAGCCATAGAGGGGAAGGGATGCTAAGGGGAAGAAGGAAATGTTCAGTAATAAACTAATGTACGCACAACGGCTGTAGCTGTATCTGGAATTTCCAATGCAGGGCCAGCACAGAATACCACCAAGATGTGAAGAGAAATTGAGGTTTCAAGGCAAACGTAAGGAAACATCAGCTTAGGTGGACAGGAAGGATTAGAATGAGAGGTGGAGAGCCTGAAAATAATGGTGGGATGGGAAATCCAAGCAAATCGTCTTGACAGACTATGACAAGCTATTTGACAGTTACGCATGTTCTTCAAATGCAAATCTGAACACTGAGGTGCTGCCCTGTAACAGTTCTGTGACTTCAGTGAAGTGCATAGTAACAGAGAAAATAACAGGCTCAGAGCAAGGATGCACCGCTGCGTTGCCTTTCAAGTACAAGGCAATGACTTCCCCCAGGAGGATCTACTTAGTAAAGCAAAACTGCCGTAACATTTTCACGCAAGACATGGCACTAACAAATTATTGGGCTTCAAGTTAGCAAGGCTAATGAAAGTAGAGGTAGTCTGCAACTTTTCTCCACCCTTTCCCTGGGCTGACCAGAGGTCCCAGTGATGATTTAGAAGATCCTCCGCACCAGGGTAAGGTATAGCCGAGGGATCGTGTGGGACCTGGCAGAACATTGTGTATAGCAGCGCAAACCTTACGTGGAGTGACGTATCATTCCCCAGCCCATGGAGAACCACCCCTGTTAACCACAGGGAGTTGGCTCTGGTCTGAGCTCCCTCCAGCTGGAGATCATATTAAACATCTTTCTTGCACGAGGGCTTCAAAAGGCTTCACTTACGAATGTTTATCAAGCACTTTGAGTTGCAGATGGAAGATGCTAGGGAGGTGCTAAATATTGTTGCCATTTATAATTCTTAACCTTTAAAAAGCAGTCTGTTTCAACTTTAACTGTTGCATATTTTTTACAAGTTTTGTGGTATTAGCTGTGGTTCTTGTGCCCTGGCACAGGACAGCAGTGTTGAGATGGAAATACCATATTCAGAACAAACCCTAGGTTTCATGTACTTCTTGCTACAACAGAGAACAAGAAATACCACAGAGCGCGTGAAAAGCAACTGCTGTGGGTAGACTGGGGCTGCTTTGGGTTTCCTTTGTTTTGTTTGATATTTACAGGCTACTTGCTGACATTTATTTTTGAGATGCTTTTAAAATATATATTTTTATTGTATATGTGGTCTACTCATAAAGTGGCTAGGAATTTCAGGCTTGTTAAGATTTGCCCCATAGCATGCTACTGTGATTTCTGTTTCTAAACATGCGTGTATACAGAATCACAGGTGAATATTTTCTTACTTTGAATTACCTTGGGAATCACGTTAAGCCCCATTTCTTAAGGGGTTTTAGTCACTTGTTTAACTTACATACTATGGGTAATCCCATTGACATTAATGGATCTGTGTTTATGCATTGTGATTTTCTTCTTAGTGGCATGTATTTATGGTAGCTCTGGGAAATGATCATCTTAAAACAAAAACTCAGTGTTCTCTGATACCCCCTAGTGGATGTTAATGGATGTTCAAATAAATCGGTGAACTCTAGAGAGCAGTGTGTCCTGGATGGACACTCTAAGAATTTAGGGCTGGGAAAAGGACCTGAATTCTTATAATCCCAAGCAACATCTTCAGGCTGTGTGAACTGTCCTATCACTCTGCTGAAGTCAAATTATCTGTTGGTGTCAAAGGAACTGGAAGAGTTCAGCCAAGTATCTGTTCCCACAGCCTGTATCGGTTATGGGAATTTATGTTAAGTTTCATATAAAGAAGTGAAAAATGTGCTTCTTGTAATGGCTCTTATCAATGAAGTATCTCTGGCACGTAAGTGACCTGTTCAAGAGCAGCCATCAAGACGGAGCTGGTCGCTAGAGAGCCTATTATCCTGAAAACTCAATAAGGGAAATATTTTTTTTCTATAAAGAGGCAACTAGAACTGTGTTTTCTCTTGCTTATCTCTTGTTCACTTCACTAAATTATGGTCTCCCCCCTCCAGAAAAGGGCTGTGGGTGATTGCATTTACTAAAGTGAAGGAAGTCCTGGAATCAAAGGCACAAACTGAGTGTGCTGTGGAAGACTGTGCTTGCCGTACTTTTTCTGCATATCGTTGTTGCTATCTGAATCCTGCAATGCCCCGGCTGTTAATATCCCAGTGAACAAGGGTCAGTGCAGACTGTGTTGGTGAACACTTGCTGCAGGCAAAATGGGGCTGTTTTCTGTACGCTAGTGTGAATTGTGCAGTGTGACACACTCAGCTAGACCCTGTGCATCTGCCAGCCACCCACCTACCCACTGACTTTTTGAAAGGGGCCCTTGATGTAGAGTCTTCCATGTGCATGAGAGAGATGTGGCCAATAATTACCTTTGTGTGGTATTTATCTTAGCGATCGGGCAGCTAACTGGAACACAGGTATATGTCTTTCCGTGCTTTTTTCTCCCCAGACTTGTTTCAGTGAACAGAAGAAGACGAGTAACCTTGAGGCCTATGTGAAATGGTTCAACAGACTCTGCTATCTTGTAGCAACAGAAATTTGCATGGTAGGTGAAAAGTATGTGGCGTGTTTTACCACATGCCTGAAGTACCAGTTTGAGATCATACATTAATAGGCAAACCTGGGGATTTATTTCTTATGACCTGGCTAAGCATCTGACGGTAAGTTTTAGCAATACTGCACTCGCAGAAGCGACCTGATAAATGACAAACACATTGCAAAACAGAGCTGGCAACACACGGGGGATACACTGTTCTCGTGATGTAGTAGGAGCACAGTGTGGAATAATGAACCCTGCAGGGAAAAAGAGAGGAGAAAATGCCTTGAATTATCCTGTGAGTTTTCTGCTGGAAAAGATTCTAGTGGAGCAGTATTTATTATCTGTCATCCTAAAGCTCTGTTGTGCTTGTGAATTCCCACTGCATGGCTCTATGTCCTGCTGCCCGTTACTGTAGCTGTGACTAGTGGGTTTTTGACTTGGTAGTGGGTTTAGTTTGTTTTACTTGGCTCCATCAAAATGAAATTAATGTTTTCTCCTTTGAAAAGGGCGTGGAAGGGAGGAATAGTAATGGTATAAACAGCCTAGATAGCCCATGACTCAAAAGCATTACCATTTGAAGATCATATTTGGAAAAGGTGGGGGTGATTCCAGTCAGATTTAAATGTGTATTTAAAATGTTAGCTACCATTTGGCCTGGCCATATTGTTGAAAGGGCCAGAAGAGGGGAAAGGGATTAATGCAGTGAAACAAAGTCTTCCCGGGACAAAGATGCTGCTGTTATATGGGTGTGAAATCCTGCCCTTGGGAAAGTCTGTGCTGATGTCGTGGTTTAACCTCAGCCGGCACCAAAGCAGCGAAAGCAAAAAGCAGCCACTGACAAGCACTAGACTCCAATATACAGTAAGGCAAGCAAGCCCCATGGCAAGCACAGGAGCCTGCCAATTAATAGCTAAACAGCTATAGCAGGTATAAATTCGATCTAGCACATTCCAATCAAACCTGTCATTATCTCGAACCCTTCGAGCCCCACATTGGGCGCCAAAAAGGACTGTCGTGGTTTAACCTCAGCCGGCAACTAAGCACCACGCAGCCGCTCGCTCACTCCCCCCGGTGGGATTGGGGAGAGAATCGGAAGGGTAAAAGTGAGAAAACTCGTGGGTTGAGATAAAGACAGTTTAACAGGTAAAGCAAAAGC
>NW_008796044.1:14175261-14199296 GCF_000699145.1 Aptenodytes forsteri
AGCCCAGCTAGCTCAGTCGGTAGAGCACGGGAAGCTGAAAAGTCCTTGGCTAGTGTAAGCACTGCTCAGCAACAACTAAAACATCGGTGTGTTATCAACATTGTTCTCACCCTAAATCCAAAACACAGCCCTGTACCAGCTACTAGGAAGGAAATTAACTCTATCCCTGCCGAAACCAGGACAGCTGATGTGCCCACTGACTTTGAGGGAGGCCAGCAGGGAGCTGAGGCACTGCTTCAGGGCTGTTTGGGCTGCCTGTTCCAGCGCTAAGACATTAACTGAGGCAAGCCTAGGAATTGCTGTGAATTTCTTCTGTGTCACTGCAGCGAAAGCTTTCATTTTAGAGATTGCCAGTCACCAGCATCCACTGGGTTGCTGGAACAGAATTAGGGCCAGTGACTGACAGCAGATGACCCAAGCTGTGCACGGACCCCTGCTACGTATGTAACAAATACCTAAGATGCCCTGCAATTCTGCATACACTTATCACAGATATTCGTTTATTTTAATTTACAGCCTGCAAAAAAGAAACAGCGAGCACAAGTCATCGAATTCTTCATTGACGTTGCCCGAGAGTGCTTTAACATAGGGAATTTTAATTCGCTGATGGCAATCATTTGTAAGTACAGCTTCTAACCAGGTCTCTCCATCAGCTGTCACGGATGAAAAGGGGAAACCTGACTCTCATCCATGGCTGTCTTTTCTTCTTTCTCACTCATAGCTGGAATGAACATGAGTCCAGTTTCCAGGCTAAAGAAGACTTGGTCAAAAGTGAAAACAGCCAAATTTTTCATTCTTGAGGTAAAAAAAAAAAAAAAAAAAAAAAAAAAAAAAAAAAAAAAAAAAAAAAAAAAAAAAAAAAAAAAAAAAAAAAAAAAAAAAAAAAAAAAAAAAAAAAAAAAGGTGCTGCTACACTGCTTGTGCTGCTACACTGCTTAAATTATATTCTGGATTTTTTTTGTTTGTGAATTTTCACATTTTTATCCAGGTGTGAGATGTTTGTAGACATGTTTCACAGACAGAGAGCCAGATTCTGGCTGAAGTTTCCCAGGTGTAGTGAGGAAGGTGTGAAGCTGCTGATACATAGAGGGGAATCAGCACTCAAATAGGAGGAGGAAAAAAACCAAAAATATGAGCCTATATGCAAGCCGTAGTGCTTTCACCAATGCCAGTTTTGTTTGGCCACAGACACAATGCTGAGTGTAAAGCTCCCAAGCTATACCTTGGACGTCGAGTGAACAAGGCCCAAGGTTGTTTTTTTGTATTGAGGATACCAGGATTTGGCATATATAAAATGGGCAGTCCTTATTCTTCGCATAAAAGCTCAGTAAGCTGCTACTAGAAAAATCAAAGGTACAGACAGCTGTGACCTGCAGATCTCTCTCTCACTGTACCTGTGGTTCATGGGGTTTTGTGTGTATGTGGATTTTTGAAGATACTGTACCTGTGGTTCATGAGGTTTTGTGTGTATGTGGATTTTTGAAGATGTAGGCTAGGCTCTGTTCAGGGTTTGCTATAACTGAGGGTAAAGTTGTCTTCAGAGGATCCAGGTCGCTTTCTAACCAGCGTGTCGTCTTTTGTGTACCTAGCACCAGATGGACCCTACTGGTAACTTCTATAACTACAGAACAGCATTGCGGGGGGCTGCTCACAGATCACTCACCGCACACAGCAACAGGGAGAAGGTAGGTGTGACCGCATCTCATTTATCTCCAAATGGATGGTGTGCGTTGCTGGTGAGAGTCAGTGGCTGAAAGGCTCGATGCAAATGCTCTCCTCCCTTCCATGGGTCACCAGCGCAAGGCTCGTGCACTGCTAAATGCAGTTGGAAATGTAAATGTGTGGCTGAGAGGAGTCTGAAATGGATCACAGGGCTTTTGTGGACTTGCTCTCAGACGTTGGGGAACTAGAGAGGGCATGACACACAGCATGGAGGACTTGGCTGCAAGCATCTCTCTCTCCCTGGAAAATTCACATTGTTTAGATTGATAAACCTGATGGAACAAGTATTCCAGACTAAAATGACTTTTATTTTGGTATGGAGCATCAGCCTGGCAGGCCCAGGTGGAACCGCGCTTTTGTTACAACTGTGCCAGCCAGACCTCTGTGCAGACAAGCCCCTATTGTGTTGTGTAGGGTGTGATTGAGATAGAGAGCAAAGGGCACAGCACTCAGAGATGAGGTGGTTCTCCGTTTACATTAGGGAAAGATGACTTACCGCAAGTCCTGCAAAGAAGTCTGGTCTGAATCCATTGCAGCAAATTTCGGGTGAAATTCTGTCCTCGTGAATTTTCATTTCATTTGGTTGTTGCTGCCATCTCGGTGAGCAAGAATCGAAGTGTTTTATCAGTGTTCGTGGCTGATACGTAGCTTTCTGAGATGTCACTGATGCTGCAAAAATCAGATTGAGGAGAGGTTAGTGCAGGATCCTCCTGTTTTGTGCCCCAGGGTGTTTCTTGTTAATTTGCTTATTTCTCCATTCAATTATCTTTTTTTTGTTTTGTTTTATGAAAGAGGGTTTGTTTTTAACATTGCAGTTGCTTATAGTCATAAATGGGTAATCTCTGTGCAGGGCACGGCTAAGGTAAAGTAGATACTGCGTGAACAAGCATAATATGGAATTTCACTAGAGGAGTCAGGCCAGATGCTAATCTCACATCGCTGTAAATTTGATGTAAATCTGCTGAAGCTAATGGAATCTCACAGCATTTACAGTGAAATGAGATCAGCATCTGGTTGCAGGCTGACTCAGCTGCAATGGGAGTACGCTGAGTTGTTCTGAAAAGCACTTCTCTGTGCAAAGAAGAGACGATGGCTTTGGATGTTTGTGACTGGCAGAGAAATTCTTTTAACTCTACACACCGCAGCAAGGACCTGTCAGTCTGAGATGCTTCTGCAGTTTAGTTCTTCTGCAACCATCATATATATTCAAACCAGTTGCTTTATTGTTTGACTTAATTTCCTGTGGAAGTTAGCGATCTCTGTCATATCTCTACCCCTGGCTGGTTAAGACTGAGGGCAGAGAGCATATTAGATTGAAAGGAATCTATTTTACATAAGAAAAAGCCCGTATTCTGTTTCCCTTGTATAGATAACATTAGTTCAAGAAAATGCTCAAGCATATGATTTGGTAGCTACTCACGCTGGGTATTTTACAGTGTCAGGTACAGCAGATCATGTAATTCTTGCTGTAGGAATTAAGGAATTTTGTTTCTTTTTTATAAGCAAGATTATCAGTTATTTATTGTAATGAGTTTGAATAAAATTGAAAGAAGACGATCACTTCTTTAACAGAAAATGTTATGTTGTTTCTTGGCAAACTTGTGGCGGAGCTCACTCTGAAGAAAATTTTTACCTTCAAATTGAATTGTGCTTACAAGAGTTTGAGATCCCAATCCCCTCCACCCCTCTTCTCGACAAGTGGCCACCCCAGAAGCAGAGATGGAGGCCTCAGGCCTCAGTCCATCTGCTTGAGAAGGAAGGTGCTCTGGAGCGAGCGCTCTTGTCGCAGACCAACAGGCTAAGCAGTGGGATATGTCTCGCAGGAAGAAAAACTGCCTGTAGGCTCGGAGGAGCTAATATTTAACTGGCAGCCTCACCAGAAACGTTGCTTTATTCTCTCCTCAGGGCTGGTGTCTCGGCTGCTGAGTTTTGAACAGCGCTTGAACAGAAGCACAGCTCGGGGGCTGAATGATATCCTCAGAGGGAGGCAGGGTGAGCAGTGACCTGGGGCACCCTCCCTCCTCCTACTGTGTGCACACATCTCGCCCAAATCCCCCATGTGACGCTGGCCTTCTGGCACAAAAGAGCGCTGCCCGATTTCGTCACCCGCTCCATCCTCATCCTCAGGGTGCTCGTGCGAGACTGCAGCACAGGTTGTAGGAGAAGGATCTCAGTATAGCCGTGGAGGATCCCCTGACCTCAGTCCTCACTGTTCTAATCCAGCCCTTCTCCCTGTGTGTAAACGGCATAGTTATAAACTACTCGTTACTTGTTCAGGAGCAGGCTTGTAAAAAGGCACGGCAAGGCAGCTCTCAAAGTGGAGAGGTGCAATGCAGCGGCAGAAATAAACCTGCCAAAGTGCAGGGTGAGAGAACCGGTAATGAAGAAGGGCTGATGTTTCATGCGGAATTCAGAGGGGTATACTTGTTAGGAACTAAGTCTGGCTTTATCTATGCAGTCAGCTGACCTATGCCATCTCCAAAATTAAGTCATTCCACTGGGAAGCCCTGCATTGTGCTAATGACATTTCTCTGGCTTTGAAATGTTGGGAGTGCGTACAGTGCGGTACTGTGTGTTGTTGCCGTCCGATACTATGGAGGAACACGATGTCTGATCTCATTAGCTTTCTTCTTTCTGCAGGAGGCAGTTGTCCTTCAGCATGTGGGTGGGTTGGATGGCACAGGGGTAGGAATCAAAAGGGAGTGAAATATGAGTTTCTGGCACTAACCCAGATTTTATGCTAGCAAAGGGCCTGGATCGAAGCCAACATTAGAGTGTAGCTATATCCACTTTTGTTGCTTTTCCTACAGAAATTTGGAAGACAAAACATACAGGGTAACATTTTTATTGGGGAAATAAACGGTGACCCAAAGACAGAAATCCCCTGGAAAATGTGTAGAGAATTGGTATCCTAGAGTATGTCTTTGACGCCTTTTGGATGCAGATGAGAACAAGCTCTACCCGCGCTCTGAGCTGACTGGTGGCTTTGTAGCTGTATTAGCATGGCATTCAGCCCACATTCATATACCTTCCCTCTCAGCAAGGCTTTTTGTTTACGTTTAGTACCACTAATGGTGGTGACCTAGCTCCCAGGCAGTGTGGAGCAGGGCAGAACAAGCTCGCATCTGCCTGCAAAAAATACGTAGACAGAACCTGGCAGTAATTTCTAGCTGGGGATCAGTGTCTGCCTCCAGCTCTCTGTATCTTTCCACCTTAGAAGACCACACTGGTTAGAGAGTTGCCATCATTTTTGGTAGAAAACAAACCACGTAGACTGAATTGTATTCTTTACCTCAGGTTGATCGATTTAGTTTGGATGATATAAAAACGAATCCTGAAACACACTTAGCTCAGTTTGACTAGAAATTGCTCCACCTCACCCTGATAGCAGGGCTCAGGATTTTGGGGGGGGTTAGGCTGTGCTTTGTTTCCATTCCTATATTATATCAGTGGGATGTATCAGGATAATGCCAGTGGCTCTTGGAGTGTCAGTCCAGGCTTTTTTATGGCTACTGCACTGACATTACAGAGTTCATCTATGGCTGTCCCATAAAAAAGCCAGCAGAGAATGCAGATCTTTAGCAGTTTACTGCATGTGGTATTTTAGCTGAAACAGAAATTGGCTTCCATTTTCACTGCAAGAGTTGGTAGCGGCTTGTAGACTCCTTGCCTCAGTAAGTGTTTTCATGCCTATGGCTTGCTCGCCACTCATTGTTGCATCGTGAAGGCTGTAGACTGGAAAATAACAGCTGCCAATCCTGTTCTAGGTCCACTTCATATCCCGTTACAGCTGATGTACGGCGTGAGATGGAATAACAGTACGACATTAAATACTTAACCAAAGGATTGCTCCCTTGGGTGGTCTTGCATGCCATGAAGGCACTTCAATTTTGGTGCACGCTTAACAAGCTACAGTTCAGTTAATTTACAAATAGAACAGTGGAAACATTTGGACACTCTACCATGCGATGTGCTTTCCTTTAAGTTCGTGGTGATTAAGTTTGTACTTAGTGGCTTAAAAGGCAGGTGTTGCTGCCGCAGGAAAATGCTCACAGAGGTGACTGCTGACCCTATAGCTCAAACCCTCCAAGTGGCCTTTTTCTGTCACAATGCCAGTGCTGGGGAGGTGGGTAGACTCAGATTTGACTATCGAATCCCAGAGCCCTGGGGGTCAGCTTTGTCATGGACTGGTCCTTTGTGTTATCTTTCTTTTCCCTTTGAGTTGTGACACAAGAGGACCCAGAGAGAGTCTGCTGCACTCTGGGTCTCTGCTGAAGTGCTGGAGATGTGCTTCAGGAGCGCTGTTGCTGCTTCTTATGTTGCTTAGAACATCTAGCATCAAATTTATCCCTGCGGTAATTCCATTAATTTCAAGAGTCTTACCTAGAAGTAGACTTTTTCTATAGCAAATTATGACCTGACTGATGGCTTAGAGAGAAGGCTTGGATCACTGCTATATGCCACTTTGCCCTGGATGATTCCCGGGGCTTATTTTGAGTGCTACAATGATCTCTCTGGCTACCGTTGGCAGTTTCCTGTCAACTAACATAATATTTTCAGTCCGACTGTCTGCAGGTTAATTTGGAGAAGCAGGTTGTACTGATCAGGTACCAGGAAGGAGATTACATGCCTCAAGAGGTAGCCATGCATGGAGCTGTTGAAAATGAAACAGCTCCTGATTAACTGTTTGTAGACAAGTCCTTGGTCATCAAATTTTATTCTGCCTTTCCTTGTCCAGAGACAATACTGGTTCTTTGGTTCCCAGCTGTCTTTAAATTGCTCCATTTGTGTCTTCAACATCTTTGTTTATAAAGACCCAACAGAGAAAGGAAGAGTTCTGCAATTTTATTTTGCTCTTTGCTGTCTGATCATGTCATCAGTGATGCTGTTGATGATAAACTGGGTTATTAGCATTTTCTTAGTCATGTTATTCTGCTCAGTGAACATAGTGTTCAGTTTGTATTCATTTCAGCATACATCCTCCTGATGGCTGAAGGTGTCTTTATACCCTACTGCCCTTATGCTTGCCTGTCACTGTACTGCTTTTTAAGTGCGCAGCACACTGAGAAGTCAGTATTTCTTTTTTCTCCTCTCTCCTTACTGAGTTGTTCTTTCATGCAGAGAAAATACTGAACTGGAAAGATAATAGTTATGTCATTTCTCTTCACAGATTGTGATCCCCTTCTTCAGCCTATTGATCAAAGACATTTATTTTTTGAATGAAGGATGTGCTAATCGCCTTCCAAATGGACATGTCAACTTCGAAGTAAGATCTGAAAAATGTTTTTATCTATCCCATTCTGATAGCACTATCTGAGATCGTTTGCCTTCAACAAAGACTGAATATGTCAAAAGGGACGGTCTCAAGTGACTGTGTGAAGGTTAAACCAATCCCAGAACGTTTCTTAAAAGTATTAATATGTATATTTTATATAAAAATTACAAGCAGATGGTCCTAACTTGCTTGATGTTGGTTGGCTGCTAGAAATACAGTGTCAATAGTATAAATGATTATACTTACGGCTTGGAGGGGAAGATGACTTTTTCAGAAAACATGGAAAACTATTTTTCTTATACACACACACAGAGAAAAGAGTCAGTATAAAATGGTTTATACTGTAATTTATTTATCTGCCTTTTTAGCCCTTTCTCACTTTTAATAAAGAGGTTTGGTAAAGTTTTGCCAAATAATTATAATAATAAATTACTTGTGGTTATTAGAGAAAAATTAGAATACAAGCAGAATTACATATGGCGTACACAGTCACTGTGTTCATGAGGTAAACGTCATGCCGCTGATGTACGGATTCAAATGTTTTATCTCCTGCCTGTAGGTTTTACACAGAATAATTTCTATTAAATGCAGTAGAAGGATTTCTATTCCCTCACAGCCCTGGCACTAGGTGGTATTAGTCACATATCCTGAGTCATCCCGGTTCTGTGCCGCAGCGGATGGTTTTACACTAGTACAACTTGTTGCCAGTGCGGTGTGCAGGCGCTCAGGTGTTCCGCATTGTGCTGGGCATTGCGGTGGCTGTGTTCTTGTACGCCGGTGGAGGGGCAGAGGTGGGGTGCTTCTGAAAGAACTGCCCGGTGTCGAGGAGAAAATAGTTCTTGAGCTCTCAAATTCTTTGTAAATCATTTCTTGAGCATCGCTTTGGTTGCATTAAATTTCTTCTTCAGTTAGTGGCATTGTGAGATAGTGAGTAATGCATGAAATACTGAGCCTGGCATTGCCTTAAATTATATCAGAACTGTTACAAGACCTAAAGAGTTGTGAGGCGTTGGAGTCACTCCACTTTATGTAATTTATATCTAATTCTGCTCCCTCCTGTTCCATCAAAGTTTATGTCCTCTAGTCTTAAGTACATATGTGTAACCCATAACTTTGTTCGTGGATACATTTTCATTTAAGTACGAACTGAGTCGGCTTGTAAGAAGGAACGTAGCGCACCCTTTCCTCTCTCTTTCCCCTGTAAATGAACTGTGCAAATGTACCCATCTAAAACATACAAGGCTCTTTTCTCCTAATCTCCTTGTGGTTGGCACGACGGATCCTGGATCTTAGTCTTCTGCTTGGATGTGGTTGTTTTAGTGAGATAATCTTATTGTATCTGAGTGGAATGGTTTTACGTTTACAGAAATTTCTGGAACTGGCTAAGCAAGTAGGAGAATTTATAACATGGAAGCAAGTGGAATGTCCCTTTGAACAAGACCCTAACATCATCCACTACTTGCATACTGCTCCCATTTTTACTGAAGATGGTAAGACTCTGTACAATCTCTAATCACTGAAAATATGTCTCTTCATCACTACTAATTAACACCCTGATCCATGCTTTGGTCTTCTCTCTCGCTGACCAGTCCCGGTTCTTTCCTAGCTTTCTGTCATGCAGCTTGTTTATCCCCAGTCTATCAACCCGTTTTTGCAAATATAACAACCTTCTAGCTCATGAAGGTGCTGCCTGATTGCTCTTCTTTTGTCCATAGCTTCTCTATAAGGCACTGTCTAGGAAGTTGCCATTGTGGCCCTGTTTTTGTAACCAAGAAGAGAGGCCACACAACCATGTCGTGGACTGCTATGAATGTCAGCTGTCCCTTAGCCACTCATTCTGTGATTGATGGAGCCAGAACTAATCTCTTCCGCAAACCAACACTGTCGTCTCTTCAGGGAACACAGCCCAGGGCGATGGTAGTCCAGCTGACCTCCTCCACTACAGCAAAGAAATATGTTACCTACAGAAAAGAATTTTTAAGAAAAATCTTTTCTAGTAATTAATTTAAGCTGTAGCTATGAGAGCCCTGTCCTGAAATTATTTCTCTGATTGTCTTTTTATACTTACGTGTCCTCTTCAATTTGGTATCCAGCATGTCAGACTCTGTCATTTCATATTGGTCCATGTCAGTTGCCTCTTGGTACATTGTCACACACAGAATTGTCTATAGCTATATTCCCATAAGCTATACTGGTGTTGGGTTTATTTTTTCTTGATTCTATAGGCAGTTTTCTGTACTAATCCAAGTTAAGCAGACCGGACAGCTTTTATTTCACAGACTACTTCAGAAAACAAAATACTGCTTCAAAAATCCTGCCTAAATCCTAAGAAGAATGACTGCCAAAATAGAATAATTAAAGTGATTAAAGCATTACATATCGAAAGGAGATAGGACGGAGGCATTTGTTCTGTTTTTAGGCTCTAAAGGGACAGAAAGTGAAAGTCAGGGGTACCTCAGAAGTGGTGTTTAAAAGTACAGTTTTCAGGCTGCTGGACCGAAAAAGGGTGACCTCAACCCACTAATTGTTTGCAGATTTTCTCTCTCATGCCCTCCCCTATATCCATACTGCTTTCATGAGATGCCCTTTGCAGAAGCCACAGCAGGCCTCCCCTGTTACCCAGGGGAAGTGCAGAGCAGAAAGATCTGCCCTGAGTAAAGGGTGGGAGAATATGTTAGAGAGAGGCAGCGGTGGTATGTGAAATGCAGCTGTACTGTGCTTGTCACAGTGTGGACGAATAGTGGGCCAACTCTTGAATATTAAAATGCAGTTGAATTGTAGTGCAGACTTGAATACTGAGATGGTTCGAGCGTTAAAGAATAAAGCATCGCTACACAGTCAAATGAGGAAATGTGTGTGAATGCAAATCACAGCCTACTTTAAAAAAAATCTGTGAAGGCAGTGAGATACTAATGCATCGCCAGCTTTTGCAGAGGAGACTCTACAGCCTAGACACATTTTGGTATCATAAAATGCATCCTACAATGCAAAATTTTGCAGAAAAAAAAACCCTTCTTCTTTTTCTACTGTGTTCCTTCTCTGGTTTCTGTAACTCGTTCTTACTTTGAGGGTGTTTTGTATTCATTTAAGATAGCATGTCCCCATAAGCTTTAAAAAGGAGGAAGAGAAAGTTGTGTTAAGTGGTGGAAATATCCTCAATTATAAAAAGTTTTATTTGTTTAGCTGTCAGCTCTCGCTGTCTCTCTTTTTTTAATGGTCATATAACACTTTGGTAGCGGTGCTGTGTCAGAGTAAATAGGCCCAGATCTGTATATGCAAAACCAGAGACCATTTAACTGTTTAATATTGTTATAAGAAGGTCACGCTAATGTGTATTAACTCTGGGCTCCTTTACTGTTCCATCAAAATTAACCTAACAGCTTTCCAAAGGTAGACGTGTGAGCTAAACGTCAGTCTCCTACTGATTGCCAGCTACCTGATGGACCGCGAAGTTTTAAAGTTTCTCTTGCTGTGTGGTACAGTACAGGACATACAAGAATGCAGAGAGTTAGGGGGTTACTGTTGCTGTCGGAATAACACATATTTACCTTTTCCAGGCTTGTATCTGGCTTCCTATGAAAGTGAAAGTCCGGAAAACCAGACAGAAAAAGACAGGTGGAAATCCTTAAGGTAACCACTCATTTTATCAGCTCATTTCTAAAGTACCTCCAAAATGCTGCACTGATAGTCAAAGCTTGTAAAGTGCTGGCATTTAAAATGTGACCTCTGATGGGGGTCTCTTCCATTTAGGACTAATCGACAGAGCTGAGGCTGCACTGATAAAAGCTAATCGTAATCTCAAATTATCCACCATTTAAAGAATGCCTTCCACTTGTGCATTTATACAGCGCTGTACCCATGCAAAAGAGGCCTGGTGTAGATGAAAAATGTCCTGGGTTAACTGGATCTTCCTACAGTTTACAGCTCTTAGAAGAGATGTGTAATGGTTTGGTGTAAGTGATGATTTTAAAAAAAAACCACCACCCACCTTTATATTTGCTTTTTTTTCATTATTCTTATGCTTTAAATTTACAGATCCACTATTTTAGGAAAGACTTGAAGATTAAGACATTATTGCAGTAGGTCAAGGAAAAGAAATCCGCAAACATTTTGCACTACTGATTCCAAAGATGCCTGTTTGGGATTTAGACAATTTCTTTTGTTTGAGTTTTTTGTTGGGTTTTTTGACTGCCTAACGTGATGGATGAACTGGATTCATCCACTGAAATCAACAGAACTGTGTGCACAATGATGCTTTTCTAACTATGAGACGGAGAGAGGAAGGACAAACAGACTATTTGTGGCTGTGCCCAAACTGCGTCAGGATCAATGTAACTTTTGCCTCTGAAGGAAAACATAAGAAAATCAGGAGCATGGAGAACCATGGTACTGCAGAAGAGAATGGAAAAGTATAAAAAAAGGAAAGCAAAAAAATACACGTGAATATTTCAGAAGCAGGTGCTTCAGACAGCAGCTCTTTAAACCCTCTGAGGATTGTAAAATTAAATCAAACACAGACACAGCAGCAATCTGGTTAATTGCTGAACGAAGAAAGAACTTAATCTCACATTAGCAGTCCCCCAGCCTTGTTGAACAAAGCACTGACTGCTACAGGTATAAGCTTCCAGCAGATGAAAACTGACATCGCTCGCTCATATGTATACGTGTATGTCACATATAGACCACATCAGCATGGGACAGTCGTGCAAACCCCATGAATTTTTACAGAGAACAATCTGAAGTATGACTATTGCTTAGTTATTCTTCCCACCACTGTTGTTGCTTTTCTTACTGTGAATCTTGGCAGATCTGAGGAGGGCACAGAGTGTAGACAGTATTGCTTAAAGACCCCGGCCACCACCACATCTAAAGTGGAACTGAAGAAGCAAATGACCCTGGACTCAACTTACCTCTATTTAATGTAGGCAGTGTATGCCATAATTTTGTTGATGCTGAATTGCATCTTTTAGAGGGTTTTATCACACCTAAAGAAAAAAGATACTGCATTACCATTTGAAGAAAATCTATCGGGTTCCAATTAATACAGTACTGTTTATTTTGCAACATGATACTAGGAGGATAGGAAGGGGGAGGTAATGGCTCTGAATTTGGGAACTACACGGTATGCTTTAAAAAGACAAAGGGTTTCGGACTAGAATGAATGCACTGAGGAATTTGTCATTCATGAGCAGATAACCATTTTTTCTCTTTTTTATTTTTAGGATCTAAACCATGTTCACCATTTCCTTACAAATAATATGAAGTAGGGACTATATCTTGTGTTTAAAGTTGTACAATAATCAAGGTGCTACTGTAACATATATATTAAATGATAATGAACTGTATGGATATTAGATTCATAACTAAGCCCTAACAGTAGACTAATTGTTTGTACGTGGAAGGAACGTTCCTACCTGCCCCAGAAGAGACCTCAAAAAGCTTAAATGAAACCTAAATGCCACATGATATCGAACTTTGCATTTTATTACTGACTTGATGCTGGCCTTTTCAGATGTTCCAGTCTTTCTCTGTCTACAACAGAAGGACGTAACCCTTTCTTTGAGATCAGTGATAGTTTTCTTTCGATACAGAGTGATTCCAAGTGGCTGTAGTTGTTTTGCAAAATTAGGCTAATCGCAAAACCTGGCTGTGTTGGCCTATGCATTTAGCCAGAAAACTGGAACTGTTCCAGGCCCTCTGCCAGGCCTCAGAAGTTATCCACGCCTGAGTGGGTTGTTGAAATGTGAGGCATTGGTGAGCTCGTGTTTGAGGGCAGCTCTGACAGTTGAGCTGATCGGGAGTACAGCAGCCTGAGACATGCTCTATGTGACATACTGAAGGTTTGTAGTGCCTGCAGTGCAGTTCTTATGTTGGGTTTTGGTCGTGAAAACCTGTGCAGTCTGGATCATGGCCACCTGGAATCCACTGCTCTTGCAATTGCTGAGATGAGCAGGACGCCTTCTTCTAGATTGCATATGTAGGGGCTTGGGGCAGAACTTGAGTTCTCCTTTTCATATAGGTCTATCAGCGCATGAATCCAAGCAGGGGGAACGTAAAAATGTCATGTGTTTACTCAAGCTTTGTATGGAAGAACTAAGTGTAAGGATGGTACGACATCCTTCCAGCCAGGGAATGATCACTGTTCTGGTGATACTGTTAAGATGCTGTTTGTTAATTTTTGTACGTGAGCTGAGAGCTCTAGAGAGAAACGTACACACAAAGCCATTCCTTCAAGCAGAACCATTTCCAAAATGATGCCATTAAAAGCCTGTTAAATTCCAACCAAATTCAGAGCAATAACCATAAACATATCTACAACAGTGTTAATGCTTAAGTGTGTTTGCTAAATGGTCATTTTTTTCTTAACGTCTGCATCTTTTTAACAGGCACAGTGTGACTTCATAGTGGAAATGTGTTTTTATTTATCTGAAACCCAGTGTAGGTGGATGGGCCCTTTCTTAAAACCTGCTTTTTAAAATGCAAATCCTCACTCCTTTTCTAATGAGCCAACAGAGGCTGGTACAGCTGACATTGTAACGCCCTGAAGATGAATCAAAATGTGATTTCTTATTATACTACTTTATATTTTTGGGCACCTTCCATGAATTCAGGCAATTTTGTAAGTATGAGTTAAATTAGATCTCAAAGTTTATCACTGTTGCAAACTAAACCATTTTCATAGTCTGAAACTTTCAAACCTCAGTGCTTAAAATGGAAGCATAAAGGTCAGATTTAGGTAGGTATTAAGGGCTTAGTGGGACTTTCAGAAGCACTGAATTATCTTTAAGCCTTTTTGTAGTCACACATTTAAAAGGTCTTTTTTCAGAGGTGCTAAACATCCTCATCTCTTGGTGAACACTAAGGCAATTACTGCTTTATAGAGGTGCGTGGCATATTGATCCATAGTATTTGATCTCCAGAGATGCTGGCTGCTCTTTGCAAAACGACTTGGAGATGAGAGTGCACAGCACCTTAAAATGAGAAGACTGCACTTTTAAAAAACAGACTTTGGGAATCATAGCTTGTCTTCACATAATTTCGTGGCTAAAATCCTATTGATTTAAATAGAAACAATGTAAAGCCTTAAGTTACAGCTGTCAGTTGCATTTGTAATTCATATTTGGCCTGCCTAGGGTGTACAACTTCAGAGAGGGGAGAGTGGTTAGAGCCTTGCTTCACCAACAGGTTTTACAAAGCGCGAGTACAACTGAAAACAAAGGATGGCAATTTGGGGAATAGATTTCTTCCAAAAATGTATTAACATTACATGAAAATCATTACATGAAAATGAGAACAAGCACCTCCAAAAATTAATGTTTTCTTGCTATAAATGTGTAAAGAACTCCTGCCATGCTGAAAAGAAAGCAATATCGCTTAACACCAAGCACTAAGCCACTGTAAGGCATGTAGTCATTAGACTAATATCTAGACAAGTTACTAGTAGTAATGTCATGGCTTTCTAATTCCACTTTTTTCAGTGGATTCACCTCCCTTACAGCTGCTTGAACTAATGCTACACAGAGAACAGAGCCAAGCTAGAGCTATAGGTCTGTAGCGTTAGTATCAAAACCCTAAGCTAGTAAGATGTGAATATATGATAGAGAGTCTTTCAGAAGCATTAACGTAGCTTCTGTGTATACAGCAATATTTTAAAAGACCCAGATCCAGGAAATCACTTCTGCACCTCCTCTAGTGTAATCAGTGGTAACAAAAGTTCTATTTTTTCATTTCTTGAGTGTGCCATTCTGCAATGTGGGGCTGGATAAAAAGCCCAGTGAAAAACAATGAAGGAATTGCGTGCCTTCAGCTTGTGTTGAAGTCAGCAGATGAACTTGCTCAATGCCTTTCAAAAGACACTTAATCGTACAATCTTACTCTCAATTTCACATCAGCATCAATCACATTACCTAATTAAGGGTGGATGGACGTAGGTCTGCTGGGCGTGACTGAATTTTGAGGGCAGAAAACTCTTGAAATGAGTCTAGCGGACAAGAACCCTGTGCACCAGAGTGCACTGAGCTTAGCATATCGTCGTTCCCTCCGTTAGGCAGTTAACACAATCCTGTCGTACAGCTGGCTGGAAGCTCCCCATGTGGATAGAGGACATGCAGATCTGGAAGCAAACTGTGATCCCAGCCGCTGCTGGGATGGCACTTTAGCAAAGTGTGGACACAGCTGCTAAAGCACTTCAAATAAAAAACAATTTAAGCGTAGAGATATTTTTCTCAGCTTGAAAATACTTTATGATGTGGTCAGTGGTGATAAGATAATCACTCGCTTAAAATCAAGCCATTCCCTTACTGATACCTTGGTTACTTTGTCATGTTTTATTGCAATAGTTTACGCACCTCTTATTAAAGCACATGAGCGCTGGTTTGCACATGACTGTAAATCCAGTTTAGAACAGAGCTCAGATCACTGAATATGTAATTGGAGTTACCAAAAGAAGACGTGTTAGTAGAAAAGAAATTGTTATGCATATCAGTGTCAAAATGTTACACAGTTAACAGTACCTGGCCCAACAATGACTGTGTTCCATAGGATGAGACTGATCCCAAGCACAGCGACATGCCGGAGGAGAAACTCCGATTGATTTTGATGGGCTTTGGAGCAGTCCTGCCATTATTAACTACGGTACAGTTTTAAGTTACTCACAGGGATTAAATTGGATTGACAACTGGTATAGTCCCTGGCCTTTCTTTTGAGCCAGGTGCAACTCTCAGATGGGCAGGTTGCACTTGGTAGGGTGAAAATCCAGCCCTAGCAAAAGTTTTCTTTGACATTGTTGAAGTTTCAGCAGCAAATTCAAGGACTAAATCTGATCCAAGGAATTAATTCACGTCTGAGAGCAAAATTTGACCTTCTGGCTTTAAGAACCTTTTTTTCTTTTTAGACTGGTAGAAATTAGCCTTACTGTTTCAGGTGTCTCTTTCATTGGAAATTAAAACCCCTTTGATTGTGAACTGATTATTTCCATTGTTGTAATTGCAGAATGGGATTAGGGAGTGACAAGGAAACAGGGAAAAGCCCCTTTGTCACTGCTCAGAGGCTCAGCTGTGGGCCAAAGACTTTCTTTTCTTTTGTCCTTTTTAACATTATCTGTTGAGTGAAATTACCTCAGTGGTTGGTGCAGGGCATTACTGAACCGCGGCTGGGGAACAGCACGCACTTACCTGGTGCCCGTATGGCAGCACATACACTAACAGGGGGATGCAGAGGTGATTAGATGGTCCTGTACGAAGCTGACGTGCAAAGTCACACCTGAGCCTGCACCCTTAGGTTTCTGATGCTGGGACACGTCCCTTTTGAAAGGTTGGAAGTTCTTGGAAGTTCACCTGGGGAAAAGCCTACTTCCTCATCCATCCAACAGAACGATTAGAAGAGAATTCTTTGAACCAGAAGAGGTTCCTCTGGAGGACTTGAAACAGCGAAGAACTTGTTACTTAGTTGACAGAGGTTTTAAGATCTAAGCAACGTGGAAAAATAAGTACTTAAAAAAATTGAGGAATACCTCGATGGTTGTTAACTTTCATATTTCACGGCACGGCAGCAGAGTGGAACAAGGTATCCGTGCGTACTTTCCTGTTAATATCAATGGCAGCTGGGCAGGCTAAGGCAGGAGAGAACACAGTGAAATACTGATGCAGAAAGCTGTACCGATACTTTTGTTTTAATGTTGGGTATGTTGGGAAGAAAGCACACTGCCTTAGGGTGTGTCCCTTTCCCTGCAACCACTGTTAGCTGCTCTGTGGAGCCGCTGAGCTCTGAGCTGACAGGGGAGGCAACAAACAAGTTACCTTTTTTTGATGGAACAGATCTGGAGGCTAATCTGTTTCGTATGAATTTATTTTACAATTCTTTTTGCATATTTTCAGATACACAAAAAATGCTAAATACATTAAGCTAATGCTCATACAAGGCATCACATCCTGCATTTTTACGTTTTATGCAAGGTGTAGATCATAGCTTGTATGCGTGGTATTTCATACGCTCTGCACGGGTGCAAGACACTGAAACTCAGGCTATAACCTCAGCTACAGAAAAAAAGCTAAGTATGAGTAGTAACTCCTGTCTAGATCCCCTGCCTTGCACTATGGCCAGACACAGATTGTAATGCTGTAAATTCAGGGTGGCTTAGGCTGCTCGCGCTTCCCTTGCTGCCTTTCCCTCCACAGAAGCAGTATTTTGCTCCATAAACAGCTCTTGCAAAATGCCATAGGAACATTTTTCTGGTTCTCTGCCGTACAAGGGCTCTATAATCATACTCCAGAGCTGTCATAATAGAATAGGAGTCCTTCTCCCTTCCTCCCTGTGGCCCTAAAACTGCCAACCCGGACTAATGCTGCAGTACAGCAATGTTCCCAGGCCTTCTTGAATGCAGAAGACTTAGAGTTCAGAGCTCATGAGTCCTATAAGTTAAATATCTGTACAGGAAACTTCCTTCTAAAATGTGCACAGCCCATTTAATGGACTTCTGACCAGAAAATTCCATAGTCCAGCTACCTTTCAGAGAAATGTGACTTCCTCGGCAAACTGCTATTGGTCAGTACTACATCACTGCTTTCATTATTTAATTATGCTTCTAAAATTCCAGTCTTTTTGAAACAACTAAACGTATGATGGTTTCTTGATGCTTGGCCCATGGGTAAACAGAGTCGAGAAACTGTGGGCTGTAGTCTGGGCAGTTGACATTGTACGTATTTCCATAACAGCCCCAGTTGGGTTATCGCTTACAGTCTGTCCTCGCCTTGAACGAGAAGGAATTGTTCCAATAGAATCCTCTTAATTCTTAAAACTTGGTGAAAGATACACACACAGAGCTATTAAATTCAAGTGTTTCAAGATACGATTCTTACAAATGTACAAGTACTTCCCTTAGGAGTCTTTCTGTCAAAAGAGCATTGCTAGTACGCAACACAGATGGAAAATAAATTATCCTCTGGGTTTCAGAGCTCTTAGGAAGTGTTCATCAGCTCATAAAGGTGAGAAACCAGATTGTAAGATTTTTTCACTTTTAGGGACAGTGACAGTACCAGCTGTCTTAAACCTAAACTCCAAGAACGTAGTATTCTAAAACATTTATTCACAGACCTAAAAACACAGAGTAAAAATGGGTAAGCAGAACTGTCTTTATTTTCAGAGTGAGAAATTCAAAGGTTGAATGGCAAGTCCAGGGTCGCCTGGGAAGCACGTCCTTTCAAAAAATTACCCCATAAAGATATCCAGATTTTAATTTTACATTTCTTCTGGTGTAACTCCTTTTTACAACTGTGCTTAGAAAAATGGGAACTAAATTATCATTTTACTTTTTAAAAAGAGTCAAGCTAGGAAATAAATATGGATTAAAAGACTGATATATACTGTTCATGTGAGTGATAGTAACGAGGCGCTGTGCTCTTCCTGTATCTTTTTCTTTAAATTAAGCAAATTCATGTTATGATGAGCATTTTCAGGTCAAACTGAAATCCCTCTACCATCCATAATACTCAAACCATGTAGCTTTGTTTAGAAGTCCTCAGAACAAGTATCGACACTTTATTAATTGCACAGGCAGGAAACAGTAAGGTTACTTGAAAGCGGCTGTTATGATTTTGTGACTGTACATAGATCTTGCAAAATGTTAATGGTAATACGCATACTGTACCCCACATAAACACTGCAAGAATAGCATGGTCATTGTTACGCTTTATAGCTGTTGTGGAAGATGTCTTAACCTGCATTCATGATTATAGTGCCCATCCTATTCCCATGCCTTTTTATACAGTTGTGGTAAAATTGTTATGAAATCATTTTGTCAGTCATGTTTGAGCTAACTTACCTATGTATAGAATTTATATATTAAACCCCCTAATTTATACTGTGTTTTAACAGTTTGCCTGAACTGTCTATGGTTTCTAAATTTTGTAATGTGAGTGTCAAATAAGAAGAATAATAAAAAAAAGGCTCACCTGTCTTGATTTTGTTTTTCAGTTTTATTTGTAGTAGAGGTTTCAACAACTACAAATCTACAGAATAGGCTGTAAAGAAACTTGGGTCGCTTTGAAATTCCAAAAATACAAAGATATCCCTGACTGTACATGGCAATTCATGGATATGCGTGTAGGCACAAAAGTACTTGTGGTTTCTGCTCTTCCTCTTGTTTCCACTTTACTGCTTCTCTTTTCATCCTCACACATTGAGAACATTGCACTGCATGTACGCTGCAAGGAAAAGAGACAAATTATCTTAGTTCCCATAATAAAGTATTTTCCCAAATAGGAGTCATAGACTCAAAACTTGTTCATAGTGAGAGGAAAAAGCTGGGACTGGGCCTGAGTATTTTTAGTCTGTTCCTATAAAACTCCACGGTACAACTCACGTTTAAATGTGTTCTTTTATTATTTGTATTGCAGTAAAGTGAGAGCTTCTACTGAGATGAGGGACCCATTTCAGTAATCGTGTACAGTAAAAGGCATTCTTGCTTCAAGTAGCTTGAAATTCTTCTAAATAAAGAAGAAAGAGGCTCAGAGGTGAAACTTGTGCGTAGGCGTAAGTGGTGGAGTTTCCTTGATGTCACATTAGGCATCTGCACCGCATCGCTTCTGTGAGTGTGTTACTTCTATTCAGGACGGCCCGGTTCTGCCTGCTGTTACCGAGTGAGGACTTCTGGTCTATGTAAGTAGTGCCACTGACTCCAAAGCTTGCAGAAGTGTGATGTGCAACCCCCTTTCTCAGCACAGCGTTCTTACTCACGGTGTCGGAGCTCTTGCCAAAAGGGACTGTTAAGTCATCTGGCTGAATTTCCTGCAAACTGTAGCTTATTCAGGCTTCCCAGTGTCAAGCCCCCAAATCTTTATTAGGCTAAAACATTTCAGTCCTCAGAAGGCTCAATCCTCAGTTGTGCCACAAGCAGAGAGTGAGAAAAGTTGAAGTTTCAACCGTCCCTGTGAGCCTTGCAATACATGGGAATGGATCAGGTCAGCTCAGCCCAAGGTGATCCCACCTAGACAATCCCGGCGCTATTACCGAAGTAAAACCCAGTCTAAACACTGAACAGAAAACATCTTGCTTGAGTGGAAATTTGCCAGCCGTTTAAGGCATGGTGTTTCTGTTGCCCTTAATATCTTAATACAACGTATGAACATGCTGAGGGCAGTGTAGGCCATTCCTCTCTGCCACCTGTCACAGCTCAGAGAGAACCATCATATTATTTGGCCACAACTTTTCACCAATGCACGTGTGAATGCACACAAGTGCCCGCGCCCACACAACGTTTCTGGGCCACTGCTTTCCTAAGAAAAATTCTAATAACTCATCAACAAGGAAAATCAGTCCCTGAGCCATAACCAAATCTTGTTCTTTTTGGCCTGGCTGAATAGTTGCATTTTTCTATTCTACTGCATAATCTGCAAAAAAAAACTATTACAAAATTATCCTTTTCAAAAATAAACTCTCATGGAGTGGAAATACTACTGTCAGCGGGTTCTCGCTTTGCCTTTCTGCTGATCCACCCATCCAAGCTCCTATTATCTCTTTGAATTTACATACGCCACAACAATCTAGGACTCCCTTGATCAGTAGCTATAGTGATTTGTGAAATGAATAATATATTTTCCCTGACATATCTTAGAAATGCTCCTGGTGGTTTTTCCATCCCCGTTCAGTTCAGTCCCTTATAAACAGCCAGTATTGTCATTACTCTGTCCCTGAGCTCCCAAGCAAAGCTACAGCTGGTACCACCCAACTGAGGGGATCTATGAAATTCTCTCCATCAGCATAAAAACCAAACCATGAAACTGCAGAAATCCATAAACAACCGAAGGCAAAGCACAACTACGAATCAACCACCATCTGACACTAACCAGAAGGAGGAAAAACAAAACCAATACATCTTTAATTAAGAGAAAGCAAGCACAGCACCGGAAGTACTGAAAGCCAGGAATTTTTGGCTCCGCCGTTGAGTCTTTCTGAGGCTTTGGGCAAGGCCAACAACCCCTGCTTTAAATTTCGTATCCAAACAATGAGAAAACTAAATGAGATTTAAGTCTCCTGAATAGCTGCTGTGAGGATGGATCACCTACTGTTGTGAAGCATTTGAAAGAGGGACCATACAAAATTGCATTTTGAAGCAAATGTTTTGAATGCAGTTTTTCATACACGCACAAATGTGTCCCACCAGGATAATTACACTGAATCGTAACGTATTCTGCTGTACAAAGCAATCTAAAACATAGTTGCATTGTGTGTTACTGTCTCCTCAAGTTGCGCATGCATTTGGTGTTGTAAAGTCTAATTAAACAAGGAAATGCCTCCTATAAACAAAAGTAAATACCATAAGGGTTGGCAGCAGAAGTAGCTGTAACTACACTCAAATGCGTTTCCTTCCCAGTTTTGTAAAGACTAAATTTCTCTAATTTGATTTTTCCCCCTTAAATTATTCCTATCTTAAAAATGGCCATTTCTAGAGGGGCTGTTGCTTTGTTTGCGCTACATAACCCGGTCATGGCCAGTGCATTTCTCCTGACTTTCTCCTTCTCTGAGACACCACTTAAACTCCAGCTGACATTCCTCTACTGCTGGGCCTCCACTGCCACCTCCTGAACAGGAAGGAAAATTAACTGCTTTCATTACTGCTTTTCTTTTGAACGTCTATAGAGGTATTTTTGACAGCACTTTGTTCAGCACGAAGAGCAATAGCTGAAACTGCTTTGCAATCTGTCTATAGAGGCTACTTTCTATAAAATCTGTTGTAAGGCTTTTGCTTCAGAGTGAAGTTTCCTTAGTTTACTTTATGTATGTTTGATGTGAAGGTGGTACAACCTTTACACACCACTTCTCTTCTTAAAAAAGGTTCAAAACAAAAAGCTAATTATTCTTAACTTCTGATAGATTTGTTCCTCTTTCAATTGTCAGCTGAAAACCTCTGACTGAAAATGATAAATTTTTACTAGCTCCCATTCATTGCGTTTTCATAATGAACAATAGTTATTTCCACCTCTTCTACTCCAGGCTGAAGATCCTTCTTCCTGACGGGAGAGAACCAAAATACCCTAGAACCAAAATTTTCCTGCTTCAAGGTAGTCAGTTCTGATAGTCTCTTCAGCATCAGCTTATTTTTTCCCATTAAGCAGGACTTCCCCAAACTGTCCCTGAGCTGCTATACCCCGTTGGAGGGCCCGTCATCTATTTATACGGGAAGACAAAAATAGCAAAGGTAAGACCTAGTAAAACCCTAGAAGAGACAGTGAGGCAAGAAAGGCAGATAACATGATCCTGTCACATCCCATCTTCTCTGCCCTGCCAGGGATACCAGCCACTGGTTTGTCATCAACCTTTCAGCAAGAAACTTTCCATAAAATCCAGATACCCTTCCTAGACATTCCTCTTGGAATAAGAAACTGGTGAGAAACTATTAATTCTCTGGTACAGTTGGCTAGTGTCAGGTCAACAGATATTTTCTGCGTGCCCACAACACTCCTGCATGCATGTTCATGTGTGCATGCTCGCTCTCTGTATATATAATTTTATCCCTCTATCTTTTTCCTGCTGCTTGCGGTCTGAGAGAATTCCGTAGGCAGGGGCTGTATCAGTGAATGTTGGGAAAACTCTTTAACACTTTGCAGATGTTATTGCTAGTTTTATAAATAATAACCAATCATTTACATGCTAAATGAGAAATAGGAGACCACTGGCACCAAAGCCATATTTGGCATTGACAGATTTGGTATGTGACAAGGACTATGAGGTAAAAAGGTTTTTTTAAAAACCACGTGGCAACAAACAGCTGTCAATGTTTTCTATCTTAGTTTCTCTTCTTAAAAAAAATCCAAGAAGGGAAACAGGATTTTCACTCTAGTGCAAACCACATTTAAATGCTTATCTTAAGCTCACTGACAAACAAATTTTAATGAAAATTTTAAAACCACGAAACCAAACATATGTCTTCATTTTAGTACTATTTGCTAATACTTTGGGGGACTGACATTAAAAAGACACCAGCACTCCTTCAATAAAAAGTACACTACACCTTAGATATTCTGGGGTTTGCTTCATTTGCAAAATCTTGCTGTATTAGAGGTAAAACTTGCTAAAATTATTCTGGGAAAGAGTCACTGAGTTCAGAAACTTTTCAATTTATCCACTAACCTTCAGAGATTTCTAATTTTCCCCAGATAAAACATTTTGAGTTAATAAATTTAAAGCTTGCATTTCAGTTCCACTTTCCGCTCGTTTTGGGTTTGTTACTTTAAAACAATCTCTTGGGCTTATTAAATTCTCTGTCTGAATGACTGCTAGAGGAGTTGGTAATAATATTTTTCCACTGTACAGTACTGCATTAATTTAAACCTGTCACACCAGGGTTTTGCTTTTCTCAGGCCAAGCACATGACTAAGCTTGATTCACCACACCACATTTCTAGGGGCATGAATCAGGAATTGCATGGGCGGCCAGGCCCGGCACCCTGCCTTCCTCACACCCTGACTCTGTGGGGAACAGCAGCACCGCGGCACCCGGGTCTGTCCCGGGACCAGGAAACACCGATCCGCTTGCACTCCGCAATGCACATACTCTCTTTTCAGCAATCAGACCAATTACTTATGGAGGAGGGGGCAGGTGCAAGTTGCTGACTTGGGTGGGTAATCAATTTTATGAGGTTTTTACTGTACAGCCTGTTAGCATCACGCAGGAACAACTCCCCCGGGACTTACCTGCGAGCTACTCTTAGGCGTGAGCATGAAGCCAGGCCTAACACTGGCATCAACCTGACACCGAACTGCTTAAACACAACGTTTGGTGAGCTCATTAGGAGCAGTTAATTGGCGGTGCGATTTCTGCACCGCTCCACCCGTTTGATGAGGCAACGCTCAGGGCCGACCCGGGCACCAGAGGAGGGCGGCCCTGCGGCTCGGTGGTAGCCTTTGAACCCGGGCTCGCTGCTTGAACGCCTGCATGAATTTGGGTCCCTAGCCCACACGGCCTCGAGCTCCTTAGAAGCTTCCCCCTAGAGGGGCGCGGGGAAAGGCCAGGCCGAGGCGTGTGGGCTGGGCCGGGCGGACGG
>NW_008796044.1:14199949-14215823 GCF_000699145.1 Aptenodytes forsteri
GCCGGGCGGCTGCTTCCGTCGCCTCCGCGGCCCGGGGAGCAGGATGAGCGTAGGGCCCTGCGTGAGGGGTTGATTGAGGGGGGGTTAGGGTGGGAGGAGGGATCCTCGGTACAGGACTCCCCCGGCCAGGGTTTCCTGTGGTGGAGAGGGCCTCTGCGGAGGTGCGTGTGGGGGTTGGGGCGGGCAGAGCGGTGGCCTCCCGTGCGGTGGGTACTTTCGGGGTGGGGGCCGCGCAGCTCGGCTGCTCAGCCCGGCCTGCACGGAGGTGTCTGGCTCCTGCCCAGATGGCAACGGAGTCGAGCCTTTCCTCCCCCTCCCCGGCTCCAGAGGCCTCCCGAGGGAAGACCAGCGTGGCAGTGGACATCATGGCCGTGGGTTGGGGTAGTGGGTGTTTCCTGTAGGACCTGCTCCTGCGTGTCTGTGCCGCAGGCGCTCAGATCGGCCTGGCCTGGCGGACTTTGGTCATCTCAAAGGAATAAAAGCCTTTGACCTCCTCCGATCCGTACAGCCTGCCAAGTTTTTGAGGAGAGACATTTAGAAACTGCAGTGTAGGCAGCTTATGGCAGGACTTCTGTGGCCTTCCTGAGGCCCTTTCTGTATGGATCTTTTACAAAAGGTCCATGGCTCCTGTTTGAGAAACTTTATGGCAAAATCTGAGATTGAAAACGGCCTGTGATACGGATTAGGACCACATGCTATAGGAACGCATATGTTCATGTCGGCTGTCAGTATTACATAAGTGAAGTGCTTCGGTGCATAAATTTAGAGGGAGTGCATAATAGTCAAAAAATCTTAAGGTGGTTCCTACTGTAAAATGGATTGTGGCCACTTCGGGCCTTGCACAGACCGATTCTAACAATTTTCTCCTCGTTTGCATTTACTTGGCTGCTTTAGGGACAGAATTTGCAACTTCCGTCTTAATTCCAGTAATTCTGTCTGCACTTGAGTGTAGTTAAGATGCAGTTAGTCTTCAACTTTTCTCCAGTTTTTTGTGTCAAATGTCCATCCTTCCACCCCCAAGCCCGCCTCTGCAGGACACTTTAATGGTGATTTTATTTAGATATGTGTCCACTATAGAGCCTTGGTGCAGCCTGCCTTCTGCGAAATGGGGAAGAAAAGAAGAAAAAAGGCAATCATATGTAAAATCCCCAATTCACCTATAACTGAGTGTGTGTGGGGGGCTCTTCAGAACTCAAAAACAGAATAACTGAAACCTGAGTGTGTTTCATAATTTGAGGTATGTAGGTTGAAAATAGAGGAAAATGGCTTTGGAGCTGGGTGAGAAGAAATTCAGGCATGTAAATGAAACACTAATCCGTTTTAATTTTGTCTTGATCCTTCAGGCATTTTTGTTTGACATTCGATACATTAGTATTTTTATTTCTTATTAATGTATCGTAAGTGAGTAAGATTTTTGCGAGACCTAGATCATGACTGACTCAGCGGGTGTACCAGTCACTCCAGGTCTCTCAAACTGCACAGTTCGTCACTGTTTGCATTGTATTTGTATTTTAAAAACAGATTTCTGTAAAAAACATTGGTGCAGGTGTCTATTGTGTTCTTTTTTAACTACCAGCCTGTCACAAATAATATGAAAATATAAAAAAACCTCTTTTTCAGAACAGGCTTGCCATTTACAAGTTTCCCTCTTAATGCCTGCAGTTGGTATAGAGGCAACCAACGTTGTTCTATGTAAATTTACACAATCATGATTTTTTTTAGTGCTATCTTTGTATCTAGTCTTCTAGACTACTTTTCTTGCTGTCACCGCTTACTATGGAAACTTTTTCTAGTTCTGTGTTAGTTAATTCTTCAGAATATACTGAAGTAGATATGTAAGCTTATTCTTATTTTCGAAACTCCTGCTGAAGAAGAGTAAGCAAATAATGGTTGGTTTTCTTATACTTTTAATTCTACAGCTGTGCTTTACTTTCCTTTTTTTTCAGTTGTGCATGTACCTGTTTGAACACAGAATTCCTGCATATAGCATCGAGCAACGGAAGCTGGTGGGTTTTGTCTTTGGTGAATCAGCTGAATTGTAAAACACCCGCACGCTTGCATGCTAATGGGGTTCAAAAATTGTGGCTTGGCTCATAGTACTACAGAGTTACGTGTTCATATATCAGAGTTCACTGTGATTGTTGCTAAAACTTTAAAAAGTGTCTGTTTAACAGTGATCTTTAAATAGACTTGTGAGAGGAGTTTTTAGACTGATTGTACATACTTGACTTTCATGTAGTAACTTATGTACAATATAGCATGAAGAACTAAATCCAGGTTTTGTCGGAGAGGATGTTTGAAGATGAAGGTCTCTCTCCAACAGAAGACTCTTTAAGGAAATTATTCTTTGTAGTCACTTGAGAGTTTATTTAAAATAGGCTCTAATGACATGTTTGAAGCTATTAAGTGAAGATGAGTTGGCCTATTTAATCTCGATTTGTGTTTTGTAACAGTGTCACAGAGTTAGGATGAGAAAGCTGTGTCTACTCGCCAAACCAAAATAATATGTGGGGGAAGCTGAGGAAGAATTGTTTGAGGAAATGGTTCTTTCTAGTTCTGTCATATTTGATCAAACTACAGTAGTTGACTTGCATCTGCAAATACCAGTGTAATGCTTTTGTCTTTTATGTGTTTTTGTTGATTTGGTTTTTTTCAGTGGCAGATGCGGCATTCAAAACAATCTCATTGTCCTGAATGGGATGACAGAAAGAGCTGGGATCAAAGAAAGCACAGTAGCAGCCATAAACGCAGGAAAAGGTCCCACAGCAGTGGACAAGAAAGCAAGCACTATAAACCAAATCACATTTCAGAAAGGTATAAGACTCTGAATTGAGTAGCGCTAATGTTTCTTATCATGTCTAAAATAAATACATTTTCAGGATAGGAGTTTTTGAGTGCCCAAAGTTGGCAATTCCTTAAGGTTTGGCTCACTTAAGACAAGCTTAAGAGGTAGTTGGTTTTGTTAACGCGGTATCTGAACCATTAAATAGAAATTCTTTAATAAAAACAAGTAAATGTTACTAGTTTGTTTCACTGTTGTCGGTTGAGTCTGGTATTGAATACATTCCATATTAAATTTCAAGTAAAAAGTATGCCTTTTCATTTACTTAATGTGAACAAAAGGAAGAGGTTTCTTTACTCATTTAATACAATGGTAAGTATGAGTTTCTCTTACTAATTTGGAGGTGGTTTGCTTTTTCTCCCACACGACTTTCACTGGAAGGATGTGTTTTTCTGGTTTTTTTTTTTTTTCCCTGAGAAGAAGATCCCATGGAATTCTTTTCAGAGCTGATACTCATGCTTATAAAATGCTGGAAGGGGTAGGTGTACAGCAATATAGGGGCTCTTTGCCTCAGCGGCTTTCTTAAAGGTTTTTTTATGTGCAGAAGATCCTTGATCCAGATGTTCTGTGAGGTTTTTAATGTTTAATGCAGAGCACTTAAGAACAATGCTACTTCTCTCAGTCTCCGGGTTTTCTTTTTCTTTTTTAACAATTTGAGCTTTGGAAACATAGAAGGGAATTACTGCTGTATCGCAAGCGATTTATCCTGTGACTTTGGAGATTGTAATTGAGTTGCTCAGTATATTTTAGGAAGTGTTTCTCCTTTTGAGTCTGAATTTCTTATTTACTGTGCAAACTGTGGACAGATTATATATTGTTCATGTGGATGGCTGCTATGTATTTGAGAGTGACAATGTTGTTAGATTCCTAATAAAGTAACATCAAAAGCTCCACTATTTTTGGGGAGGGAGTCAATTAGAAAACATTCTTGGTGTAAAGACAGATACTGTGTAACACTGTAACTCAACTCAAGTCACTTATCTTGTTGGAACCTCAAGTTTTTGAAGTGGAGAACATTCACTTAAAATATATTTTCAGTCATTATTTGGACGATAGAGCCATAAATGAAAGAGACCATCATGACCGGAGATATGTTGAGGAATACAGAAATGACTTCTGTGAAGTGTATGACCACAGGCATTATCACAGAGACTATGAAAAGAGTCACCATCATCACTATAGCAAATCCTCTGGTCGGAGCAGGAAAAGTAGTCATAAAAGGAAGCATAAGAGACATCATTGCTCCAGTCACCAATCACATTCGGTATGAGTAATTTTTAACTTTATTATTAATGAATTAGTGGTAATAGACAAGTTCTTAAGTGAGTGCTAGAACTTCAGTTCCTGGTCACAGTACTTTTAAGAAATACTATATTATTAAAAAAGGCTTTGTAGTTGAGTCCATTTATGAGCATATGAATATGTTCTTAGTTGAGACTTTTGGATCAGTGTTGGGTGGGGGGTGGGATTATCATCAGTACTAGTTATACACTGGGAACATAGGTGGCTGGTAGTTAAGATCACTGGGATTAATCTGAAAAATGTTATCTCGAAAATGAAGACAGGTAACTATCCTATTTCAAAGTACAGTTATCACTTTTTAGCTTTACAGCATAGTGAACTGTGTTTTTTCAGGTAGACTGTGAGATGCCATCCATCCTATTACTAAAAGTAATTGAAGTGACATGCTTTTTTAATGTAAGCTTAATTGGAGCTATGAAACGTGCATGTCTGGTAAATTGATAAGAACAAGCTCTACAGTTCTACACTTGATTCCAGAAAACTTTGATAAGCCACGTGCCTGGCTAATGGCAGCTAATGTCTTACTGAAGATGGGATAAGTTTGCTGCTTGCCTTCTTTGAAGGCGTACTCTCTGAATTTCTCATTATTGGCATGATGCCCACTGATACATCTTCAGCTCCAGGTGTTTTATGTCACATTTCTGCGATAGAAACAGCAAGTTGTATTAGATTATACAATGCAAATTAAGGACTTCAGAGTAATTTTTCTTCTCTCTCTAAACATGAGGGAAGTAAAATTACTTGATTTTTTTAATGTTTAGATTATATAAAGTGTATGTTTTAAAAATAGAAACATTTCACCTGACTGTAAGCTTAGATATGTAAATAGATACTGTTTTTTGCTATTTGCTAGCAAAGTATTAGAAATAGCGATGTTGCATTCTTAATCTGTCTTCAGTTAAGCCACTGTTTGAGAGACAAAATTGTGTTGTTTTTTCTGTTGCTTTATCACTTTAAGTATTTATCTGAAAATCTGTTCCTTGCCATGTTTTTCTTCTGTAACATAAACTGTGCCCTGTGAATTTCTGGGGACTGAATTTGAAATTGCTCCTGCCAACTGTTCGTGGCCTGGTGTGTAACTGAATGCCTGAATATCTCCCCGCTGAATGAATTGCGTATTCTGCCCTGAATTCACTCTGATATATTGATTGGCTGGACGATCTTGGTGCCGTTTCCAGAAGAGTCACCGAAGGAAAAGATCCAGGAGTGTAGAGGATGATGAGGAGGGTCACCTGATCTGTGAAAGTGGAGACGTTCTAAGAGCAAGATGTATAGAACATTTTTCAACACTTTTTAAAAACTTTTCAGCAAAAAATCTGTTTAGAATAGTATGTCAGAGGAGGGGGGCTAAAGAAATCTTCATTGCTCTTTTTGTTCTGTTTTTTTTGTGCTTTTTTGTTTTTTTGCATATCTTTTCTGTAGAATTTAAATACTGTGTTCAAAAAGTTCCAATTAGTAAATGAACTTGAATCTTGAGATTAGAACAAGAGATAGTTTTTTTTGGCTAACTGTTTTCATGACACCCGTCCAATAAAATAATGCATTCAGATGCTGAGATTTAAAGTAATTATGCTTTTGTAATGGCACATTTTTAAATCTACATTAATAATATTCATTCTTGTTTAAGTAGTTTTATAATTCTAACTTGTGTTTGTTCTTTTTAGATGAAATTGTTGCGACTTTAGGAGAAGGAGCTTTTGGAAAAGTAGTGGAGTGCATAGATCATGATATGTAAGTGTTGGTTATCTTTATAAGCGGATCTCATGACAAAAGACACTACTCAGAAATTAAAGCTCAGGGACATTTTCTTTAAAAGAAAGTCGCAGTTCAAATAAAGTGTTGCAGTATATCTAAGAAAGAAATTAAACTGTTTTTGAGAGCTACCTTGTAAGCTTATTTGTAGTTAAAAATTTTTAAGGATTTGCAGGTGATACCACATCTGTCCCTGATTGTTTTTAAGGTTCTTCAGTCATCTCTTCCAATACCATAGATGTTTCTTGTTTCTTCTATTGCTCTGTGAAAGGCCCTTGGATGGTATTGACTTTGTACAAGTCGGTATACAGAGAAATACTTTGGTTTTCCTCTAAGCTTTTGAGAATCTGTCTTTAACAATAAACTTCCTTAACCACATTTGTTTTGGGAAATACCCGCCTAGAGAGGGTTTCTTTCAAAAATAAACCTTTTTATAACTATACTTTTTTTTTTCCTATACAAGCTGTATAACCACATGGTGCAAACTACTAATACTAAGTAGATGTCATCTGCCCTTTTTAAAGAGGGAGAGCTATGTTTTGCTTCATTATGTTTTTCTGTTGGTTCTACAAGTGCTGCTGCCGTAACTAGAGAATGTGAGGGTATGTAAAGAGTACAGAACTGATTTGGGAGACTGACTTAGAAGATGATGCAGTGAGATGCTGAGAAAGTAGTTTTGGTTCTTAGTGAAAGCAATTGCTTGAAAGCAGTTGCTTGGAATTGGTCGAGCTGTAAATTTCTTTCCTCAGTCTCCATAATCAGAATTACTCTTTGACGTTTTTCTGAATACACAGTACTCCAGTATCCAATCCTTTTTTGATGGAATGGTTGGTAGAGGAGAAGAAAATTACTGTATTTCCACTACTTCTGTATGTGCTAGGAGTTTTAAACAGTTAGTAAAACTCAGATTATTTTAACCATATGTTTTATATCTGCAGTTCTGTGGCATGGTTCTAGTATTTTTTCCTCTGCCTTTGGTTGGTTTGTTCTGTCGTTTCACAAGTTAAGTCTGTTCAGGAGCTTGAGATCGTGTCATGAGGACAGACAGTATTCTTAAGTCATTAGACTCTAAATAGCTCTACAGAGACAATTAAAAATTGTCTAAGGGTGAATGGGATAGAATGAACTGTGTATCTGTGTTCCATTTAAGTAATAGCCTTACAGTTTGAATGTGACACGGAGCGCAGGTCAGTTTTCACTAGTATAACATACTCAGAATCTGAACTTCAGAAGTTACTCAATTCCCCTGATTCCATAGGAGCACTGGAAAAGAGCCAGAACAAGTTGTGCAAGTTGGAGGAAAAAACGTCGAATTTTTGCAGTATTTTCCTCAAATGAGAACTTTGCTAATTTTTTTTTTTAAATCATCGTGCAAGTGGATTCCTGATGTTTATTCTACCTGAGATGAGATAATAAGGCTGAGAAGTAGTTAATGTAGCATATACTATGAGTATTTGACAAAGGAAAGATCGGTATTTTATTTCTTTATAAAAACAGTTCTGGTTCAGTTCAATGTGCTTAAGTCGAATTCCCCTAATCCAACTCATAATTCTCTGACCTTTAATCATTATGTGTTTCTTTTTTCTGTGTTTCTTTTATTAAAATCGAGCTGCTTTGGGGTTGTAGGTACTTAACAATAATTGATACAGTTTGTGATGCTTTACTTTCTTTTAAAGGAGAGGAATGCATGTAGCAGTTAAAATTGTGAAAAATGTTGGTAGATACCGGGAAGCAGCCCGTTCAGAAATACAGGTGTTGGAACACTTAAACACCATGGATCCAAGCAGTGCTTTGTAAGTATAAAATCAGAATAGTCAGCATACTAAGGATTTGCGGAAGATAATTATTCAATAAATTGAGTTTTCATTTGTTTTGTTTTGGTTTTTTTTTTCTTTTTTAAGCCGCTGTGTCCAGATGCTCGAATGGTTTGATCATCATGGCCATGTTTGCATTGTTTTTGAGCTACTGGGACTTAGTACTTATGACTTTATTAAGGAAAACAGCTTTCTGCCATTTCATATTAATGACATCAGAAATATGGCTTACCAAATTTGCCAGTCTATAAACTGTAAGTAAATCTCAATACTCTTTATCAAAAATGTTCATTCTTCCCAACCCCCCCAAAAATTTCGTCCCCCCCCCCCCCCTTTAAAACAATTTATTAATTATGGAATACTGTTCTTTTTTTCCTTGTAGTTTTACACCATAATAAACTAACTCATACAGATTTAAAGCCTGAAAATATCTTGTTTGTGGAGTCTGATTACATAGTGAAGTACAATGCCAAAATGGTAAGTTTGTTCTTTGTGGCCCAACTTGAATTGGGCTACTTCTGGCTTCATCTGAACTTCTCTTCTACTAAAAAAAAAAAAAAAGATCTGGGCTCATATAAACATTTTTTTAAAAATAAAAAAAAAAAAAAGTGTAGAAAGGTCAAGTGATAGTTATGTTTCCTAGAATTTTTTTTGTGCTCTTTGAGATGTACTAACTTTCTGCTAAGCGAGTAACTTTGCTCTGATTCAAACTAAACTGTTTCATCTGATCACTAATTAAGTTCTTTGCTGTTTAATGAAGTTCTGGCATTCGTAGGGAGCATTGTGTTGACGGCTTTGAACTTAGCCAAGTTTTTTCCTTCATATTTCTTAAGCCATTTGAATTTCTTTCTTTAAAGCATCCCTGTGTTTTGAGAGGAATGTCGGATCTGGCTTTCTGTGTGATTACCCTGGAGTCTGAAGTGCTTGTCAGTTTTGTAGTCCTTGGCTTAATAGCTAAGATGAATTTTCTGTCTGTCATCAACATGTGATGTTGATCATTGGGCAGTGTTACAATTGGCATGGGCCCTGAATAGGAATATTCTTCACCAGGGTCTTCCTTTTAAACCTAAGAAAACACTAAGACACCACGTTAGGGTAAGAACTTGTCTGCACAAATCACTTAAATATGAGTTTCTTTTTATGTTACTGCTCTTTTTTCAAAGTATGAAAACTTCTTAGAGACAGAAGAGCAGCGTGGACTTCACTGCCTCTAGCTTAAGCATAAGGCTTGATTTTATTTCTTTATTTTAGAGCTAAAACTATATAAATGAGTGTATGCACCAATGGACAGAAAAAACCAAGACAGGGGTAACAACTACCTGAAGTTAACTTGAAGGTTAACAAAGGAGGAAAGGAGCTTTGTTACTGTGGGAAAGGTCTTTACTCAGCTGTTTTGAGTATTCAGATTAAATCGCTTTGTTACCAGCTCCTCTTTCTTGGAGCTTTAGCTGAATGGGAACTGATGTATTTGGAAGGAGTGTTTTGTTACGTAGGCTTAATTTTTTAGCGTTTTACATTAACTAGTATTTTGCAGATAAAAAAAGATAATGTGATGAATACTTTTTGCCTAAGCATGCTTTTAAAAAATACTAACGAATCGCATTTTGATTTTCTTGCAGAAGCGAGATGAACGCACTTTAAAAAACACAGACATCAAAGTCGTTGATTTTGGAAGTGCAACTTTTGATGATGAGCACCACAGCACATTAGTGTCTACAAGACATTATAGAGCTCCTGAGGTTATTTTAGGTCAGTAAAGACTTTTAAACCTTCTGACAATTAAAGTTCATTCAGATGTCTTTACTTCATAAACTGGAGTAGCTGCTCATGGTTCTCATAATTCAGTCATCTCTCACAGATGGTGGCGTTAGAATTCTTGAGAGTAAACAGTAAAAGAAATACTCTAAAAACAGAAGTCTAAACGTGTTCCTTTCCCACTTTCTTCCACCAAGGCTTGGGGAGAAGTGTGGAGGGGGAAAATGGGCATCAGCAAATGCATGGAAACTGGGCATATGCTTTGTGGATTACAGGTTTTGAGAATACACTAAAAAGTAAAACATAAACTTTTCCTATTTTGCAGCACTGGGATGGTCGCAGCCTTGTGATGTTTGGAGTATTGGTTGTATTCTAATTGAGTATTACCTAGGATTTACAGTGTTTCAGGTATGTACCTAAAGTTAAATTGAACGTTTTTGTTACAGACTACTGATTTTGATCTTTTAATGACGTACTTAACTGTTACTGTAAAAGGCATAACCTCACAGGCTTTTTAAGTATTACATAGATGAGATTGTAAAGTCAGCATGCATATATGAAAATGTGATGTATTGGATATCTCCTTCAGACTATTTAAGAAAATGTGATGTCTTGGATATCACCTTCAGACTATTTAAGATGATCTGTTCGGGCTTTTTTGGATGATGGAGCCTGTCTAGAGTCTGAAGATACTGCTGGAATTAAGAGTAAAGAAAACATACTTGTGCAAAACTTGGCTTATGAACTCGGTTGTTCAGGGGCCATCTTAACTGTGGACAGTGCTATATAACAAGCTGCACTGCGTAACCTATTTTTAATAATTTAAGGTGATAATGTATACTGTGACAGTACTCAGACAAACATCTTGGTTGTAGATGAGTGTTGTTACCAAGTGGCTGAGAGTAGAAAAACGTGACAAGTGCATTCATTGCTTTTTCCACACAGACGCATGATAGTAAAGAACACTTGGCAATGATGGAAAGAATACTAGGGCCTCTGCCAGCTCACATGATCAAGAAATCCAGGTAAGTTCATTACAGAAGAAGTAAATTGCCTAATATTTTCCTATTACAAGGGAAATTTTAAAGTTTCCATGTTAGCCGTGAGGTTCTGAAGTTCAACAAAGAGGCTTCCGGGCTTCTTGTTACCTATTAGTCTATTGCAAGAAATTGTGTCAGGTTTAGGTGAATTAAATAGTTGACAGTAGTCCTCTGTTCTGGTTTTAGTCTGAGTTGCCAGCAACCAAAATGCCAGGTTCTCGAACAGTAACTGAGTATGAATGTTCTTAAGTCTTTAAAGCTAAGTCTGGTATAGTCACCAGAACAGTATTAGACATTGATTTTTCTATAAACTGAGAGAATAAAGAATCTGCTGTCATCAGAGGATTTATATTGAGAGGCAAAAGAGGGTCCTGTCTTGCAAATACAGCTGCCAGCCTCTTCCACTGTCCCTTCATATCCCTCAGACATGTGCTTCAGTGATCTTTCTCTCTTCCTCAAAGATAACTATATGCAACAGAAGTTTCCCACTTCCATTGCAAGGAGAAGCAGCCAGCACAGGGCTACCCCCCCTAACCCCCATATGTCCAAAATCCAGAGCACGTGAGATTTGATGGTCCCTTCTCTTTCTGAAATAAGTTGCCCTCCTGCCAGCTCATCTAGATAATCCTGTAACTCATGTTATAGTAGAATTCCAATAATTCTGGGTTGGGTGATGTATTTAGTTTATTACAGTTGTCCAGCTGATTCATAATGCATTTTGAAAAATGAGGAAAAACTTAGCTGCAGTTGGAATAGAGTCAAGTAGTAGTTAAAAAATAAAATGCTACTTATGTAGCAGTGTTCATGTGATGCTGAGGTGTGGATTTGTCAGAAGTTTATTTGCACTGGTAGCCTCATGTATTTGCAGTACGCTTTTTAAAGACGTTTGGGAATAGCTGATTTTGTTAAATAGTTGCTAACCACTTAAAAACATTTCTTATAAAATCTGCAGAGTTTAAAAAGTTGATAGATTGACAAACTGTCTTCTTGTTACTAGCAGATGAGACCAAGTTGTTCTCTGGGAACACCTGAAAGCATCCATCCCTTTAAATGTCAGTAATGGAAAATATGTTTTCTGTGGCTTCTTTGTTGATTGGAATACTGAAGGACCTGTTTCCTAAATATTGTGACAGTGGTCTCTGAATAAATATTAGCTAAAAGAGATGTTAGCTCCCAAATGCAGAGGGATATGCAGGAACACTTTCATGGTGTTTCAAAACTTCCTAGAAAAGCATCTGCCTGCTTTATGCACTGACACTATCTTAAAATTATTTTCCTCGTCATGCAGAAAGCATTATTTTCACCACGACCAATTGGACTGGGATGAACACAGTTCTGCAGGACGGTACGTCAGGAGACGCTGTAAGCCTTTAAAGGTAGGAGACATCATTTTTGTTACTTTGTTAGATTTGCAGTTGTGAAGGATCTCTCTAAAATACTTCCTTTTTTTTTTTCCTTTCAGGAATTCATGCATTGCCAAGACACAGAACATCAAAGTCTGTTTGACCTTGTTCGCAGGATGCTGGAATATGATCCAGCCAAAAGAATTACTCTTGATGAAGCCTTGCAGCATCCTTTTTTTGAACCGTTAATAACTAACTAAATTCAAAGATCTTTTATGCTTCTCCAGGGAGATTTCCTAGACTGTGTCAGTCAACAGAGGTTGCATGAAACTTTTGTAAACTTTAAATTATTTTGTACAGTTACGTCTGTAAATATTTACATATGTTTTGTATAACTGTTATGTTTACCTTGTTCAACAGTTGTAGTCTTATGGATATCAAAGTGAAAAATAAAAGTAATTTTCATTTTTGAAAATCGTTTTCTCTTTGAAACTGTACCCCTCTCCTTTTGCAGATGGGGCTAGTTAAGCAACTGACTTGAGGTGCGGAGTCTGTGGGCTAGCTGAACAAGTTTTGAAAATAGTAAATGTTTTTAACTAGCTTCCTTTTACTAGTCATAAAGAAAAGATTTGAAGGGCTAAGGCTACCTAATCATGCTGTGTAACACTTTGTGATAGCATTCTGAAGCATGGTTGAAACCAGTGCATATTCTACGTAGGTATCTCTCTTGTGGGGCACCTTTTTCCCAGATTTTCTGTTAAACAGCGTGCATTGCGCTCTGGCTGGCTAATTAGTCTGATGCTTTCAATGTTAAGTAGTTACAAGTAATTTTTTTGTTAAGGTCTGAAAAGTAACATTTCATATTTTCAATATTGTTTTGATTCATTGAAGATCAGTATTTTCATGATAAAGTTTTTAGAAGGATCATACTGCCCCTGGAGAAAAATGCAGAGAAATACGGCGTGCCACGGCATTGTGGCATACATAAGCCCTTCTCTTGCAGTAGTAACAAGATCATTCTGAAGTCTTCAAATACATATTTCTGTGGAGCTTGATCTCTAATTACTGATAAATTAAAGTAACCTTGGCAACTGAGAAGCACTGTCATCGGACTATAACACGGGAAGGAGGAGGGACGGGTTCTCAGTGGCGACTCTGAACTCGGGTGCTGAGTTGAGAAGAAAATGGTGCTACTTTCCAAGCCCCATTAATGCACTTTGGTAGTTTTTGCTCTTCCGTGTTTAAGTTGATGTTTTCTTGGTCTTGCTCAACGCTCTTTTAATCCGTTTGACACAGTATGTAGGGCTTGCTGAGCAGGAGGAAGGGAAGCTTCCGTGGTGGGGTTCATTCAGGCTGGCTGTCAGTGTAGATGCAATAAGCAAGTTTTGGCCATTTACCACGCAAGCCTTTCTTAAGGAAGGAAACAGTAAATTGTTTCGGCTCCACAGGAGCCTGACTTCAGGTTTTGTGCTTGCTGAGTAAGTCCTAATGCAGAGTAAGATTTTAAACTGATGTCCTTGTTCTGCTGATGTGGAGGAGGCTTAATTTGCAAGAGGCTCCAGACATGCCTATCTCTGACTTGGGGGTAGAACATAGCTGGGACAGGCTTTGAAAGCTTATCTTCTGTAACCAGTGCCACCTCCTGTGCTTGATTATATCTCATAGTAGACACCCCCGCTTCCTGGGATGTTGATGTTCACATCATTGTTTCTTCTCTGCATGACAGAAAACGTAACAGCTGGTGCGATCCAGGTCAGCTCGGTAGGACTGAGGAGGACAGGAGTGAATTCCTTCCCTTGCTTCTTCCCACAGTACTTTCCATCCCACACCTTCAGAGGCAAAGCAAGGACTCGGCTGGGCGTATCAGCTAAGCGATGCAAATCAAAGGCAGATGGGGGGAAAAAAAGGGTTTTATGCTGCTATAACTATAAAACTGTAACTATAAAACAGTACTATCAAAATTGGAAGGATCGTGTACTCTTGCTTAAGGAGTACTTCTAGCCTTTGTTAATGTTACTAAAATGCATTGCACTTGCTGAAGGAGATAATATGCTAGAAAAAATATATATGTATTATAAAAACCTGTTTAAATTCACTTTCCTTCTCCCAGTAAACTTAAAAAATGCACCGTCAAGATTAATAACGGCATCTGCAGCGAGGTGCCAAGGAGTTTTGCAGGCCTTACGGCACGTACAAAAGAAGTGTGTGTTTGAAGGGGCACGGGTCCAAGGTCCCCGGGCTCCCCAGTGAAGCAGCGCAGGGCTGTTAGCAGCTGAGCTACAGCCAGGTGCCGGGGGGTCTGCCTTCAGCAGGTCTGATTTCTGCTCTGGGCTGCCCTCAGTGGTCTTGTCTTTACTAGGGAAGAGATTTTTATGCACACGCCCCCCCGTTGTCTTGTTAATATGTGAATGTAATTGGGGTGGTTTGTCATCTTTACGTGTTTGGATCAAGCTAATGCTAGCTGCCTATAGCTGTTGGTGAATAATTACAAGATCCATTCGCTTCTTTCTCTGCACTTCTGATTTTTAGCTATTGTACCTTAAAAATACGGTCCGTAAATCTGTGAGTGGTTCAGCCAGGCAGACCACGTTGTCTTGTTAATACGTGAATGTAATTGGGGTGGTTTGTCATCTTTACGTGTTTGGATCAAGCTAATGCTAGCTGCCTATAGCTGTTGGTGAATAATTACAAGATCCATTCGCTTCTTTCTCTGCACTTCTGATTTTTAGCTATTGTACCTTAAAAATACGGTCCGTAAATCTGTGAGTGGTTCAGCCAGGCAGACCAGCAGTATGCATTTCTATAACGGGTCAGTCAGACATTTTACTGAATGTGGATGCTAGGACAAAATAAAGCTGTCTTTTAAGTGAACAGAGCAGGCTTTGTCTCTGGAGTGCGAACAGTGTATGAGATCCAGAACTTCACAAGCTGAGCAGGGCAGGGGAAGAGTTGAGCTGGGGGTTAACCTTAATAGGAAAGGGGTTAGGAGTTTTGGGGCAGAGGGCTTAGCCACTACAGTCATGATCAGTCCTTCCTTCTGTTACAGTTTCCGGGTATTTCTGTGGTGAGGAGGGCTGGGGTCCTGTGGACATGTTTTAGGACAAGATGCTTTGCACCCTAGAAGCCCCCCCAAAGTGATGGTCCTGTGCACATGCAATCAACCTCATAGAGCTCGTAAGCCAAGTTTTAGCAGGCTCATGGAAAGGAGAGGGGGAGAAGAAGGTGAGGAAGAGATTGCTCACAAAAAAATGGGGTTTTATTCTTTGTATCTTCAGGCATGTGGAGAAGAGCAGGAAATAGCAAATGATGCGGATTTGCCTGGCTGATTTGGAAATAGTGGCTACAACAAAGCAGTGTGTATCTACAGCACGGGCGGTCTAGCTGTGTGCATGCGTGTGTTTTACTAACACGGTTACTAGATGCTGACACCACTCCTAGCAGGTTTTTCTAACTCTGTTCTAGGCTTCGCCCATCTAACCTAGAAGAATGACTCCACGAAGGGCAGGGTCTGTGGCCAGGAGGCGAAGAGCACATTTGGATTTGTATAGCATGTGCCCAGAGTCTAGACAGGCATTAAGTTATCCGAGGATGTTTTATAGGTGAGTTAAGAGTTGACGTGATGCAATCTGTAACAGAGGAAAAAGGCAAGGATGTTTGGCAAAGTCTGGGGGAACTTAGCGCTTATATACGAGCATAGTTTCTCTCGTTGAAAGGCTCCCTAAAGCAGACGGGGCGCTTCACTGTGATAAAGTCAGTGCGTTACAATGCATGGTGGGAGACCACTGGGCTTTGCAGGTAAGGTCTCTTACAGTCCGAACAGGGGCTGTGGCACAGAAAGACCAAAAATCCCCGATGGTCGATACCTCTTACGGGCCGTGCTCGTTAGAGTGGCCCGTAAAAGGCCCTTTCCCAGCTCCGTGCCCCCCGCGGAGGCTGGGCGCAGTCGGAGCCGGCGGGTGCTCGCTGTCCCGGGGCGGGGACCCCGCTCCGGCCGCCCCGGCCCCGCTGGAGGTCGCCCGCTCCGCG
>NW_008796044.1:14216655-14217543 GCF_000699145.1 Aptenodytes forsteri
TGTCACCGGCTTCTCGTCCCCTGTGGAAAAACTGCCTCCCTTTTACCAAACTTGTCCCCTTTTTATTGCCGTTTCCATTAATGGGACTGTAGGGCGAGGCGTGGCAAAGCCTGGCCCTGCTGATTTAGGAGAGAAAGTGCCTCAGGTGGGAAGGCGAGCAGTGTAATGTCTGGGAACATGCGACTTCTTCCCTCATTTCATTCACTGGCAAAGGTAACCCGAGCACTTAAATACTATTTATCTTTGGATGTAATGGACTATAATTTCCTTGTTAGAAATTTATGAACACGATCCCTGTTATGGAGGCTGTCTATCAGAGAGTATCGTGTGGTCCAGCAGTGCTGAACTGATTTATGGCGGGTAGAGAAGACTAGCAACTAGTTACTTCGCTTTTAATCCCAGGGTTTTCTGAAATTATTCAATAAAGATTTCAGTGCTGAAAGATTTCTCCTACTTGGAGAACAATTATCCACGCTGATGCCCTTCTCCATAACTAAGCCAAACCTCTGGGAGAAGTTAGGCTTGATCCCGGGGTTATATTTTAACCCGGACTCTGGTGTTTCGGTTTGGGGCTTTTTACAGGCGAGGGGGACGGGGAGGGCTCCCATCACGCGTAGGAAATGCCTGAAGATCCCACAGTTGGTTTGCTGGATTTGTGTAGATAGTAGTTCATAAAGTGCAGCGAGATTCAACACGGCTTACGGGGCTGCCGCAGGACACTCCCGAGCGATCGATTCTGACATCTGGGGAAGGTTTTACGCTGGGGTTTTATTAACGGCCTGACTGGGGTGCAAAACACGGCGCTGCGTTGACATCGTTACAGCCGTGAAGCCTCAATCGTGCAAAAACGTATTTGTATGCGGTGCCGTCCAGCCGTGAGCAGCTCTG
>NW_008796044.1:14217668-14223322 GCF_000699145.1 Aptenodytes forsteri
CGCTGGGGAGCGGAGCTGGTTCAGCTGTGCGTGGGGCGGGATGCGAGGGGGGATGGAGGCTGCACGGGGGGGGACGGGGAGAACAATTCCTCCTGCCGCGTGTTACTGCTGGAGTTACGGTGAGGGTACTGCTGGCACCGCCGCAGCGCGTCCATTCTCCTGGAAACTTGGTTGCATTGATGTGCCTTGATAAAAGGGAAATGTTAAAAAATATTTTTGTGAAAACCCTGAATACCAGAACAGAGGGGTGCCTGCGAGGCGTAATCACAAAATCTAGTTAACGTCTTTTCTCCAGGCAGGAATTAGCCTGCCAGTCGTGGCAGTGGTTCTGTTCCAATTATTCCAATAAATGTGCTTAGCAATGGGAATGGTTTCTGTGGCACTGCCTAAGATCATGTGCAACCTCTTGCTGAGATTTAGTTATGTGTGGAAAGCTTGTTCTGTACTGGGAATGCTCAGATGGAGATTGTACAGGGGAAAATAAAGCAAAACCACATAATTGGGTTTCTAATGCAAGAGTGAGCTTGTTGAAACATTTAGTATGACCAAACTTTTGTCAGTACTGAAAGCAAATTTTGAAATGAGTAACAGATTCAAGGAATGCGTGGTAGTGATTGTGCTATCTATTAATAGTCATTTTAAAAGAACTTATTCATTTATGTTAAAGTTTCAGAAAGTGTCCCTTTCTTGACCAAACGCCTCTCCATTACGTAAGGCCTCTCGCTCGTCGGGCAACTTCTGCCCTTTCTGTGCTTGAGAGTTTCTGGAGAGCGAGAGAGTATTTCCATCATCATGAACATCAGCTGATGCCTGGGGTCAGTTTTTCTGTGAAATTCTGTGTTGGTCCTCCTTTGAAGTTTACCACGATATTTCAGAAGTGAAACCAAAGCTCCGTACGCTCCCTGTGCGTGACACGGCACACTTTGTTCTCTGTCGCTACCCAAAAAGCATTACTCCGTGTACCAGTCTGGGGGTTTGCTGGCATAATTTATGGCAGAGCTGCATATAAAGAGCAGCAAATACAACACCAACATGCTGGCTCTGTTCCTTTTAGTGTTGTTTAAATGTCTGGCAAGTAAAAGAGGATAGGAAATAATAAAGGAAGGGTGAGTGTGTGGTTAAGGCAATGAAAGCGGATTTGGACAACTAGGATTTAGTTTCTGGCCCTGTGACAGGCATCTGTCTAACTTTGGAGAAATTGCTGATTTTTAATGTGGCAGGACCTTGCCCTTCCCTTGGCTGTTCCTTTAGCGGGACGTGCTGCAGGGTCCTGCTTTGATGCCCTCCGAAACATTTCCAACAGCGTGGTCCGAACGTGGCGGCATCTCCACTTGCTCTACGTCAAAAGCCCCAATTCGAAGCGCGTAGTTTGCATGCTGAAGGGAAAATGTTAACGGGAAGATTATAGAAGCATCCAGTTGTTGTAAACAAAGCTGGGCCCTTTTGTTCACAAAGGATTTATTGTCCGTGGCAGGCAGAGAGTGTCCAGATTAATCAGTTTCATGACAAGAACAATTCAGTGGGAGAACAGAGAACTCGCTCCAGGATTCAGGACCGGAGCAGATCTCCTCTGCTGTTCCCAGTGATGCCTGCTGAACTGAAAGGATGGAAGAGCTTATTTTCGTTTCCTCAAGGATCTTCATCATCCAAATTACTTTAAGCATAAAAATTGAGTGACTCCGTAATATTTAGAGTGCAAGTGGCTGTCAGAAAAGTCTCTTTAGATACTTTCTTGCCACTTTTTCTCAAGGAAAGCGTATGTACTGTAGAAGGCAGCTGGATCATTCTGCTATTTACACTTCCCTTAGGACAACTTCTCTGTCAGGTGCTATGAAACTGTGTTGATGCTTTCAGGACCTCTTAGCATCACATCCGCGCAGCTAGAAAGGAATGCATAGGATTGCAACAACAGACAAAACTACTTGATCCCTGGAATAAAAGGAAAAGAACCTAATTCACAGGTAGCCCAATTCCTGAATAGTCCACAGAGTTTGAATATTTGAACATAGACTGGGTCATCAGCTGTGTAAAATTCAAGTCTGAACACCCTGAATTCAATAAGCACTTTGAATTTTCTCTCTTTGAAATGTGGGGACTCCGGTTATCAGATTATTGGTTTCTCTCTTAGTAAATACTTTAGGTGAGACAGGGCATTCCTGGAGGACTGAAAGAGCAACGATTGCGGGTGAAGGTGAGATGTTCCCACCCGTGCTGGGCTGCCCCAGCCACGAAGCGCTATGCCTGAGCTAATATAACTTACCTGTCATCAGGGCTTATTACTTGGGCTTGGCAGTGTCCTAAATGCAGGCACGAACATTTTGGTTGGCTTAGAGAGCAGGCAGAGCGCGCTCACATCTGTCTGCAATATGCCACGTAGACATTGCATTAGTTTTGTGAATTTTTACGTGTTCTAGTAGTCCCACTGATGAGTTTTTCACCTTGGAGATGGCAACACTGGGCTTTTGGTGGAGCTGGGGGTGGGTGAGCACCCCGGTCTTGCTGGCAGTGCCCACCCCACTGTCCTTCATCTCCTCATCCCTCTCCTAAAGAACCTGTAATACTTCACATAGCATGAATTTTAAGTACAAAATCAGCCAAATCAGGTCACATCTGTTATGCAAATATCACCCTGCCTTGTAACCTCCAGGCTTCGCCGTGGGTTGCAGCGGGGCTTTCCCCGGGGCGTTTGCCTCGCTGTCGGGGCCGGCCGTGGCGGAGCAGAGGGGCTCGCTCCCCCAGCCCTACTCCTGCCGCCAAACATGCTGAGACGATGCTGACATCTGAACATGGCACTTGTAATAGCTGCTCAGGATGAATCCAGCCCGCGGTGCTTGGCACCAAGTGACTTTTGGGACATGCAGAAGGAGCCTTTGCCTGCCCCGTGCGAGGGTTGCAGACCGGCCGCTTGCTAAGAAACATTTAATATTTTGTGTGCTACTATGGCACGAGGTATTATCCAAAGAGGCTGAACACAACAGGGTGAAACTATTACCTCTCACTGGAAGGAAGGGTGCTGGATGGTTTGGCTGCTGGCGTGCACGCGCAGTCTGCATTTAGATAGAATATATTCTCTAAATGGCTATTTTTATTCCTCCTCCAAACAGAAACTGGGTGAAGGACTAGCAAAGCTGCGGACGGCGAGAGAGGCTCCGTCAGACTGCATGTGCCCCCCAGGTAGGTGCAAACGTACCGGCACGGCCAACGCCAGACTGCCCGGGAGCCGCCTGCTCGCTGGACTGACGCCACCGAGCTCCTCCTCTCCTATTTTATATACTCCTCCGTATCAAGGAAAACGTGCTAAGAAGTGGTTGTTTCCAAGCTGAAGCACTCTCTTGTGCTTGAGACTGTTACTTCTTCCACTGCCTTGCTTTGGCCTGTTTACAGATAAAGGAGTTTGAGGTTTGGACAAAAGCGATGTTTGGCTATAAGAATAAAAGAGCAAATAGCTGTACTCGGTTGTGAGCCCTGGGTGTTGGGCCAAAACAATTTAGAAGTAGTAACAGAATCACTGGGGCTTAATGCAAGTGTGATAATTAAAAGCTGCAGCCTCTCTGCCTTTTAGGAGGGTAGTGACTTCTCCAGCGCTGCCTTGCTGTATGAAAGCTGTCGCTGATTGTTTAAATTTCCTCCCAGAGTTTAATGAACTTCTTAAACTGTCAAAACTTCCTGTTCTGCTGTGGAAGTGCATGCTCCTTGGAAACAATAAACAGCTTAGATTAGTTTGTAAAGGAATCTCATTTATAGAAATGCTCCGTTAAGTGCTCTGCTGTCGTACTGAACGGGCATGAATGACTTTGGGCTGAGGCACTTCAAGCCTTTTCTTTTTTTTCTTTTCACAGAAGTAGCAAAAGATGGGTGAAAGATGTGCCGTGCTTTGATGGGGGAGAATGCATAGGCGCGTTACAAAGCCTTGCAAGCAGCAGATAGTTCAATTCTGGTTTTAAAGAAGAAAAACCCAAACCTTAAACGCTACATGTAGGTGCAAAATAGGCAAGTGGGCAGTCCCAGATTTTCCTGCCGTCCTGGAGATGAATCCTCCCAGAACACACAGCGTTAGTCCATACTCACAGGACAAAAAAGATGGACTTTTTCTCCATAAGATTATGTGTAATAACCTCGGAAATATTTCAGTAACGATGCTCTTAAATGTGCTGCTGCAGTTGTCCTCGCTGGTTTTCTAGTGGAAGGCTCCTGTAGGCATTCTGTACGCCTCGCTGCCTTATAACCAAACCCCGTCATGCTTATTTTCAGCTCTTCGGACACTGGTGGTCAAATTAGTTTTCTCCCTTCTGATGTGCAGACCCAACCAAGTCTGTCAGCCTCACGGGGCTCTGCGGGTTGCGTCTTGCTCCGGTCTGTGCAACCAGGGCACTACTGGTGCGCTTAAGTGGTCAAGAGGCTTTTCCTTTGCTCTGCAGAAAGCAATTGGGATTGAAGAGGCTCCTTTGTGGCCAGGAAAGTCCCAATTCTGTTCCGGGTCACTGGGTTTGCCGGTTGCTGTGTTTGAGAGGTGGGGGGAAGAGAGGAGGGGGAAGGTTTTCCCATGTGCTGCTGAAATACTCGTTACAGTCATTAGTAACGAATGTCGAAGTAATTTGTGAGCCAAAGGAAGGAGAATTGCTTTCCTGGTGGGTAGGAAATGTCGTGGTGTCGGTGGCTGCTCCTGGCTGCCACCTTTCGGGAGTCCAGCGCTGTGCTAAGGCGAAGATGCTCTGCTGAGCTGTCGTGAAGCCTTTCAGCTATTTTTGAGCAAATCAAAGGCATCTTTACATGTGTTTCTTTTTTTCCTCTTTCTCCTGAAGAAGGCTGAAATTGCCTTCTGGTCTGTAGTTAAAGAGCTTGGTCTGGAAACGTCCCTCGTGGCCCTTGCCGACATTTGCTGCAGAGCTGCGCCAGGTTGCAAACTAACAGCTAAGGCTCAATTCGCCACCGTGCACCAAAAAAGCGTCCCCTGGGGAAGAGAAAATCCCCTCCATGGAGGGGATGGGGAGATCCTGCCAGCCCTGCCCACAGGCAGGGGGAGGTGGGGAGCATGGCCGGCGTCAGCAGCCCTAGCTGCAGCCCCGCTCCTGCTTCCCGGGGGGCAGCTGGAAGCTGGTGGGTATCCTAAACGCCTGGGCTGGGGGGGCTTTCCTCCTCCAGAAACCCCACTAAGCTTAAGAAGACTTCTTTCTTATCACCGGACTTAAAGCAAGCCCACCAAAGAGCTGTGGATGGTGGTGCTGTCTGCATCGTCGTGCCGGTGTGGTCCCTCCCTTGGTGTCTCTCTGGGAAGAGGGGGACTCGCCGCCCCGCAGACCTGTGAGCAGCGGCGGGAGCAAACTGCGCTCAGAGCCCTGCGAGCTGGGCTTGTTTTAAACAAGAGCTATGTGCCCTTGAAGTGAGTCGGTTTGGGGTTTTGTTGGGGTTTGGGGGGGTGGGGTGGTGTTTTTTGGGGATCACTTGGATGAAAACAACTTGCTATGTGTTAAAAGCAGTTTGGGACAAGGTGACTATGATCCATTTAAAAGTTAAATAAGGCTTAAGTTATTTCAACTACAGCGAAGCCCTAAATTAGCGCTTGTAAAAAAAACCCCAACCAAACAAAACAAACCCCAACCAAAACAAAACAAAACACCCCCCCCAAATACATCACCCCAAAAATCCAAAAACCC
>NW_008796044.1:14223639-14251400 GCF_000699145.1 Aptenodytes forsteri
AGACAATAATAACTTTTAGAAGCTTAAAAAGTTACTGCCCTGGCTCTGGCGCTGGGGTTGCTGCAAAAAGGTACCTCCGTGGTTGCTCTCAGCATCTGTGTGCTGCTCTGAGTTGAGCTGTTTTGCTTTATTTATTCAACCAAAGCGGGGGGGGGACACGACGACGCCACACGACACGATGACAACGAATTAACACAACACGATGACAACGACTTCGTGTCACTTTGGCTCCTTCGTGGTCTGGGCAGTTCTGTGGCTGAGGGGGAGGAGAGCATCCTTGGGGGTTTGGGGCAGCTGGGCCAGGTGCGGGTCAGGCTCCGAAATGCCGTGCCGGCGGGGGGGGGGGGGGGGGCGGGGGCCCCCCCCACAGGCTGTCCCCATATGTTGGCTCGCTGCGAAAACAGCAGCTCAATATTTTTATTATTGTCGTTCCCTGAGCCAGGCCTGTAATATTTTGCAGAGAGGCCCCTCGTCCCCTTCAGCCTCTTTTTCTGGTGGGATCCTCACCCAGCCTTCGCTGCAAGATAAAGCCCAGCAGGTGCAGGACCACTTGTCTATATGGCATTTAGGACAGCCTCCAGCCGATGAGCACTTGGAGGTGGGTTGAAAGCAAGACTAAAACTTCATGCCTGCAGACGCTTTGTTTGCAGTTTGTGGCCTCTGACTGCCTTTTTGTTGTTTTTTTGGGTTTTGGTTTTTTTAAGGAGTCTTTTATTTTTTCCCCCCTTGTATTTTTAAGCGCAGTCTTTTGAAACCTGAGGTGCGAAAGGCTCTTGTTAACTACAGTAGTTGCCACGCCAAAAGTCTTCAGGGTCTGTGAGAAGGTCCCTCAAGAGCTCGAGGTGCTGGATGCACCGTGCTAGAGCCTGAGAGCAAACATTTCCTCTTAAACCCAGTTTAAAAAAAAGCTTAAAACAAGCCCCAGTCTGCAGAAAATGCCCTGCCCGGCAGCTCGTCCTTGCTCTATTCCAGACTGGGGGTGTGAAAATCTCCAGCTCTTTCGGCTGCTCTTGCACTGCGTATTTCAACGTATGCATTGTGTTTCCGTGTGCCTTTTTAACAGTACCTCCGCAGGCTTTGCGCTCCGGAGCCTTAACTCTGAATTTCCTGGCTGCTGGATGATGCATATCCCTGTCTTCATCTTGAATTCATGCTGAGACGGTGTCATATGCTTTTGAACGTATGTATATATTACAAAACAGTGTTAAATGTTCAGTGTAGTAATCTGATGTTCCAGTTAATATGTGACAAATATTTCCCAATAATGGCTTGGCAGCGGGAAGAGCGGAGTGGTACTCCAGCCTGCAGGATGGCGGATTGCTCCATTTCTCGGCAATTCAAACCATGTGTACTTGGGGAAGCCGATCATTTAAAATCCTCCCTACCTCTGCAGACTCAGCAACTCCAGAGGCTCTCTGGCTGCACTTATTATTATTTATATACTTTATTATTTTTATTATTATTATTTTTTAATTTTTGCCCTAACTTTATACACAGGGATCAGCTTTCTCCAGCTTGCTGTGGAAGTTTGGCGTGGTACGTTTTGTGGTTCCCAGCGACTTGAAATATCTGCCCAATTTTTACTGGTGTAAATGTTGTCTTCAAGTGTCACTCGCTATCTGCCGGGTTGTCTCCCCAGGTAATTAGCACAACAGAATTTCCCTAATTGCTGGAGATCAAGGAGAAGAGGGCTCTGCTTGCTTTGTAGTCCTGACAAACGGCAGATGTTTTCCAGCAGGCCAAATGGGATGCGCTGAGCTCTGTTAACACCGGCTCTTTGTTTCGCACTCTTGCGTGATAGCAGCTCTCTATTATTGCTCTCTTTTTACATCTTCAGTATCTGGGTCTGTAGTTCTGCATTTCTGAGTCATGAGTCCTTCAGGATTGTCAAATAGATATGGAAAAATGTCAAATGAAAGCAAGTATTTCTTTTTTAAATTAGTGGTGATCTTAGTGGTGATCTCTGCTTTTCTGAGTTGCTTTGCATCTACTGAGCTTAAATGTCTCAAGTATTCCTTACTGTCACATCAAGAGATGCTTTTCTACGGACTGAAACCATTAAAACTCAGTATTTTTCTGCAATTTTTATGATTTAGAATGAGACAAAGAACTTTACAACATCTCCAAGTTTTAAAAGATTTTCCTAAATCCTCCTTGCCTCGGTTTCTGTGAGAACCCTGTCCCTTCCCGTACCCTGCCAGTCACTTCGCTTCAGCAGGGTTTACTTTCTCGGTCTGACTTTGCCCGCAGGAGGCTAGGACGTTATAATTACAGTATTAATATAAACAGGATTTTTTTGCACTAAACTTACAAACACAATCACAATTCTCTCCTGCACAGAAAAACCGGTGCCAGGATTTAAAAAATGAGCCAGAAGCCAAGTGTTAAAGCACCTAAATAACAAAGAACAACTGGCTGGAAGGACTTGACAAATGGTGCCATTTAAATGCAGGCCCTTACTTTCTGTTTAACGTTGTTTTCAAATCTTACCCCTTCAAAAATACAATCTGATTGCAGACCTTAGCAGCTTTTGGAAAAACGCTCTTTGAGCATAGAAAGTAGTGCTGGCTACCTTCCATCAGCTCCTTCCTGGCGACCGTTCCCCAGTCCCTTTTGGATATTTGTGGAAGGCCCCGAGGATGTCTGGAGCTGTGTCTGCACGCCACATGTGCGGGAGCCACCAGCCGCCTTCTCCCGGGAGCTACCTGGGATGGGCACGGACACCCTCCATCTTCTTATGGAAGGTCCTGGAAAGCAGCCGGGAGTGGTGGGCCCCCATCTCATCCTTGGGAAGCTTGAAGCTCTGCTTAGAGAGTTGTTTCGTGGCTTCAGGACTCTCCGTTGATGGAAACCTATGGGTCGGGGTGTTGTTTTCTTGAGTGGTTGCAAGAGATGGAAATAAATGGAGGAGAGGGAGTCTGGCTTGGTTTGGCATCTCCTCCCAGCCATACGATTCGTGCCTGTGTTGTGCGCTGCAGGGTGCCAGCCGGCAAGGGGGAAGGAGCCCAAAGTCCCTCTTGAAAGTAGAGGGATGATTTTCTCGTGGCCCTGTGGGTTGCTGTGTGTCCGGAGAGGGTTGCTGGCACGGTGGCAGCAGCCAGGTATGTCATGGCAGCGTCAGGGGGACTTCTGCTCACGCTGGCTTGCTTTTCCCTATTGCAAAGCCGCTTTTGGCACTGCTCTGCACCCCGGTTGAAGAGCTCGTGGTGGTGGAGGGAGCGGCAGGTGACAGCCAGGTGTGCAGCAAAGGGGAGGTTTGAGTCTGGGAATCTGGGGACTGCTCTCAAACTGAGCTCCCCAGCATGCCGGCATCCGAGGGTTGCACGTCCTCTGCTCAACACCCATCCAAACAATACCCTACCAGATCAGCTGCTGTGTCAGCCAGCAGTGACATTTAATGTCCTACCGAGGTGACATTAAATGCTGGATGTGGCCAGGACTTTCCGAGGCAGGAAATAGCGTGGTACCAGTGTTATTCCCAGAGCTGGCAGCGCCTCTGACATGGAGTCAGAGGCGTGAGCTAAAAGGCCGTCTGGCCTCAAAACCACTGGCGCAGGAAAACGGGCCAGAGCCATCTCCCAGTGAGACGGCGCCAGTATTTATCCTGGTGGCGTTTGGTGCAGCTCTGGCGTTTGAACACGGAGGCCCAGAGCAGTACACCAGGAACCAGCCCTTTCTTTAGACCACTTCAGCAAAAATTAATTAAAACTGGTGACATCAATGGGAGAAGGCTTTGAGAATTTATTTTTTCTAAGTCTGCCAAAGTTATTTTGAGTGTAATGAAAACTACAAAAATAAACCTGATGACCATATCCTCTGCGAGAGGCTCTGTGTAACTTTATCTTTGTCTCGACATATGAAGTCATTTATCTAGGCGCAGATATTTTTTGCTGCCAGCCCCTTCAGCGCTGCCTTTCCAGAGAGGAGGCCCTGAAGCAGGTTGGTTCAATGCTCATGGACTGACTCACCTGGGAGTTTCCCATCAGCTTCCAGTTGGTTTCCTCCTCTTTCTTGTTCAAATGGTGGATTAATGTCACCCACGTGAGCAGCGACTTGGCTTTGCAGAACTGATTATTGAAAATAGACTGCGCTTGGCATGGTACCTACTGTATCTCCATGCCGTCTCATTGAGCCGGTAGTGCTGTCATCTCCTATCCATCCTGGGTGTAACAGGATGGGAATGTGTTTCAAACCCAGCATGCTTTAGGTTGATCTTATCATTCATGCAGTGTTGATAGAAGCAGGTTTTAGCACAGAAATTATTTTTGGGAAGTCAGCTACCGCTGATGTATTCCTGAAGCAAGAGCTGCCTTATTTCTCTGCTACCAAGAATCATAGAATCATAGAATCATTGAGGTTGGAAAAGACCTCTAAGATCACCGAGTCCAACCGTCGACCCAACACCACCACCCACTAAACCATGTCCCTAAGTGCCTCATCTACTCGTCTTTTAAATACCTCCAGGGATGGGGACTCAACCACTTCCCTGGGCAGCCCGTTAAGAAGCAGCTCCAGACTGGTGTTTCATGACTTGTGTTGCACAAATACACGCTGCATAGTAAGCACGATCACCTGCGCATGCGGCTGGGAGCCTGTAGGTAACAGCAGTCAAAATCAAATCGGAGCAGAGGGGCTGTATGACTGTTACGCCTCTGCTCTCACTGCACTGGGTGGGTGTTGCTTCGTTCCTCAACAGTTACTGTTAAATAACCATCCCTCTGGCCTCTTTCAGGGAGCGCCAGCCCAGGCAAAGGCTGGACAAACAGCCCCCTCTGCCCCACCGACCTCTGCCCTTGGCTTCCCACTTGAGAAGTCCCGGACTATCCATAAGCCTGGTGTTATCTCCTGTTTTGCCATTCGAAGACCAGAAACATTGCCCTTGCCCTGGTGCTGCTTGTTTGCTCCTGTTTTGTTGCTCTAAGACGCGGTCATTTGTTTTACTTCATAGGGTTGCAGGGGCAGTAGGTGTAGTGCCCTTTAAAGAATCCAAATATATCTCCATCACTCGTGTCACTCCAATAAAGGCTGGAATTAATCCCCAAGGGGCAAATCTATCAGTAGCTTTTGGGTTATTTTACAGATTTTTGGGCAAGAGAGTCCCTTTCAGCTCTTGTTAAATAGAGTTTCCTTAAAAGAAAGTATTCCTCTGAACTCCAGCACCTGAATAGCATGCCTTCACGTTGCCAAATTTGCTCATCCTTTGACCATCATATTTTCACGGGAGGGAGGAAGGTGAATTGGAGAGTGAGACCCATAGTTGGCTGTAGCTGAGACTCCTAATAGGATTTTAACCAACTAATTACATTGCAACAGTTGCTCACTAAGTGTGGCTTGCCTGGCTTCTGAGGACCAGGGCGTGAATCCAAATACCAGCCACAAGTGTGGATCACTGCGCTTCTCTCTTGCCCCTCCGCTACCAACCCAAAACACGAGCTAGGCATCAATCATGCCAGCTGGGATCATACTTAAGGCTCCAGGTGTTATTTCAGACATAAAAGCAGAGAGAGATCAGGAAACTTTTGTCTGTTTTCTCAAAGTATGTGTCACTTATCATGTCTGACAGGCAGAGCACCCGGACCTTGCTCCATGGGAGGGTGGTGTGACACCAGCAGGTTTGTCCCCAGATGTGTTAAGGGGGTGGCAGTTCTCCTGCAGACATGTGACCGAGTACTCCTGCACCTTCATTTTTCGTGAAGCCGGTCTGGCTGTAGGAAATCACTGAAAAGCTATTTTAAAAGCAGCCAGTGTGGAGGATTTGACTACGGGTTTGTCCATCCGTGGTTGTGAGGGGTCTGGAGGCAGCATTGCTGCAGCGGCGTCCCTGGGGTCCCTTGGCCCCGGGGTGCTGGGTGGGGTGGCAGAGACGCGGTGGCTGTACCTGGCTGGGGTTGGTGCAGGGTGTGCAGGAACCAACCATTGAACTGACCTCGCCAGGCTCGTACACAAGGTACGCCAGTCCCTGAGTGACAGGTCCTCGTGGTGACACACTGCAAGGAGAAGTAGCATGAGGAGACAGATTCAATTGCCGATCTTTTTTTAATTGCACCTGTCCTGCCATGATAAACTAGACGGTAAAAAGGCTGGATTTCTTTCTGCTTTTCTAAATCGGACCCAAGAGGCAACAATTCTCATTTCCCAGCTATGACCCCGTGGTAATCCCGCCGCTTGTACACAGCATCCAGCCCTGGGGGGAGGCGATCGTCTCTGCAGGCTGTGGCTTTCCACCCTGAGCACGAGTACGGTGGGCGCAAGCGTTTGCGTTAATGCAGCCTCGCAGGTTGCAATCACATGGTTTGGTGACCTAATTAAACCTCCACCTGTTCTTCGTTTGTCGCCATCAGTCTTTGTTTTATCATGTGGCAGAAGATACGCTGGTGCCAAGATACTCCTGGACACTCGGATTTGGCAGCCTGTGCAAATACAATGTGCTTCTTGGGTTTCATCCCTGCGGCAGATGGATCGAGCTCGCAGCCCTTTTGTACGAGCGGGGCAAAGAGCTGCTGGAAATGCAGGGGATGGCAGGTCCTGAATGTCCCCCTGCCCACCCGGTATGTGCTCGTTTGCTTTTTTTAATGTGACCTAGTGGGGCAAGGAGGAGAAAAAACTGCACGTGCAGGATGAATCGAGTGCAGCCGGGGGCTCACGGAGGGGGCTCCAGAGAGCCTGTCACTGGGTTAAATGCTAATTTGGTGCCAGAAATCCACCTTTTTCTACAAATTGGAGTTGGGAGGTATTTGTGAAAGACCTCACATTCATCTTGTAGGCCATACTGAATCTTGGTTGGGTAGAGATTTGGGGCTGCGTTGGTTGCATTTGAAGCTGTTGTTCGTGTTTCTGGCACACTTTTAAATCTGGTCTATTTATGTAATTATTTATTGAAGACATTAAGAGAACTTGGCTTCTGCTGAACGGCAGCTGCCCTTTACGGTTTATTTTTTTCAAAATGATTGCCATCGTGACAAGACTTGAAGGCCAAGAAAAGCCAATCTTTACCTGGGGATGGCTGTGTAACACAAATTACTTTTTAACCCCCCTGAGTGACCCCATGGCAAGAGCCACTGATCCCCGACGGCACAGGACTTCGTTCATCAGAAGGTCCCCTTTGGTGCAAGTTCACTGGGACCATTTATGTTAAGACAACTCCAGTGGTGGACTTGGCTCTAGCCCACGTGTGATGTTGCCTACGCGCTTGCAAGAAATCCCACGTTTCTCCCTTTGCTTCTGGCTCTTTGTAGCAGGACCGTGGTCGTTGGCTGTACAACAAGCAGCACGTGGAGGCCAGCAGCCCCTGGGTGGACCTCTTAAACTCGAGCTCTGTGCACCACATAAAAATTTTAACCCTCATGCTGCAGGCTCTTGGGCAGCTTCCCAGCAAGTATGACATGAAGAGGGAAGTATTTACAAAGAAAAATTAAATAGATTCAATGGAGTTCCCATCCATCTGTATGCTTGTGGTCAGACTTCTAAAAAAAACCCAACTAGTAGACATGAGGTCTATCAGTACATACATCTGGAAATGTTTCTTTCTGGCTCGAGTTTGTCTGGGTTTTCTCCCCGTTTTGTGCTGTCTCTGAGCAGTCCCCGTTCGTGCTACTCCAGCGCGTGGCGCGCTTGGTGCAGGGGGATCGAGCAGGTTTGTGCTGCTTCATTGCTAAGAGAGATTGAAGAGCTTGTTGAACGAGATGTTGAACAGATTTTTCTTTTTCTTTTTTTTTTTTCCCCCCCCAGCAGATCTGTCAGGAAGATGAGAACAGTTGGTATTGATATGATCTGCTTCATATTTTGGGAAGCTTTGGCAGTAACTGCTCCCAAATAATGATGCTTCTGAGTCCCTATTGTGCAAACATTTAAATATGTTCAACCGTGTTGCGCAGAGACCCTGTCAAGAGACTTAAAGCGCCATCCCAGCGGGACTTGAGGGCATGGCTGATTGCAAAAACGAGTCCTGATAGGGAACTGTAAGGAATGTATGTTCCATTTCTTAAGAGAAAGCCTGGCTTTTTGGTTACTGGCAGCTGGCGTTAGCTTGTCTGAAGACAGCTGGTTATTTATTGGAGGGGGATTAGATGGAAAACATGCTGTTGGTAGTTGGTTGTGTGCTGCTGGTGTGGGTGATGATGCTCGTCTGTGCCATGGACACATGGACTTGTGTTCGTTTGCTTCTTTAATTTTTTTTCCTAAGCTTTGCATCCAAAAGCACAGCTTTTCCAGCTCAGTCCTGGAGGGTTGAATCAGGGGTCATCCTCGTTATTGGGGTGACTGCTGCGTGTGGGCCTGCCGCTGCCCTCGTCCTGGGTGCATGTCGATCCCATGCTGGAGCACAGTGCGGAGGCAGAGATGCCCTGACCCCGGCCAGAAGTTGCACGTGCTTTTCTTTTCTGCTGCATTTTGGGTTTGGGTTTTTTTTTTATGATCTATCCATTTTGTACATAAGGACTGTATAAAAGTCTTAGTTTAATTCCAAAGAAATGGTTAAATTCCCCAAGAAGAGGTGTTCAACTCTGACTTGGGAGTTTATGCAGACCACTTTGACTTTAAGGATAAAAGCGCTGTATTTTAGCTCCTCGAGGGTTGCTATAATGTGAATTAAGCCAGATTTTAAGGAACTCCGTTTCATTTTCAGAGTGAAAAGATTCACAGTCTTTAAACTATTTCTTCACACAGACGTAAGGTCAGAGTGCACCCCTGCCTCGCAGCATCCCCGGGTGCTCAGTCATGCCCCGTGCCGGGGGCAGATGGCCGTGCTGGAGCTGATCAGACACATGAGGTCTGGAGTATCTGGAGGAGCAGCAGCACAATCACCCCCCTGGTTTGGTTCCCCTTGGTTATAGCGACACAAAGACACGTTCAGGCCTTTGATAAAAGCCAGGCTTCTCCGCGTTTACACACACACAAACCAAAAAAAAGAAAAAAAGCAGAGAAGGGGAGGCTGTGTTTTGTTAAAGTAGGGACTTGGGATTTAGCAAGGAAAAAAACCCCCAAACCTCACTTTTTTGAATTAACAAGGGGATCTGAAGTTGGAAGCACCCCTTCTCCATCCCTCCCACCTCATCGGGTCAGTGGGCATTTCCAACCTCCCCCGCCGCGGGCACAGCCCCCTTCCTCTTCAGCCCCATGGTGGTGTTTATAAGGAAGAAGGCTTTTTATACACATATATATCCCATCCCGTATATAATCCCATATATACGTCTAGATACTTTTTAGTGCTTGTTAAGTGGCAAAGCAAAATGCAATGAAAACAGAGGAGCAGGGAGTGACAAACACGTTCCTTCTCCTCGGTGAATAAATGCCCATCCTCTTTTACTGGGTTTTATGCTGGGCTTTGCTTATTGCAGGTTTTAGCTCCTCTTTGCTCCAGATTGGCCTTGACCGACGACTCTGGGCCGAGAGCTCATCCCCAGGGGATTTCATTGCGGGGAATGGGTGAAATTGGGTGGCTCCATCCTGATTTGGTTTAAGCTGAAATTATGTCTTGTTTGAACCCAACAGTTTGTTGAACTGTTTTGCTTTAAAATTGATTTGACACCTAATTTTGGAAGTTTTGCCCACCGTAGTTGGAGATTCCCTATGGCTGTACCACTGCCATGAGTCTATATGCCATTACTACCCTGAATTTCAGCCACTTTTACACAGCGACCTCAGTGCCGCTGGCAGGAATCCCATGCAGAGCCGCCGTAATGAAGCGGCGACGTCAAAGCTGGCAACGATACGCCAGGGAGTTTGACCCTTACCACCAAACGTTGAAAATGTCGGCTTTTTCCTGGGTGTAAAACTGTGCGCACTCAAGGGAGAGGAAACGCATGCATCGAAGCTGTGTCATTTAAGATCCAAAATCCCATTTTCTAGCATCTTCACACGTAGGAGTGTTTTATTCTTTAGCTGCTGTCCTGATGGGGGACGTGCTGTCAGCCCCAGCAGAGAGCCCTGGACCTCTAAACGCCTCGCAGCATCCTTCTCAGGGCAAAACAATAAAAAATACTTGGTAGACTTTAAAACTTATTTGTATTGAAGCTCTTAATGCAATTAAAAAAAATCCAAATGCATGTTTAAAAAGTGACAAAATAAGCAACGTTTCTTCTCTTAATTGTATAGGTCACAATCCTTTTTCACAGCGAAAGGAAGAACAATGCCGACCACCAGCCTGGGAAGCAGCGGAGCTGTGCTGCTCCTGGGCCGTGACCCTGGAGGGACTGGGGCAAGGACCTCCCCACCTCACCTGCGGCTTGAGAGGCACTGTCTGCAGGCTGAAAATCCTAACGCTGAGCCTGCATTGCCAGATTCTTCTCTCATCCCTTTCTCATGTCCTCCCTGCCCCCAAGAATGACCCCAAAACTAGCTGCTGCTTCTCTTCCCAAGGAGCCGGGAGGGACATCAGGAAGCATTTCTACCTCCTGAGTATCTTAGGGAGGGGAACAGAAGAGGCAATAGGGCTGCTCCCCCTCTTCTTGCAGAGGGGAGCATTGCTTGGTGCGTGCTCTTTCCCCTTGCACACACAGCCCGTTAACAAGCAGTGCTGTCACCTGCTTTTGCCGGTAACTGTGCATAGCTGCTGCTCCTGATGCACTGCCCTCATCCCAGGTGTGTCTGTGGGGCTCCGCCTGCCCTTCCTGCAAAGCGTGGGCTTGGTGGGCTCCTGTGAGGTCTCACGTTGATCTACTGAGCCCTTGTGGGGTGTTTTGGCAGCATGGATGGGGCTCCAGGCTGGTGGGATGTGGCTCTGTGCTCTCCGTGGCTGAGGTGAGTCTCGTGGCATTTGCTGTTTCTCGGTTTTTGGGAAGGTACAGCAAAGGGACAATTTGCAAGTGGGTGCTCGTGCTGATGTTAGTTGGGATTGCCTTCCAGCCTGGGAATAAGAGTTACATACAGGTGTCTTTAAAATATCTGAATCCCCCTGCCTTTTAAAATACAGGGGAGGGATTAAGATGTACTGGAAAGAAACTCATTGCAAGCAGGCAGGAGAGCAGAGGTATGTGTATATTTATGTATACGCATGTGTGTGGAGGAGCTTATGTAAGGTCTGGTCCGGGGGTGGCTGCTGAAGCAGCCTGGGTGCCGCCTTGAGAAGTCCTTTCATGTTTTTGATGTTGGAGGTGTGAGGCTGTAGCAAGTCTTTCCGTGCCCTCTTTGTTGCAGGAGGTGGTGCACTGCCCCAGGGGGGATTTTGGTCTGACCCGGGGCACAAGTGTGTTATTCTGAAGTCTGTTTTAACTCACCTCCTCTGGAGCTGGACGTCCGCTTGCTGCAGACCATGCTGTAACTGGTGAATGTGAGAAACATCGAACAAATGTGCACCTTAAGGAGAAATCCTTAGTAGAAGGGTGAAGTGGCCCGACTTCAAGATGTTAAACCACAGGATGCTTCTGAGGGGTCTTCACCTTCCTGGCTGTTTTTTTTAGCGCTTTATTTGTGTAAAGTATTGGTTTTACTCTGGAATAGCTGCAGAGCCCACATGTATTCCCCCACCCCCCTGAGCAAGTGGTTTCACTGGAGACCCCTGTAAACCACCACGGGCAACCCAGCTGGTTTGTCTGTAAAAGAAGAGGAGTTTGAGTGCTCGAGAAACCTCCCTGAGGTGGCTGCTCCCTGCTGATGGGTGAATGCCGAGGTGAACCCTCCATCCCAGATTTCCATTTCATTCAGTGGGGGACAGGGCTTGGTGGAGAGCGGGGACTGAGCCTGGCCATCGGCCCTGGTGAAACAGCAACGTGGGGTTTGTGCAAGAACGGCAGACAAAGTAGTGGATTGTTTATCCCAAAAAGGTGACTCTTGGAGATGAAGAGGTTTTCCAGGCAGTGGGGGGGCAGCTAGTAATAACACTAATTGGCTTCTATCTGTGGCAGCCTTTCCACATCTCGGTTATGTGACTGCACTAATGTCTCTGGAAATTTTTGTTGAGTTTTGGGGTTTATTGTTTTTTTTGTGGAGTGTCTATATTGGGGCAGAGTGGAGCCAAACCTTTATGGATGAAGGAAACACTGTCTGGGGCGGGTGTTACAGAAAGCAAAGGAGGCGGGGGAACCCCCACAAAAACCCCAAACAAAGCCCCAATCTGGAAAGGCATCTTGCCCTGTGATGGGCAGCGACTACTAATTGCTGTTCTGCTGCTCGTCCATGCTGATGAAGCACGAACATGGGGCTGCTGGTGGACGCGGAGGTCACTGCCGATGGGTGCCAGCTTTTGCGTGGTCGGTGCCAAACTCTCTGCTCTTAAACCTCAGTGCTTGGTAGAAGTTAGCAATAGCCTGGTTTAATGTAAAATGGGGCCCTGTGTTGAAACCATTAATCTCTTCTGCTTGGGGCTGTACCCTTGCCAAGGAGTAACGAACAGCCTAATGAACGGGGCCAGCTGAAATATGGCTCTCAGCTGGGAGACTGATGGGGGACCCTCTGATCAAGGCCACTTACTGAAGCTGTTTCCACTCAAATTAGGACGCACTGACAGGGCCTGTGGATGATACAGCCGTTAGCACCTGAGATGTTGAATAATAATGCCTGTTAAAGGCAATTTGTACTTATCTGATAGCTTGAAGTGCAAAAGCTGGAAGAAGGAAGATGAAGGGACGGAGGCTCAGCCTGGGACTGGAGGGTTTGATTTCCCTCTTCCGGCTGCCAGCGTTTTGACGGGGAGCCAGGAATGCTGTGGGCTGTGAAATGTTGGGGGGTTTTTTTTGGTTTGGTTTTTTTTTTTGCTTCATCAGGTTTGTGCAGCCAAGTCCTAATCAGGGCTGTCACTTCCAGGGAGGGGAAAATGGGAGGTCCATGTTTTGAACACCTCTGTGGGACTGTTGCAGGGAAAGGGTCCTTCCCAGTAGTTTTAAGAGAGCTAAGTGTTGCTGGATGTTCCTTCCCCCCCCCCCCCTTAAAAAGTCAGGGAGGATTTTTTTTTTTTTTAAGCAGCACAAACTGATTTGCTGTTTGGAGGCATAAGTGGTACAAAATGGGGCTGAACTGAAGCTTTTCAGTGCCAAGCATTGCACACAGCTCTGATCAGCTGGAGAGCTGCAGCCAAAATCTGCTTCTTCCAGCTCACCTAGGTAAAAATACATCGGATATAAACACATCCCCCTGCCTGCATCTTTTTTTAGGGATCAGCCTAGATGTATGAATGTCACTAATGTGTTATCATTTAAGTCTCTTAATTTCTGTTCACATGTGACTCTTCAGCTCTCATCTATAAATAATCCATCTTAAATTGTGAATAGCAAACTGAAGCTGGTTGTTTGCAGGTATTTTTGGTTGGAGGAGCCCTCTTTGGTTCACTTGTCTTCCTTACCAGTTTATGTATCTTGACATGTCACTTCCTCCGTGGTCTTCCCACCCTCCCAAAATGGATTTGCATATGAATAATTAAAAACAAAAGGAGACAAAACTCCATCGTAAGTGTCTTTCACGTTGGGTAAGACACGACTGTGGGGGGAAAGATGACTGATGTAGCCTGTAATTCAAACATCACATACAAACTACCTGGGCATGAAAGGGAACCTGCTCTACAGCTCCAGCTTCTCTCCCATCTCATCTTCTCTTGCTAAATGCTCTGCTGTACCCGCTACCCTTTCTTTGAAGCCCCTCTCAGAAGAGCAGGAGGGAACCATAGTGATTAAACTAGACAGGAATATGTATTTTTGCAGCAAGTTGCTTAAGGACATTGATTTAGTCAGCAAGCCCATCCTCCTCCAACAGCCTTCAGTGCAGCCCGTGCTCGCTGAGCCCTTGCCTTACACTGTTGAGTTAATCCCGGGTCTCTCTGCTGTATGCAACAAGTCGGTTGTAATTTTAAGGTAGCTCCTAATGGGAATATAACTTTAAATCCTTGGGTTGCAGTCAGTCCCGGTTCTAGCTTTTGTTGGGCAGTATTGGTTCTGGTTATTGTTAACAGATTTATTTATTCTTTATTAGGATTGAAAGGTTTTTATTAGGACGTAGAGACTTTTATTAGGCTTGTGTATGCATTGATTTGTCCAATTGTTGCAATGTCTCTTACTGAAGAGATCACCCAGAAGAAGATCATGTTTCCTGCAGAGGGTTTAACTGTATATTCTGTAATGTTGTGGTACCACTCCTTAAATAGATTGACCTTTTGGTTCCAGTTCTGCTCTCTTCTGCCAGAATAATTTCCTCCTTACTCTGGTTCACATTATCAAATCGTGGAGCCATTTAGTTCTAGTTCTCAGTAAGGGTGCTGCTATCCAAATCTGGGCTTCACTCAGGCTTAGCGAAACTTGGGATTACTTGCACGGCCTGAGGCGAAGTACTGGGAAGAATGAGATACAGGATTGAATAGTCCCATCAATGAGAAATGAGTATATTTTAAATTCCTTTGGTTTTATTTGGATCATGGCGATGCATGCTGGGGAGCTCAGGGTGCGGTGCCTGTGTGACAGGGACAAGGCAGGCTGTGAATCCTCTTTAGGAAAATGCAGTGGTGCTGGCTAGCGCTGGTCTGTGACACCTCCTGCTTTGCAGGAGGGACTTTCAGGAGGAAATAAATTGGTTGCATTTTGGTAGAAACTGGTGTGTGTTTTTAATATTTTTTTTTTTTTTCCAGAATTATTGGGTAAAAATTCTGTTTTGAAAATGTTGGAGTGTTACTTCAAACATTGACATAAGGAAAACTTTATTAAACTTGAATTCATCAGTCCCTTATCCCTGCTAGATATGAACAGACAACCCAAATGAGCAAAGGGTCCTGTAGGGACCTGGCTTGCTCTTGCTTTCTGGGTTCTTCTGAACTCACAGGTCACCGAGTCACGTCAGAGAAGCAGGATCAGCGCTGCTCCTGGTGTCCCAGCACCGCACCTCCTCTGCGGCTCACGCCAGCATGGAAGAGCTTGTGGAAACCAGTAACCTACTGGGATCTAAGATGTCCTTGTGTGTTGGTTTTTTTTTTTTTTTTTAAACAAAACCAAAACCCTATAACTTTGAGTATTCGCTTTCTTTGGCTTTGAGTGCGTTATTCCGATGTTGTTAGTCTGCTGTAAGCATCCTACTGCAAATCTGCAGACTCCAGTGCAAATCTGCAAAAGGTGGATGGGAACCTGTTGTGCTGAACGGCTTTAACTTGTTTCTTTTGCATGGCAATAGCTCAATTCTAAAATTGTCACTGAGAGTTCAAGAAAGAGCCTTAGTGATCGAAGCGTGTCCGAATAACAGATGCATTTTGCCATCTGACATCAGACCCTCACAAACCAGGCTTTTTGCAAATATTCACCTACTGAATCCTAATTGCTAACCCAGCAGAGCAAACGGTGCGTGCTTGTGGCAGGTTTGGTGCTGGTGCACGTCGTGCTGAGGGATGCTCGAGGCATTGCTGCTGGCGGGGCAGGAGGAAGAAATCTGGGGTCGGAAGGGGGCAAAGTGGCAAAAAGAGTTTAAAAACTGGCTAGATCCTTGTAATAGTTGTAATAGTATATGAAATACTGGCTCACACTGAATGAGGAGATAGTCTTGGCATAATTCAGCGAAGAATATGACTCTTAAAAATGTGTGGCTTTTCTTTAGATTTCCTCTTAATACACTAAATAATCTCTGACTTTGACATTTTAATTGTACGGCCCAGATGTGAAAACTTTCCACCAGATCCTGGCAGAAATCCCAGCAAACTGTTTCCAAAAGAGAAGTTTAAAAGGGGGGGGGGGGGAAGTGTTTCTTGCACTTGTAAACCCTATTGTTTCAGAATTTATCAGCTAATATTGAGCTCTTCAGGCTTTATAAAAAGCAGGATAAAAGTGTTGCAAGTGATAGTGTGGGGGAGATGTGATGGAGGCAGTTCTTCTTGAACATAAAGTAGTGTATTTGGCGCTGAAGAAATAGGAAGCGTTTGACATTTGTTTGGTTTTTGTCAGGTCAGAGAGGCAGAGATCCAGTCGTCGGTGCTCAGAACTGGCCTAGATGTTACAGTTTTAGCACTGCTGCTTTGAATTTTGTTCAGTGGTACTTTCTTGCAGGGGACAGAGACTTTTTCCATCCAAGTAATACCGGACTCGATTCCTTTTGTATCCACTCTGCTTCCAGGAAAGACAGGAAATATGCATAAAATCAGTTATGTAGGGTTTGGGGGATTCTTTTGAATCCGTCTGCTGTAATGGACAAGCTCCTTGAGAGGAGCCAGCTCAGCCCCGCAGCTATCCTCCCTGTGTCTGGAGCGTGTCTGGGGAGGTGGAGGGAGCTTGCGTGGCTGTTTCTTCCCTAAAAGCAGCGTCCTGGCGCTGGGTGTGCATGGCGGGGCTCTCCCTTGGTAGAGGCCTCTGCTTTGGGAGATGAAAATGGAGTTTTAATGCAATTCATGAATTGGTTTTACCAGTTTCTGGATGCTTTTGGCATTGAAGACAGGGACAGTGGCTCCTGACCCTGGTGGGACAGAGAGGGGCAGAGGAGGAGCCCTCTGTTCCCATCGTGCTTGGCAGCCAAGCGTTTGCTTATTTGTAACAGCTTTGAGGTCGGTGGTCAATAACTTGGTGTGCAGAACAGGCAAGGGCTGTGGTAATGGAGGGAGGCAGCTTTGGCAGCCCAGCATCCGTAACCAGCATCTCCCATCCTTCGTCTGCTCGTGCAGGGTCAGGCACAGCCATGCCACTTAGCACCTCTTGCACCCAGGCGCAGCGCCGGGGTGGTGGGATGGAAAGCATCCCCTGCTTCGGAGCCCGCCTCAGTTCCCAAAGTGCCCATTAATATCAGCTCAGTTACAGTTAAAGAAGCGTGGTGATGGCCTTCCCCATCTCTTGGTGGTATGCTTATATCAGGCTAAGCAAAGCAAGGCTTTGGCACTCTGCTAGATTGCCTGTAGCGCGATGCCTTTTGAGCGTGGTGTCAAATAGGGTCAATACCTCCTGGGGGAATTGTAGGCATCCACAAACAGAGCCTTTGTTGTCCAAGTATCTTCCCCTGTCCCAGTGGAGGCTGGAAAACCAGTAAGAGAAGATGGAGAACGTGGAGCCCTTGTAATTGGGCTGGTAAATTCAGAAAATTCAAACCCCACCCAGATATCTTCCCCTTATCACACGGAGTTTGAACTGATGAATGAATTAAATCCACAGAAGAGGGATGGGAGTACAGAGGGACCACAGAGGGGCTGCAAATGAAACTCCCACGTGGGCCATGAATGCTGGAATAAATTGGGAGGGAGGATTGGTGCATGGCATGGCCACCGCTGTGGGTGAGACGGTCTGGAGCTCATGGGGGCTCAAGTACTGAAGCAAAGAAACATTGCTGGGAGTTTAGTGCTGCTGTAGCAGGGGAGACAGAACAGGGATAAAATTGAGTTTGCAGACCCCCAGTGGTGTGGCTAGCCTGCTTATGATGGTTCTCCACTGTCGTTCTGGCATACGGGAGTTCATCATATCCCCTTTGAGGGCACTTGGACCAGCATCACTATTTAGGGGGGCAGAAGCACTAGCCAAGGCTATTTGGCTTGTCTGTCTCTCCTCTATACCGTACAGTTTTCTTTTGGTGCCAGTTAAATATTTTTCAAAAATTTGGGGTTTTTTTGTGGATTGCTGGGCTCTTCCACAGAGCTCCAACATCTGAAATCGCAGCGAGGCATCTCTGGCGCTTTGCTGATGTCTCAGATTTCCATCAGCTTGGAACTGCTGTCAGGGTAGAGGGAATACAATTAGTGCACTTTTTTTTTTTTTTGTATGGGTTTTTTACAAACACTGTTTGTTATTTAGCTCTGGCTTCACAGAATGCCTGTGAAGATTGGTCTCCATGAGAATCAATTGCAGATAATTTTCATTGCAAACAGAATCCTGTAGTACATACATGTGCAGCTGGGTTGGTTTCTCCTCGGAGCATATGTAATGGTTTCTAGATGGAAAGGAAAGTCTGAGATGAAATAGATCATGACATGACATTTTCAAAGTTTATGAAACAATAAAACACAATAATCATGGTTAAAATTTGATAAATATGTGGTGGTGTTTTTCTAGCACAGAATACAGTTCTGCAATAAACCCTAATTAATACAGTCTGTGGCAAGCAGATTAATTCCTTTTAAAATCAGAAACTTTCCATGCCCTGAACTGAGACAAACGTGCGTTTTAGCAGCCAGTGTCTAAACCCAGGGAGTAAAAATCTTTCTGCTCTCTTTTTTTTTTTTTTTAATTGCTATTATACTTTAGTGTATGCCTTGAGCAAGGATTAAAAAAAAAAGCTCAGAAACTGCCCTGGGTGGTGTCGGGCTCTGGCTGTGCATACACAAACCCCTTTCTCTCTTGCTGCGAAACACGTATAGCTTAATGTCTGCCTACGTGGGACCGAGTGGGTTTATTTTTTCATGGAAGGAGTGATTCCTTTGCCAGCTCTGATGCGTTTCCCCCAGCGGGCACAATTTCACACCCTCCCCTTTCCCCCGGGCTGAAGCGTGTGGCTGTGGGAAGGGACACAAATGTCCTCGGGAAGCAGCGCCTCAAGTCGGGTCAGGTGCTGGAACTAGTTTGAACTGAACTTAATGTTGACTTCAGCTGGAAAGATGCACACTCTTTTTTCCCCTGTGCAGGAATGTAGTTAGAATTAATTAACTTGGCTAGTCATCCTCTGGTAAATCAGGATTTCAGAATCAAAGATGCACGGGACATCAGTGTGTGGTGGTGACTGCATTGGGGGACTCATGTTTTGGGAGCAGGAGAACGTTTCCCTCCCCAGGTCTGAATTTCCAAGGCCACTTGTGCATCAACATGATGTTTCCTGGGTGACTACATGTAAAATTGTTGTTGTATCAAGCCTTTAATTTCTTGAAAGCTGGAAGATTGCCTAGGTTTTCTGTGTTGATGAGGTGAACTTTGTCCGTGCTACGTAAACCAAATAGGATCTGCTCTGAAAATGCACCTTTTCACCTCTATCCAGCTGTGGTTTTCCTAATATGTGTTTCTGAAACAGACCTGACTGCCAAGGAAAACATCAGCTCTTCCACTTGCTGGGAAGAGAGGATTAAATTCTGCTTCCTGATGGGATGGTGGTTGGATTTCAAACAGGTAGTTTAGACCTAATAAAATTCCGTTCTGGGGTTTGCAAAAAAGAGAGATTTTTTGTATTGGCACTGACTTGAGGCTTGGAGAGTGTGTACTTTTGGCTTCAGTCACACAGATTTTTTTTTTTTTTCACTGGAGCAGGGATGCCCAACCTCCTATACCACCAGCACAAGAAGCCTCTCATGCAGCTCCTGCTCTGGCCTCCAGAGAAGATGCTCTGCTGTAAAATGCACCAGCAATGTTATTTTCACCAAAAAAAAAAAAGTTCACTGAGGTGAATGAAAACTTGACAGAATTAGGTGGAGGATGTATTTATCAAAGCTTTGTGCTAGCAGCCAAACATTTTTTTTTTTCCCTGGACCAGGGAGGCCCAACCTCCTATACCACCAGCACAAGAAGCCTCTCATGCAGCTCCTGCTCTGGCCTCCAGAGAAGATGCTCTGCTGTAAAATGCACCAGCAATGTTATTTTCACAAAAAAAAAAAAAAGTTCACTGAGGTGAATGAAAACTTGACAGAATTAGGTGGAGGATGTATTTATCAAAGCTTTGTGCTAGTGCCGTTTGTATTGTGGTTACTGAAAGAAGCAACAGCGAATGCGTTGCGTCTTCCATTTGGCGGCAGTGCCTGGGGTGTGACTCTTGCGGGGGGGTGAAAAAACAGACAAAATAGTACAGTTGAGCATGATGGGGTCTTTTCTCCAGTGCGGCAAGTTTGGTGGAGTTTAATAATGTCCTGGCTAACGAGGAGCTGTGGGCACAGCAGCAGCAGTTGATTACATAGAGCCAGAAGTCCTAGCAGCCTGACGGGCAGCTGACGCTTGCTGTGGAAAGCCAAAGGCAAGATCCCCGCTGGGAGCAGGGATTGGAAATAAGGATTTAAGCAAACGTTCCTGTGAAGTTCAGCTTGCTGGTGTGTGAGCCTGTGGTCGGAGCCGGCTTTGGGCTATCTCCACTCCATAGACATAATTAAGAAATTGTCCCAAGAGCATGGGATTTGCTGCAGAGGAATTCCAGGTAGCTGTGGGTTTAAGAGGAGAGTATGAATCTTTAGGTGCAAAAATGTCTTGTTGTTTGTTAATGTAGGATGTATGACTCAAAACCTGATAACGTGCCACTGAACGTTTCCTAGGTGAATGTATCAGTGCCTTGTTTATTTACTGAACTAATTGAGTTTATCATGTCCACAATGTTTATGGCTGTCCCTGGAATCCTTCAGGCAGACACATTAATGTGTTTTCACATACCTAAAATTTTAAAAACCAATTGTTTATTGTGCACTTAACCATAGAGAATTGTGCCAGGCTGAGTTTTCACACTGACGCTTATAGACACCATAAGCATTTCTGCTGTAAATACTTTCTCTGTTACAGCACTACTTAGCCTGGACTGATTTCACCGCCTTTAAAATGCAGTGAATTCTTCTCACAACCCCTTACATAGGATTGCCTTTGAGTGGTGTGTGTATAATGTGCATATATATATGTGCACAGCCATATTAAAAAATAAAGAATACGTGCTTTTCCCTCTAGGGAGAGTGATGCTTGACGCAGGGTGTTTTCGATAATGGGAGAGGATTGACTGCTGGGTAGGTGCATAAAAAGTAGATTTAAATAGTGGCATAAACTCAGCAAGAAGGTCTTCCTTTCTTACTGCTCTCTCTTTTTCGAAGCGTGCACGGTATCAGAGATGTAATAACCTGCAAATGTGACGGGCAGGCATCCAGGTCTACTATGTGTTGTTATGAAATAGGCCTGAATGTTTCAGACTGGACTGTGTGTTATGAACTTAGGTGTATGAGTATTTGTAATTGGGGGGATAAGATCCAATGTTCTTAAATATCTGCATAGTAAAGTCCTCGGCCGTGGGTGGGCTGTCCCCACACTGAGCTTTGGGAGGGCACAGCAAGATCTACAACCGGGAGGAGTTTGCTCAGTTAGGATCTCTGTGCATGGCATAATCTCCCGAACCACCAAGGCTGAAGGAAAAAGCAGTTGTCTGGCTTGTTATGAGGACTGTTGCAGAAACGCACTGAGACATGTAGATCTCAAATTAAGACTGTTTGTAAGCAGTTATCCCCAGGAAGCAACAGGTAGTGAGAAATGCAGTGAGTGAATAATTTTCTCTGTCTAGAATGATTTCCAGTTTTCTCTTTCCTCTGAGCACCAAAAGGCCTTCAGCTAATTCTGACCTGAGTTATATGAACGCTTTAATTAACGTGTGTCTCTGTTGCGTAACCATGAGGAAAATCACTTGGAAAAAGGTTTGGGGTTGTTTGGAAAACTCTAAATGGCCTGAATAGTTTCAGCCTGAAAACATCCCTGTTTACATTAACACAGCTCTTGCTTCCCCAGCCCCCTGTTTCTTTTCTTTAGTAAGTGCAGTACTAGAGAGGGAATTTGGTAATGTGGAAGTGAAATGGGTGACAGTGCAGGTCCTTTACCCCTTGGGACAAGACATAGCCCTGAATTTCTTGACGGAAGGGGTGATGATGTTGGGGCTGCATGAGAAATGCACCACCAGGTCAGACCTGCATCTGTCTGTCCCGGTGCATTCGTGGGACCGGTCGCAGTGCACAATGCTGCTTAGGACTTGAGACTCAGATTGACGTAACACAGTAGAACTGCTGTTAAGAAGTTAACACCTTGCTCCTAAAATCTCGTTAGGAGGTTTCACACATTCAGCTGCAAAGCAGGTGGAGTTGTTTTAGATGCGTGAAAGTGCCTTTGATCACTGGGAAGGTTTCACTGTGGCAAATATTCCTTCCTTCCCCAATGGTCAGCTGTTGTCACTTGCTTTGCAAATTTGCTTACCTAGCCTTAAACAGAATCCCTCATCCTCCTCGGAGCAGCTGCTCCTGCAGGAGCTCCCTCTGAACACCGGTGTCTGCTGTCCTTTTTAATGTCGAGGCAATTGGGGTAACTTAGATACGCACCCAGCTTTCTGCTGTAAACCCCTGAGCTCTGCCTGGCCCCTCGGGAAGGAGGTGCTGGGGCTGCTTTCGCTACGGTGAGTTGGGACCTCGCAACCCTTGCAAGGAATGCAAGAAATCTGATGTTTACCAGGTCTATAAATGTCCTGCAAACGAGTGTGCCTGGCCTCAGTGAACATGGCTGCAGCCCTAAAGGGAATCTTGGGAGAAAGACCAACGGTTGCGTTGTCCTGTGAAAAGTGAGTTGAAAAAGGAGGCGGGGGAAGGCTCACCAGTGCACTCTTGTGTGCCTTAAACTTTCCCACCTGAACTGAAATTTTGCAAGTGCTAAGCAATGGTTCTGCTTGAGGGACGTTGTCATGATTGTATTGAAGGGACTGGTATAATTCTCCAGCCAGAGTCCTTTTTCTCCCTATATTTCTGTAATCAAGAGATGAATAACAAAGTTATTTTATGCATGAGAAGGGACTACTCCTTTTGAGTAATTTTTAGTAAAGAGAAGATTGTTTAAGTAACTGTTTATAGTGATTAGTTATGAGTTTTCAGGCTGAATCAATAGCAGATGTTACTTTTGAATGACCTTTATGAAATGTGTATGTGTTTTCATGCTAGGCTGACTCTTCAGGGTACCCTTGAGGTAAATCAGATGTCTTTAAAAACCCTAACCTGTGGTGTGCCAGAATGCCATGCACTTATGAAATAAATGACAGACAGCTCTGCTGGCCAGAACAGCTTGGGATCTATGTAAGTGATTTTGTACTCTTGTAGCCAACAAACATCAGGATGTGGTTTTCATACAGGTTTTCATGCTAATTGAGTTATACATGGAAAAACTAACATGATACAAAATCAATTCATTGCTTCATTCTCACAGAGCGACTGCAGGAAAAAAATGAGTAGAGGTTATCACTGTGGTTCATTTTAGGATCTGTTAATTTAGCAAATGGGAAGACTTTATTTCTAACATATTAGAAATAATGTATTACATACATATACTACATACATGTAAGCCATGTAGTTGGCTGTCTGCTCATTAACAGGTTTATAGTTTGTTTTTTTTAGCAGCACAATTAGCAGGCATCCATGTGAATGGAAAGATCAGATCTTTATTTAGATTAAAACCTCAAAATCTGTCCCTTGTCAAAAGTATTCGACTCTGATGTATGCGGTTATTCTTCAGGTTTTTTTTGATGCCCCTGATAAGTGATGCCAATTTGGCTGCTCTGGAATCCGATATCATCATCACCTACAGCAGAAATACAGAATTGTGATGCTCAAGTTGGGTTAACCTGCCTTGCAAAAGTTTGAACGTGGATAATTGGCGAATAGGCATCTCAAAATTCTCCCACTACTCCCACTTAGTGCGTGAATACCTTGTGTTTTGGGGACTAGGGTAAGACAAAGCACTCTGGGAGTCTTCATTTTGCTTGCAAGCAGCAGATACCACCCTGAGGTCTTCATTCCTGAGTGAGATCTCTTGATACGTTGCACTCAAACAGCAGGTAACTGAGTTGCTGGCTGGCTGCAGCGACTCATATCTGTCTCCCGTGGAGTTCTATCTCAAACCAGAGAAGGAATGGACGTTTCAAATTTCATCATGATTTTTCTGAATCAGTTGCTAGACTTTGTTTTGAATTGCTTGCACAATTTACTTGCCGTTTCAGGTAATTCTTAATATGTTCTTTTGAATAATATAAAGATACGAGTTAAATCTTTGTTTGCAGCTGAACTCTTTTTCTCCCATCTCTATAAAGTTGTTGAACAAAAAGCATTCAGAATCCTTAGCAGGGGGAGATGTTGCCTGATCAGTATTTTTTTCCTGTTAGGAAAACATCCAGATCAACTGTAAAACATGGATGAAATCACAGGTCCATTTCCTCTGGAATGACCCACTTTTATGATGAACACTGAACACGTTTACCGTATGATACCAACTGGATCCCATTTGCAGAGAGCATCCATGCCTGCGCGTGATTCACTTTCAGAGAAACTTTCCAGATGCGTTTTTTTTTTTTTCTTGGCTGTTTGCTATGTTAACATGGGAGTGCTCAGTAGCACCTGGCCATGGCCTTTGTGAAGGTAGGAAGCACACGTGACATCCCAACATCACACATGAGGCACTTAAATCTTACCTGGGGTGGAGGGAAGGAGGAAAGGGAAAATCCAAATAAGTCCCACGAGACGACTTCGCTGCAAACTTTTTGGTCTGGGCTTGATGGACTGGGCTGCTGTGTATGAACGTAGAAATGCAGATACACTCAAAGCTCACCAGGGTATTTCTGAACTTGAAGAAAAAGACAATACAGTCATTTTAATTGTTACTAAAGCCTTTGGTGTGATCAGTAATTAAAGTGAATCATCTTCAAGCTCTGGAATTTGTATGCAGAGTGTGGGTGTGTGTTTTGGGAGAGGCAAGGTACGCGTTGTTGTTGTTTTTTCTTTCTTTTGTAGCAGCCTTGCACGTGTGGTGTTATATGTAGCACCCAGAAACCTCAATTAAGGACCATTGTTATACACACTCTGGAAACAAAGTGACCTGAGGCCTTGTAATTCATGGACTGTTACTGAGGCAGGTCAAAAAAAAGTGTAATTAAGTGTTTCTGACTTTTTTTGGTATTTGGTTGTGTGATATAGCAATATAGAAAGTACCTGACAAATTTGTTTTCAACATAAACTACCGGAGAGGATAATGAAATCTCAGATGCACGTGTAGATGCCTCACTTCTGGTTGTCCCGAGCGTGTACATTTTAGTTCACAGTGTAATGATGTTTAAGAGCAATATGCTTAAGTGTACTTGTTCTTTGACAATGTGGCTCGTCCTCTTGGGCTGGACAAATAGTACAGGGAGGGAATCCATCTGGGTCTCGTTTGGAAGGTGCGTGCTGCAGCACTTGGCTGCCTCTCCCCATCGCAAGGCTGCATGGCATCTCCTGCTGCCCTGTGCTGCCTTCTGGCCGGCTTGCTTTTGCTTTGTCCCTCACAATGCACATCAAGTTTGTAATATCAAAATCCATTTTTAAAAGCTCAGTTTTAGCCCAATGTCTAGAAAGATATAATGGTGCCACAAGCGGGACTAAATGGAAAATGGATTTTTAAAGCACAGTGAATTCTGGTGGTGTTTCGGTCTTGGTCTCTCTCTGTCCTAGTTGTGAGAAGCTGTGAACCATGGAGAAAGTTGTGCAGTTGTGAATGCAAGTTTTAGAAGTCAATGGGAGATGCACAAAATACTTGCTTTTGGCTCTGTTGCTTACAAATTTTTATATTCTATTCTCTATATAGCTTCGAAAAAGGTATTTCTCGCACCACGCTTTTCTCTGAGTAAGCATAGCAATGTGACTTTCATATCTACTTGGGGTGACTTAATGAACTCCTGCCTCATTATGTAAGATCTGCTTCATGTGATTTAAAGTGGACACAGGTGTTTTCCAGTAATTTGAATTTCTTAAAGAAGGATTTTCTTAAGAATGGATGAAATGACTTAAGTGAGCATCTTTTTTCAGACCCAAGGTGAAAATTGCTTCAATATGAAATGGCTATTGTAAGCTATGGCAGAGCCCTCTGCTTCAGTGGCAGCGCGGGTTAATGTATCGGCTGTTTTTTAACTTGGGAGATTCCTGGGGAACTAAACCGAAACTTCACAAATTGGCACGCTTTCTGGTGCCCTGTGCTTGATGACACAAAATCAGCTCCTAAAACCCGATTCCTCCGTAGCTGCAGATGTAGCCAGCTTGCTCTGCAACCTGTTCGGTTATTCAGATTCACCCTGCTATGACATGTTTTATGTCTTCAACTAAGTCTCATGCCTGTGAAGTCCTTGTTCATGACTGTCTAATGCAGGGAAGGAGGCTGTGTGTGTGTCTGTCTCTCCATTGGCAAATACGTCTTCTAAGTCAACTTCTAAAATGATGATTGGAGAAGGTCCCAAGGTTGTCATCGCCCTTGCGTCAGTCCAGTGCACCCTCATTTCTTGCCGGGATGAGGCAGGTGATGCAATCGCGCAGGGACTGCTCTCTGCCAGTTGTTGCTTGCTTTGCTGATGGGATTATCTAACCACTTCTTTTTTCGTTGCTGTTAAAGTGGACTTCCTGACGTCAGTTGGTGACCTAGGTCCTGCCAGTCTGTGGTTTAATTGCATATAAACAGTAAAAGTAATTTAATGAAGGTCCAAGGTGTCGGTGTCTCTTTTATCCTTGCCTATGGTTCAGTTTGGGTCTCGGGGGTTCTTGGCTCAAGAGGATGCTGTCACACGTTGTCCATGTGCAGCGAGGGAGAAAGCTGTCTGGAGGGGGGTGGTTGCCCCCAGGGCTGAGCCCCTTCCTCCCGCCTTCCCCTTGGAGGTGCTGCCAGGAAAAAACTGTTGCATCTAGTTTTGCCTATTGCTTGGCACTTTCCGTGCTTTTTAAAATACAGTGTCTCCCTTCTGAGTTTTACTGCCTAAACATATAATATTACCCTGGCTTTTGCTTAACAAGTCTTACAGGCTGTAAACATTTCATAAATATTAAAACTCAGGGCTGTGTTGAAGCTGCAGTATGAGAATAGCACCTTCTTTTTTAGCAGATGTGTTTCAAATCCTCTTGGTAGGGTTTTATTTCTCCTAATGCTGTGGAGTCAGTCTGGCAAAGAACGAAGCAGCTGGATTTTTTTGTTCTTCTTGGGCTCATGTACCGTTAGGAGGGTTTTCCCTTCCTGTGGGAAGAACCTAGCTTGGCTTCCAGACCTTGGGGTGATCTTGGAGGACTGGATCACTTTTTTCTTGATGTCTGTAACTGTGAAACTGAGTCAGGACCCCCAGGTAAGCCTTTACGTAGCCGCTCTTCATGCGCTTTACTAAAACTGGGGGATAACAGAGAAATTCTTAAAGCCTTGGTGACATGAACAACTCACTTGATCCAGCTCTAAGCAAGAGATACAGGCATAGAAATCATCGTGTTCTGGCTTGGTAAGGTCAACATAGGGAACGGGGTCTCCAAAATGAGCGACACGAGGCAATCCTGAATGGGATTACAGCAGTTCATACTGCTGTACTGTAGTAACAGCTGGGCCATCCAGCATCTCTCACTTGGGCGGAATGATGAGCATCCCAAAAGTGCTGTTAAATGTCCTTTTATTGGTTTGGTTAAAACTCTAGTAGCGGTAATAGAGTGGCAAAACTGCTTCAAAAGTGAACAATCTCTTTATGGCAATAAAATCTCTACGCAGGCCTGTCCCTTTCCAAGGGCATAGGCTGCACGCTTGCTAAAGGGCAGGCGCCTTTGAGGCGCATTAAATTAGGCCGTTAAGAAACGACTGCAAAACAGTTTGTTACCCCAGGAAAAATCTTAGTCTAAACATTTTGGTGTGCTATTTTTTCTTCCAAAGAGAACCTTGAATTGCAGAAACTTTGGTGGGAAGGGGTTGCCGGAGGGCTCTTGTCCAGCCTCCTGTGCAGAAGGGTTTGATCAACATCCCCCTTGATTTGGGGGGCCTGAAGCTGGGTCCAGCCCCCCACTTGCAGCTGCGCCAGCCCTGGCAGAGCGAGATAGTGCTGCTCTCGCTCTGCTGCCCACGTGGTGCTATTGGGTAATGCAAATAAATCCACAGTGGATACGGTGTCCTCCTCGAGCCAGCCCCACTCCGTGCCACCCTGGGTCACGATATTCATTTGTAAGGCTAAGCCTTGCTGTCGAAGGATGTGACATTTAACAGTCTGCGTTGTAAAATCCATCATCTGTGTTTGGACATCCTCAAATGCCAGCAGGAGAATACAAGGTCACCTGTTAGGCTCACACTTGTGCTTGCACATGTCTGGCTGCGTAGCCCTCCGTGCTGGAGGGGCTTTTTTCCCCCCCCCCCCCCCCTCCTTGCTTCTAATTCCACAACGCT
>NW_008796044.1:14251594-14254775 GCF_000699145.1 Aptenodytes forsteri
CGGGGGGGTTTTTCCCCCCCCCCCCCCCTTTTGCGTATCACAAACTGCAGCAGCTCTGTGGACCCCCCCGAGCTACTGTTTTTTTATATTGTGATAAGCCACAGCAGTTTAATTCTCTTGTGAAAAGCATTGTTTAAGTGTGTTTAGGCTGAAGGAGCATTTATAACTGTTTGATGTGGTCTGATTATGAACATCATGTGTTGAAAACGTAGACTACTTTTTTTTTAAACATATAACACATGGTGTGCAAGGTGGAAAGCTTTTTTCTTCTTTGGTCCCACCCCAGCATATAGGGGGAAAAACTTAGTCTGACGCTTGTCGTGACTCTGGAGGTTCACTTTAGGGAGCTGTTCGGACGTTTCCTTCTCACTGGCTTATTTTTAAAAGAGGCTTCAGGGAAAAACTGGATGCTGCTTCATGAAACTACACGCATGAACCATCAAAACAAATGGGAAATGGAGCACCAGTCGTTCTGCTAAATTTGGGCTTTGAAGTGGATACTTGCTGTATACAAGTCTCTGCTTTTGTCAAACCAAATGTTCTGTGTTTCTATCCGTTTTCCTCATAGCATCCGTCTCGGTTTGCTGGTCCACTTCCACAGAGAAAGTAGCACCTTGTGTAACTTGTGTAGGGCAGTGTGTAATGGTAACCACTTTCTGCATTTAGGAAATTTATTATCCGAAAGTATGCTTTTTTCCGAGAGATTAGGATGAGAGAATATGCAGAGAGGGTTGTATGTCTCAAGGTATTCAGCTTGTGAAAATGTGGTAGCTGATGCGGATGGGCTGGAGCACGTTGGCAGAGGTGGGACAGGACATTGACCCCAGAGGCCGCTGGGGTTGTGGCTAAATGCAATATTGCTGTGACTTACAGAAGTGTAAATCCAACACGACTCCTTCAAGACCCGTGAATTTGTGCAGGTGTAATTGCTAGCAGAGTTGGATCCGCTCTGCTGAATCTGTAATACCTGCCTGAAGAATAGGAGAATAGTCCTGTGAAGCTCTGGTACTGTTAAGATAGTTCCATGTTTTGGTATGAAGTTAGTGTATTTTATCACTTAGGAAAAAAAAAAATCTGATTTTCCTGTAAGAAGGAGGGATTTCTGCAAAAGCCAACATATCAGTAGGTTCCGTGGAAGAGTTGGTAGGTAATTCGAAGCACTGGCAATGCTGGTGGTTGCTGGAGCTGTTTTAATTGTATAAAAACATTTTGATGATCGCAATCTCTGATCTTCAGATAGTTTTGAAAGGGAGCAGGCTTCTGTGGGAAGTGAGCTCTCCTCTGCTGCCTGGGCAGACCGAGGGACAGGAGAAATGATGATTCTCTGGAAAAAGACTCTTGTGATTCTCTCAAATTCTGTAAACTGATGTGTTCAGGGTTTATTCTCGCTAAAATCCGGAGTGGTAACACCTGGTTTTAGTTTTTAAAGGAGCTTGTTGCCTACACTACTCTATCAGTAGAGCATGACATTTTCCATTACTTTAGGCAAGAGTTTTAAGATGTTTGTTTAACAGATGTACTACTGTACTACCAGTTTCTAAAAATACAAATATTCCGGATGTGTTTCCAGGCGCAAACTGATTACACGCTACATCTTGCCTTATAGTTCAACAGTGTGTATATATTCTTTTTCCAAGGAAAACCCACAGCTTAAAAGTAGTAGGGAAAGTCACAAGTACAAATTGCTGCTGCTCCCTTGAATATTCCCACCTTGCACACGTGGACGGATTTATGCCCACTCTTGTAATTATGATCTGGTCTCTAAAATCTGGCTTAACCTATGCATTACACTTAACTGTACCTTTTTTTTGCCTATAAACATCTGAAATAAGTCACCATTGGACTTTGCACACAATTTGAGAGAACTCTCCAAACCCTGAGACTCGGTGCTGACAGCAGGAATCAATTATGAAACCTAATATGAGATTAAAAGGTTCCTGAGTATATTTGTAATTGAATTGTACAAAATGCCTGATTTGTGCACTGGACAATGCACAAGAGACCACAAGCCTAAATGAAGCAAATTATAATTCAATTATATAAATGCTTCCAGAGCAGTTCAAATCACATCTTTAAGACTGTTTAACGTGGAGAAAATGCTTTTGCTTTTTTCTTATCTGAAGGGTGTCCTGTGTACCGCTTCTGGCAGCAAAATGTAGCAGAGTATATAACCACGCCAGCTACAGTGATGTTAGTCTCTAAAAGAGAAAGAAAATAGACGGTTTGTAGAGAAATGAGAGAAAATTATGATCATTTGTAGTGGTGAAAAACAGTCCACTGTGGAGCTATCTTGCAGGCTCGGCTCAAGTTTTACCATTTCCTTGAGGCATTTACGAATTCAGTCCCCTCACAGAGGTTGTCACCAATTAAGTCCAGGCTGACTTAAATTTAATTCAATCCACCTTGTGCTTAGCTTGGGATTTCTGTTTGTTTCCTCTCTTATAATCTTTCTTTTTTTTTTTTTTAAACTTGTAAAATAAATAACAATAAATCAACGCATGCCTGGGAGTTTATCATGAGTGTTGTAATGTTTGTTTAACCCTCTCAGCTGCTCTGTTTAGTTGCATGAGAAATTTAGTCCTCACTAGAAATGCATGTCTAAGCCTTACAATAGCAAAAAAATTTGCTAATTTTGAACATAAATAAGAACGCAAAATGTCAGAAGACTTGTGAAATGTAAAGGGTTTGAGTCACTTCTGACTCCCCCCCCCCCCCAAAAGGTGATATTGGAGTCAAATATTACCACCCCCAGCAAACAAGCACGGGTATAGCTGTATTCAAAGAGTTGCAGAGAAGCGATGGATAAAGTATGAAGTAAATTAGGCTGGTGACTTGCAGGAGTACTGGAAGCTTAGCTGGGATTGGGATGCTTGGGAATTGCAAGAAAAATAGGAGTTTGGTTGTTTGCTTGATATAGGTCTGACACTAATTCTCATTGTTTTCTAACAGGTTACTTTGAGAGTAAAAAAAAAAAACCAAAACCAACCTATTAATTTATTTTTTTTTTCCCTGGTGGGACAGATGAGCATAATGTGGCATTAGACTCCTGCAGAGCCAACAGCAGAAATAACTCTGGCGACAGAGTTGCGTTGTGCTTTCTTGGCCAGACTTCTCAGCTATTTGGGCATCACTGTTAAGTCCCTAAAGAACCTAATAAAAAAAAAACTAGACACCTTGAAGA
>NW_008796044.1:14254822-14290613 GCF_000699145.1 Aptenodytes forsteri
TGTTGCCATTCAGTAAATACCACAGGAAATTGCTTAATGAGAGCAGATATAAGAATATCTCTGCCTCTAAAAAATTTTTGGCTTGGCTGCTCCCGGATAATGTGAATTAGGCTGTGTGCTTCGTGAGGCCCAGAGGGCAAAATTGGCATGACTTTGCTGCCTGCATTAGGAAATAATTGCTGCATAGATAAGGAAGGGCAAGGTTGCCTATTAATTTTAGCTGTAAGCAATGAACGGGCTTGCTGGTTACTTCACCATATCCTATGGAAAAGCCACTGTTCGTCCATCAGTGGTAACGTAAAAACAAATTCGTGCAATGGTTTGTCACATCTTGTCCTGCCCGGAGCAGATCTGGCTTGGGATGCTCCTGATGCCCTCCTGGTCCAGGGGACACCTTGTCCAGGGTGACCAGGATTGACCATGTGAAGAACACTGATATGAAAAGCTCTATTTCTATACATCAAATCGCTATGTAAACAAATCGGGTTCAGAAATAAGTCATATGTTTAGCTATTTAGCACAAATCTTCAGTGTTATCCAACAGAGTAGTGATGAACACAAGCGCTCACATTAACTCTTGTGCAAGTCTTGCATGGGTATGATTTACCCAACAGGTTTAAATGGCTCTGTCACTTGCAGTCTATAAATATTTTCATTAAAAAACCTCTCTCGTATAATTATGTTGAATTTTTAGATGTGATGATATAAATAGTATTTCATGGATGTGTTCAGGACAGCATGCCAGACTTGCTTGTCTGAGTCAGGAGAATTGTACCAGAGATGAGTTGAACTTGGTGCGTTTAAGGCAAACATCCTTATGTCTGATAGTTCTGGTGTTTAACATTGAAAAATGCCTACCACAAACATCTTGCTGATTTTAGTTTCTTCTTGTGGTAGGCATTTTTCAATGTCAAACATCTTGCTGATTTTAGTTTCTTCTTTGAAAATTCTGAAGTCTGAAAGACCGTGTGATGAATTGCCAAAATTCACATTTTAAATTACATTCTTTCTGGGCTATATAAGAAATAAATGAGCATCATGCTGCTTGTGTATTTCTTGTCTGCTTTATTATGTTCTGGTTTCAAAAGAAGTGAATTTTTTTTTAAAACTCATGAAATGAAATATGTTCTTTTGCCAAAATAATGCATGTTCAGATTTAGCGGAGAGCGAATGCTCACGGATGAGGTTTGTATATTGTGCGGCTCTGGGTTTCCAGTGCAACCATTTGGACAGGCTAATGGAGGTGTTAAAACCCAGTTGACTCATCGTTCCCTGACTTGAGTTCAAGATATCAGCCAAGGAAGCTGTTTTAAAGAGTGAATTAAGACCCACCTGTACGCTCCTATAATTGTCTTTTCTCTTAAATCCTTTCTGGCTTGATTCTATTCCTTCCACGTGAGCAGTTTCTTCTTCAGCCTGTGCCTCTAGCTCCATGCCCATCTTCTCCCTGGGAACAGCTGCATGAATTGCAGTGGCTTTCATGAAGCTTTCTGGCTCGCGGCTCGTCTGCCTTTTTCTTGTTCCCCAAGGTGAAACGCAGCAGGGCAGATGACCCTAGGTCTCTGACCATGGGGATTTGCTCTCCTTTCTCCCTTTCCCATGCACCACGTTGGCAGGAAGCAGGGTTTCAGCTTGGTGGCCATGACATCCCCACGCAGCTCTGCTTCTCGCCCTGAGTGCCTCTAGCACGGTAATGAGAGAAGGGAGAAGTTTTAGGAGACTGACTTCGTCTGTAAGCCTTGGCTGAGTTGACAGTGGTTCACGCACGTTGTGGTTGCTCAGACCTCAGGTTGTCCTGGCCATGATTTTTCTTGGTTCAAATTCTTCCCCTGGGCCAGATGAAGAGTATTGCTCCTCTGACCTCAGTCCATGGCTGCTGGCTTTCCTACACCTACTGTAAGTGTCCTCCTTGTCTCAAAAACCCTTGCTCTGAAATGAGTCCGCTGTCTGTCTTCTCCAGACACATACGGGCCTTATGGCTGAGTTCCTGTAGGTCTGTTGGCTTTGTCGGCAGCGTGGCCATTAGCAGCAACTGGATTCTCTGCCAATATATTTGAGACCAGCTGAGCGGTTAATAGGTATGCTACTTGATGGCATCTTGCCTGCCTTCCCTGCAACCTTGCAGAGGTGATGTATTAAGCGTGGTTTTTAATGTGCTTGCAAGTCATTTGTGCCAAAGCTGGGTGGTTGGGAGGTTGCTTACCACAGTAACAGTCCCAAGTGAGCTGGGGAAGCACTGCTGTGCCAGAAGACATGAGGATTTGTTTCAATGCAGGGAAGGGGACAAATCCCTCTGGTAATAGAGGGCAAAGACAAGACCCTGCCCCATGGCACGTCTGGCAGTGAGAGCCTGCGAGCCGCTGGTCCCTAGCCTTGTGTTTCCTCCTAACCTACACTTGTAGGTGAGTGGTGGGAAGACCAGTGGGATTTGAGTTTATTGTTGCATCCCACACAATACTGAAAGCACCGGTGTGTTTAAAGTGACCTAAAGATACATTTACTACACGTATTAATTTTTGTGGTCAGGCTGAAGGAGTTGCTTTGTGGTTCTTGAATGATTAACACCAAATCCCCCTGGTTTGTTGTATGGAATGTATTTTAACACCAAATCCCCCTGGTTTGTTGTATCTACCAGCAGCACATCTGCAGACCACAGGAGCTGCTCTGTGCAATGGGGTCTCTAAAACGCCGGCGGGTGGTTTGCTGCAAAGCTTCCCTTTAGGAGCGTGTTAAGATCCTCCATGAGCTGAGAGTTCAACCCTGCGCTCCACGTAAACGTTTCATGGTATGGCAGGGAAAACTATAGACTCCTTCTGGTCTTAAAAAAAAAAAAAACAAAAAACTGGCTTCCAAACTGCTCTTCTGTAAAAAAACCCCAAAAAACTGGCTTCCAAACTGCTCTTCTGTTACCCTTGGCCCAGTCTTCCTCACAAATACCGCAATAATAAGAACAAGATCTTTATTTCTTAGAGCTCAGTTTTTCTGCTTTCTTGAAGTCCTCGTCTTCTCCTTGCGATATGCTCTAAGCAGGCAACAGACTCTGAATAAATCAGCTAAGAATTGAGAAGTTTTCTTGTTTCTTATCCTTTTAAAAACTTTTTCTCCGTTCCCTTTCTACACTTATTCCTACCTCAGTTAAACTATTTATGAAGATAAGTGCAAATTCATAGCTTTTGTTTGCTCAGCTTGAATCTGTTCTTTTTATGAACAATATTACATGTTTCCTCAGCTCTGCTGAACTGAACATCTTTAACCATCAATAAAGCTCCCAGTGCAGTACACCATGAATGCCTCTTTTTAAATTCTTGCTATAGGAACTTCATTTATTGTTTACTTTTTTTAGCCTATAATTAAGGGTTTTGCTAGCTCCCTTTCTCAAATGCTTAATTAAAAAAAACCCAACAAAACAAACCCCAAACCAAAAGAAATAATAAAACCATGAATGAGTTAATTTAGGAAATGGCCCTAAAATACCTTTTGGCAAACTTTTCCAGGAACGGGCAGCTTGCTGTACTTGTCTTTGGAGATGCAGGAAGTTTAATCCTCTCAAACTGACCAAATTTGCAAAGCTTTCAGCTTTTAGTGGCTTGGTTTTGTGGTAAATAAGTGGGCTGAAACAACCTGTGTGTCACCTTGGCCCTTTTTGGGGTAAAAGGGAGAAAACTTACCCAATGCAGAACAAGTGCTGCTGTTGTTGGCTGCCCCAGCTCTATGTTGTAGGGTTGTTTTTTTTGTTGTTTGGTTTTTTTTAAACACCTATTTCTTGAAATTTAACTTGTAACGTGTAAGGGTGTCTGGTTTAGTATAGCAGAGCAGGTAGTGGAGGTTAAGCCACGTGAGTGTGGGTGCAATGGAGAGGTGGAGGCACAGGGCAGAGATGCACGCTGCATCGGGGTCAGCCCTTGTGCGAGGGACTTGAGGCCTGGGAAGGGGGGATGATGATGGTGGGTGGGTTTGGTTATTTTTTTTTTCCCAAAAAACCTGCACTGTGCAGGCTGAGCTTGTACAGAGCTGGGTGTTTTGGGGAGGTGGGGGCTCGGATAAGGAGTCAAGGTTGAGCCCCATGCAGCGCGGTGAGGCTTGCTCCAGATCTGCTCCCGCATGCGGGAGTGGTGGCTTTCATTTAAATAAAATTAAAAAAAAAAAAAATTGAGTGCTTTAACATATATATTATTTTTATTTATATATATGTGTGTGTGTGTATATCCATAGAAATATAGCGGATCACCTATTCCCAGAGCTGGCTCTTCAAAATCTTTCCCGCTGCATCTTCTGTCATTTCAGGGGAGGAAAGGCAGCAAGTACACTTGTGCCTTTTCTTTAGAGCAAGTGGGGAAGGCAGAAGGTGGCAGAAAAATCATCACTTCTTGTGAGCTGAACTTCTTGGTGGAAAAGCCTCCTTTTTTTTTTTTTGTTTGTTTTATTTCCAGCAAAAAGTAAGCTATAAAGGATGGTGCTGTTGAGTGCTGACTTCAGCTGTGATTTTTTTTCCAAAAATTAATTAATTCTTTAAAAAAAAAAAAAAGGTAGTTTTGTGCAAGTGAGCAATAGTTCCTCCCGGAGCCCTGCCTGTAGCAGGGTAAGAGGATGTGTAAGAAAATGAAGTAAACCAGACCCTGACCTGCTTCTTTTTATCTGGTTGCCGTCAACTCAACTGATCTTGATTGTCGACTTCTGCGTTCCTGCAGTTTACTTGTTTATCTGAGCAGAGGCCAAATCAAACAGCCGCAGAATGTGCCTTTAATCTCCAGCGATAAAGAATACCTTGGAGAGGAAATTGCATTGTAATGTTGGGAGAAGAGGAATAACTGGAGAGAAATGCATGTGAAAGCATTGCTCTCCTTTCCTTTAGAAACTTTTTTTCCCATCACATTTTTCTAAGAGTTCTCCTGAATGGGGCTGGCTGGAGGGGGAAGGGGAGCTGTGGGGAACAGCAGGTTCCTGCTTGCCATTTTGAAAGGAAATTGCAAAATATTAATTAGGAAGATAAAATTATGGGGGGGGGAATTAAGAGTTGCTATCTTGAAACACCAGTTTCTTTCCTAAATGCTGTATTGATTTTGTTGTGATAGTGCCTTTCTTTTTTTAATAAGAATTTTTAACTTTGTCCTTACTCGATGCAGTATGCATTAATTATATTTTTAAAAAAATAAAATTTATTTTTCTCCATATTTCAAAATACGGGCCGGTGGCGAATTACTTTGTGTTTTTTTTCTGGCCTATTTGAGTCCCTGGACTTAGCCCTCAGATTGTCAGGGCTCTGAGGAAGGGATTGTATTTCATTATGTGTGGACTATCTAGCCCAGAGGTTTCCCCTCTCCCGGTTGGAAATGCTGATGCCCATATGTTCAGAAATATTCTGCTTTTTAAGTAAAAATAATTGTGAATAAATTTTCCCATGAGTGTGTTTTTTTTTCTCTTCCTCCTTCAACCAACGGGTTGTCTAAAACCTGGTTTGTGTTTTCTTATTCTCTTGCGCTCATAACTCCGACTTAACATTGCTTAAAGTTTTACAAGGAAAGCTGCCTTCGGGCTTAGACGACGTATGGAAAACTTTAGTTCTTTGCAAAATTTGTTTAATAAAGCTATTTGCAACTGAAAAAGGGGATTAAATGGGAAATGCCATCCAGTTCTAATGCTCTCTGCCGTAACCTATGCCCGCACACATACAATAGCTCATATCTTTACCATAACCTTTTGCCTTACCAAGTGGCTTATCTCGGCGTGAAACTCCTGCTTAAATATTTTCAGTGAACAAGTTTAAATAAACTGATGGATAATTGCTTTCCCTAGCTCCTTATAGCATTTGGCACTTACAGACTTTGCAGAGTTTTCATGAGGCCTTTTAGTCTCCTGCTTTAAATTGGTAACCTGAGAAGAAAGCTGGTATATGTTCTATTTAAGTGGAATCAAAGCATTTTAATTAAGCCAATTCTTTGGCTGTGATGGGGACTGGCAGAGATGCAGAATGCAGCGCAGGGCGCACGCCCCATTGAGCGACGTGGGTCTGCCTCTGAAGAGCCATCTCTGAGACATTGCTGAGCCCGCGGCTGCTGAGCGGGCCTCAGGGTTTGCATTTCTGGAGAGGATGGCGAAACAGGAGGCACCTGGCATCAAGAGCTGTTGACGTCCTCCAGGAAAGGGTTTCTCTAGGTTGGGTAATGCCAGTTATGCAATTCTCTCTTTTGCCAGTCTCTCCTCCCACTGTACATCAGCCCGGTGCCAGCGTTGGTAGCGCGTGTCCCATTTTGGCTTGTCACTCTCTATAGTTGACACTTTTAGTTTCTGTATTTTTTCAGTGTTTTCGGTTTCAATCTTGTACAAGTCAATTGAAGTGTTAACCTGGTCTTTCAGGTTCGTAAACAGCCTGGAAACCTGAGGAAAGTAGCTGTTCCCTAAGGAAAACCCTCATATTATGTTTCCGCATGTGCTCTGAACCAAAGCTGGTCTTGGAAACGTACCATAAAACACAGCTCTGGTGACTCTAATCCCTGGTTTAGGATGGGGTGGAAACTGGTTTCCTGTGCTGTACTGGGCAGTGCTTTCACTGGGGAGCTTATTTGATGGCTAGGAACATAATTTGGTATTTTGAACCTCTCCAGCTGATTTTGGTTGTGATATTTTGCTCTCCCTGGGAGTTTGGGGCACGGAGCCAGAGCTGCGTATCACAGCCCCGATCTTCTGTGGGGGTCTGAGAGGAAAATGTTCTCCTGCCCTTGTTGCCTTTGAGTAATAAATTCCCATGGTGACTTATGCATTTCATCTCCTCTGACTCCCCAGACAGAATAAGTTTACGTGTTTAGCGGTATTTTGTAGCCAAGAAAGGGAAGGAAACATCCAGGTTCCTTAATTTGTTGCCATTGGTATATTTTTGTTGAGTTGTTGGAGGGTTGGAAAGAATATGCAATTGTCCTCTTTAATCTAGATCTTGTGACACGTTGCAGATTAAATACCATGACTCAAAGCTTAACATTGCCCGAACACGACAGTTTCAGCCATAAGAAATCAATCATCTTGCAATATAGCCTTGCAGCACATAAAATGCCCCAGCAATTACATTCACATGCATCGCTTGGACTCGTATACTTTAAAATGTTGCTATTTCTGTCCTCTGCTGGAAATGGAGACATCCGAAATGAGGCACTGGTTGCATCGAATACTTTGCTGTTAACAGAGAAAATGGACTAATATTTGATTAAGTACAAAGTCCCTCGCGTCTGGCTTCGGGATGTGCGTTTGGCTCGAGTAGATTATCTTCTTGAGCCTGAAACTGGGAGCGGAACAAGTAGCCAAAACTAGGAAGAAGTACAACTAAACTATTTTCAGGGAACTAGTGAAAAAGGCACAAATCTTGCAAAATGACTCTGATCAGTAAGGGCATGAAATATGGCACTTAAGGCACTTGGACTCCTGAATGAACTGCCCATATATTGGACTTTTGTAAATGATTTCTTTAATCCATGGTTGAGAGAGCTGACCATAAACACGCAGGCAAATAAAAATAGAAAAAGTTTTCTTCTTACACGAGAGTAGTGGCAGATTATGAGGACAAAGCCAGGTGCAAAGCTTGTTCTCTCAGTCTTTTAACTTTATTTGGCAGTAATAAGACCACAGCTATGATATTGATAGCTCAGAGTGAACATGGACGAAGTAGATGCTGAGCAGGTAACTCATTAAAGGTCGTTCACCTTTCATCTCTGAACTGGCACCATCAGTGAAGTTTCCATGATGCCTTCTGAGACGGATGGAGGATTACAATTAAAACCTGGGGCTGGGCCCTCATTTTACATACTGAGGAGGACAGGAATCGTGTCCATAACTTGAAAAATACCAAATACAGAAAAGCTTCTTGTGTTCTAGTTCATGAATTAATACTGGATTGAGTTAGTACCTTAAGGTCTGTTTGGATTCATGTCTCTCGCCCTGTTGGTTTAAAAAGCAATTTAACAGTATATGGGTTCAGATGGTGTTACTCCCACATTGCTGCTGTGTTTTCATAAAGAAATTTCTCTTGTTGAAGAATTTAAATTTTAATAGCTTAAGGAAGCAAAAAGTTTTGAACTGGACAATCATGGTTCTGTCTGAATCTAAAATGATGGTTTACAGTTTGATAAGCAGAAGTGCTGCTGAGCTGAAATCACTGTGTCCCTCAACAGCTTTTTTTTTTTTCTGCCAATGTCACTTTGACCCAACCTTTTCTTCTATTTTGGGGATTAGTCATTGCTTCCTTCTGTTTTTAATCAACCTAATTTATAAAAAAGAAAATTAAAGAAAAGCTGAGGCTTGTACCACTCAACTTGTTGATCACAAATGTGGTGTATGGTTTGACGTAGATACTAGCTATTGTCGCCGGTTGTCTCTGCAGTAGCGCTTTTGATGTTAAAATATGCCAGAATTTTTCTATTTGATTGCAAGCACTTTCCAAACCAACCAAAAATGTCATTGCCTCCCAACTCCTCTGCCTGGTGGCGATCAGGGCTGAATCAGACTTTCGTGGCAGGCGGAAACCCTGTGATTTGGCAGAACTTAAAAGGGGGGCAAACGTCCAGCTCATCCCTGGTGGTGGAGACTTGTGCTGTAATCAGGACCGTAAAACAGTTTTCTTACTCACTTAGCTGGATGTTTGCCATATAAATATTTTGGTGTAATACGCGCTGAATTCTGAGATGGTGGCAATGACATTGGTGCCATTAGTTACAGAGGCTCTGGGTTGCTTGAGAGCCACAAGCAGTGGGCTCTAGCTGCATTTACATCTCTTTACTCAGGGTTGGAGTTGTAAAATCACTTTGGGTGACCAGAAGAGCTCAAGTTCTCAAGAGGGTCCCTGAGGGGGCTCAACCTGGCCAGCTCGGTCAGCTTAAATACGTTGCACTTTGTGTTCGTCATTACCAAAACAGCCTAATTACTGCATTCGTGACAGCTAAAGCCTGCTGAAGAAAACGGCAGATGCCAAACCCATCCTGAGCTGCTGGGCTCACTCACCCTTACCGAAGCGACTCTGCCAGAAAAGATAAAACCATGTGGATAAAACCCTATAGGTCTGTGTTTAAAGACCACGATGTCAAGAGTCCAGCTAGTGCTTTGACAGCACTGATCAGGGCTTTTTAATAACAAATTACTTCCACAGAGTTAATTAGCGGCTGTGCTTGCACAGGCTTCGTTGAGTGGAGAATTTCTTGCCCCGTGCTCGCAGGGAGCAACGTGGGCTCTGTGTGATTCATGAATCACGGGCTTGTTCGATCGCATACCAGTAATGTGTTATGCGGGTTTATGTTTTGCAGGGGAGATGCAATATCTTTGCATCACTCTAGCAGATACGCTTACGAAAGACAGACGTGCTTTTGAGCACGTGAGTGCTTCAGTCCCGCAGAGACCTCACCTTGCAGTTGCACTCAGCTAGTCACCCCCGCGGCCATGCCGCTGCTTGTACAACCAGCTCTTGACTTGAGTGGCTGAATATCCCCAGTCCTGAGTGACTCTTCCTTGCAACTTTAATGTTTTCGGTGTTGAACAGTCAAATGTAATGTCGAACGATCCGTGCTCTGGGTGGCCGTAAAGTGCCGTTTCTGTTCTGTCAGAGCAATGCAATAACACGTCCTGTAAAGCGCAGCGTGAAAGGTGTGAGGCTTATTGGAAGTGCAGCTCTGCCAGCTGTAATGCTGAAGGAAAGAGCTGGAGTGGCTTTGGATTCAGGTTAGCAAATAGCTGGTCAAGCTAGTAGAGCCGCTGCATTTTTGGTGCTGGAAATTCCCCTGGCGCATCACTGAATTGCTGAAAATGGTATTGGGGATGAGCAGATTTCCCAGGTGATGTGGGGGTGTAGCAAGGAAATTCTTGAAGAGAAGGAATATATTGGGGAGGGTGATTATGCAATATTTTTTTTCTTTTTTTAAAGAAGATAAAGCAAAAAAAAAAAGCGTGGGTTTCAAAGACGTTAGTCTATCTCTGTGCAGAATGATGTTTTGAGCAAGGATAAAACTCTGTGCTGCAGTAGCAGGCGTAGTTTCAAGCAAAGGGATTCCTCTGCCACAAACAACAAAAGTGACTATTAGTGCACATCGACCGGGAGGGCGGCTGAACTCTGCAGAACGGCGTGAGATGGAGAAGAGGAGAACAAATGGCTACGGGGGAAGAATAAATTGCAGTTGTTTACAGCTCTCATCTGAGTCAGCCGCAAGCTGAAAGGTCAGCTTTCCTCGGAGGAAGATGATGCTTGTTGCTGGCATCCCATTTCAGGCCTGAGGACAAGTCAGATGGCTGAAGAGACGTTTAGACTTTTTTTTTTTACTATTATTATTTTTAACCGAGTGTAGGTGGGTAACAGGAGGCAGTTGGTGGCCCTGGTATCGCTGCCCTCATATGGCACTCGGCTTCCCCAGAGACCGGCTGCACAGTTCAGAACAGCTGCAAGCAGACTTTGTGATTTAGAGTAAACCATCCAAGAAATTAAAGGATAAATCAAATAGCACACAATGTTCCCAAAGGGCATAACTTAAGACATTTCTGAAGAGCGTAGCTCTCACTCTAAACCTTGGACTACAAGAGCTCTCTTGGAGCATGGAGGGTTCGTAAAAGTCAGGAAAACGTCTGTATTTCCAGGACCTTGGAAACGCATTCCTGATAAAAACTTGGCTTTGTGCTGCCCAGTCTCTGCGTGGAAGCTCCTCTTGTATTTGATAGATTCCTAACGATAGCGTCATGCACAGTGGCTTTGCTGTTGTTTAAAATATGATAATTGGAACCATTGAAGATAGTGAATTTGGAAATGAGACACTGCACTCTTATCAGCGGGCTGGGACAAGCGTGGGGCTACCAGTCTTGCAGGGGAAGCTGTCCCAGTGTCTCACTTCCACTTTCTACAGAAGAAATGAGAAGTATTATTTAAATAACTGAAGAACTTCCAAGTATTTTAATAAAAAGAGTAAATATCACTGTTTATAATGGAGTTTGCATTTTAAACTCCCTCTGGCCTTCTGTAAGCACCTACCACCCATGCTGGGGACATGGTTTCATGTTTACGCAGGCGGGGTGCAGCTCAAAAAGGAGGGCATGGACTCGCCTTTTTCCTTATGCTTGACCGTGGTGAGTAGCTGGGTCAGCCCAAGACGTTGTCAGCCCCTTCTGCAGGTGCTCTTGGGCTATGGTGCAGCTTGGTGCCCTGAGCAGCAGGGAGACATGGGGGAGAAGTTTGCTGTTCCCATGCCATGGGAGAGCAAAATGTGGTTGGGAAAAGTTTCTCTTGTGCACTCAGAGTGATTGGAAAAATACCTCCAAGTAACAGGAGTCCTAAAATGATCCATTCTTGCCCTTGAATATCTTTCCTAAATGGAGTGGAGAAAAGACGAGCAGATGCTAAGCAGCCAAGCAAGGAAGATTAAGGTGTGTGTGTGGGTGTTTACTCTTTATTGGCTTTTCTTTAGCAGCTGCTGGTTCTTCAGGCTTTTTTATAGCTATGCGTGAGACTTGGTTTGCTAGTGCTTTTAATTATGCGATACTTCTGAGCTGAGTTGCCTCATTTAGTTTACAGGGGGATTTCAGAAGTCCGTCCAGTCATTTGTCAGCTTTATTTATGTAAACTGAAAATGTCCCTGCTCTGAAATACCACGTGAAACGCTCAGGCTTTCCTGGAAGTTTGCAGCTCTCATTGATAAATTTATCAGGCCCTTTCACCGTGGGACTTTGAGGTAGGAAGAACATCTACTGTTAGTCTTTACTTAATGCTTATTCAAGCTGGGGTCATACCAGATGCCTCGGCAAACGCTGGCTCCTCAGCTTTGGGCAGGCGCAGCCCTGGCAGCGCAGGGCTCAGGCAGGGCTGAGCTGCCTGCTTCTAGGCACGCACCAGTGGTGGTGGTTGTATTATGGGGTATTTGTCCTCATCTTGGCTGCAGTTCAAAAATGCTGTATTTTAAATCACGCCTGGAGGCTTCTCCTCGACCTCTGCGTGTTCCAGGTCTTTTATGGGGAGGAAAGACAAGGTGGAGCATCCTGCCCAGATGTTGATGTGAAAGAAGCCTTCCAAGGAGACCAACTCTGAGGCGTCTGCCAGATTCGAGTTTTGTCTATTTATTTTTCTGCAGATGTGTTTACACATGCGAATGCATGTGTACAGATGTACCGTGTCGTGCATGAAGGCGCCTCAGCCGTGAGTGCAAGAGAGAGCCTCCGGTCTGGATTCACACTGCAACAAACTGATGAACAATAAACTGCCACCAAAAGGTGCAGCGTCCCTCTGTCCCTGGCGGCGTGCTTGGTGTTGGGGCGATCTTTGCACTGATCTCTGCCTGGGTCCCGTGGCAGGGAGAGGGGGCTACTCTTGGAGAAATCCTGCTCTTAGATCCATTTAGACATGACATGAGATCTCTCCGTAACATGCGTTTTCCCAGGCAACGTGAACCAAATCTACTCGTGTTGCCACCAAAAGAGCTTCTTCCACCCTGTGCTGGCTTTTGTCCTTCTACTATCTGCTCCCCTTTGTTGGCATAAACTTTTGGGGATTCAACTCAACCTTGTTCTCTCCGTTTGTTGCCAGTAATCTCTATTCTGGTTCACCCTGCAGTCGCACCGGCAATGGGCCAGCACAGGGTTGGATGAGGCTGGAGTTGGGAGTGAGCAGCAGAGCCTCTTCCAGGGGCAGTAACCCTCCTGCGACAGCAGCGGTAGGTTAAACAATGTGTTGAAACATCCACGGGGGGAAAAAACTGAAACTACTGCAAGTCCAAGCTCTTGTGCCTGGCATTCAGCACCGTTCCTGATGAGCTGCACGCAGTTTTTTTGTTCGCATTTTGTTACTGCGGAAATTGTAAATATTTATAACTTACAACTTGGGAAAACATGTTTGCCAGGACAATGTGCAACTTAAAACTGGATTAATCTGATTGGGATGGGTTTAATCCAAAGCGCTGTTACTGTGGGGTTTTTCTCCTCGAGTTTGTGTACATTAGCCTAAAATTCTGGGAAAGTGGCCTCTGCGCACGATGAGGGTGACAGGATGCTAGAAAAATACTGGCAAGTCACATCTGCTTGTGACCTGGTCCCCTGCCTGTCGAATTGGTGGAAGATCTCCCAATTACTTGTAAAGCTTATCTCTTTAAGTTGCTTTTCCTCTGCTCTTTAAATTTTTGGGTCTCTGCCAAGCTCAGCTAGGGCAAGCACAGGACACATCCCGCTTCCCCCATCTCCATTACCACTGAAGGATGTCGTGTGGGTTGAGGCTACAGGAGCTGCTACGTGGAGTCAAAGACCTCAGCCCTTTCTGGGGGACCCCTGTGCTGGGCGCCTGCGTGTTCCCTCTGTGTCCTGCTGGGAAAGTGCCTTCTCTTGTCTGTATTGATTTGCCAGCAAAACAGGAGGGTCGTTTCCTTTTTCGATGCTGGGGGGAGTCGGGGTGTAACTAGTGCTTTTGCGGGGGGGGCAACAGGGACGAGGTGGGTGGTTCCCCTCCGGTTCTGCCAAATCTAAGCACTTGGCTACTGGGCCATGCTATGGCTTGGTGGACCTCAAGCCTTCCCACCGGTGCTTGCATAGGGGAGGGTGGCTTTGCTACAGTCTGCGGAGAGCAGCGGTGCTGCAGGGTGCTGGTCTCCCCGGGCATGTATTGGTGTTTCCCTATCCAGCCCTTCATCCACAAAAGTTTTTCTGATGGGAAAGGTGGAGGAGTGACCACGCTGGCAGGCAGGTAGGACTGCAGAATGGCATGATCAGAGCCGAACACAAATTGGGTTGTATCCCATCGTGCTGCTGCACTATCGCCCCATGTTTCTGGCTGGAGGGGGCTGGTGCTTCCTTGCAGCTCTGTTCTGGGTTATCAGAGCCTTGGACCTTTTTCTGGTTTAGTTCTTTTTTTGCCTTCCACAGTTGTATAAGAATCAGTCTGTCTTATTCATATTCCGATGAAAACAAACCGGAGGATTCCCATATGCTAAATACACTTCCAGCCACCTCTGGCTTATCTAAGGAAGCCTGTGCTTGGGCAAAGTTTTGCAGAGGCAAGCAACTGCTTTGTTTTATGAAATCTGCATTTAAAGAGTATATGTGCCATTTGGTCACCAGCTGACTTAGCTTGAAAACCAAAGGCCCTCTTTGACTTCATAAGCTTTCAACTCATGTGTGGCACCTACAGAGACTGACTTAGCAAAGAGAAGTTTTCCAGTAATAATAATTTCATTATAAGGATAAAAATAAGTGTATGAGTCACATAGTAGGATTAAACACATGGGGAGAATGTCAGCTTTTCGACTACATGGATTATTTGGAAGCTGATGGATGGTTTTTCATAACGCGTTCATGTTCTCTTGTAGGTTGAAGTAGTGGAAAGCTATTGCTCTGTTGATTAAAATACCAGGCATCTACTGTATTGAACTTGAAATTAATTCATTTTGATTTAATCGCCCTTCCTTTAAAATGTCAGTGAGCAACTTATGCAAAACATATATTCAGAAAAAATGGTGGGTCCTCGCCAGAGATCCAAAGTCAGAGTTGGGGTATGAGGAATGAAAAGAAAAAAATGCAGGTTATATCTGCAAGGGATGAGTCACCTGGGTTCGTATTTTGGTTTGCCAGTCCCTGCTTATATCAAATCAAACTTGCAATTGTCACAAGGTTTTACAAAACAAATTATGATAATGCTGTCCCAGGGATAACGGGGAATCCTCTTTTCCCAATTCCAGGCTGGAAGAGGCCGTGCCCTTCGAGTGAGCTGCGGTTACTCATAACGCGATAGTTATGAAGAATCGAGGCAACATCTGCCTGCCCCGTACAGTAGTTGTGTCTAGGCGAGGTGTGAGCACTCGGGGCTCTGGTTTCTGTTTGCTGAACACTGATACCTGTTGTTCATGTGAACGAATTCCTACCTTGCAGTTGATATTTTTTAATGCCTATTTCTTATGTATTTTTGTCAACTGCGAGACATCAAAGCTGCTCTACCCAGGAAAAACAAGAGAGATAGCGAATAGCAATTGTTTCAAATTAGATCTTAATGGGGTGCAGATGTTGAGCTGTGCTTGCTAGAATTTCTTTGAAACTGCAGATGGTCTGGTAGTTCAGGGGTAAGAGAGGGTCTGGGAGGTTTTTTGGTTTCATTTTCCCTCCTGTGCCATTTGCATGACATGTTAGATTAGGGCTGAATGTAAATGAAGAGGTAATACCCTGCTTGGGTCTCTCGTCTTGCAAAAGCAGTGCATGTGTAATTGTGTTACTGGAGCAGATTTTGTTAAGCAGCTTCGACTTATGTATAATACATCTCCATGCTTTCCCTTTGCATTTAATATTGCTTTGGGTTGGAGGTGAATGGAGGAGAGCGGAGGGGCTGTGGAGTATGCAGAGATATCCCAACCAGCTAGAAATGCTTTGGACGTTTTCTGCTCAAAAATGTATGATTGTATTTTAACAGAGCTGGCGCAAATTATCATATTTAAAATGCATATGGCTTTCTCTGCTCTGTTAAACTTGGTAAAACGTAAAATCTGCCTTCTCCCGCTAGTTCATACGTTTTACTGCTCTCTGGGGTGAATCTCAATAAATAACTGGGAACAAGATCAAAGGCCCATCTTTAAAAGACTGACTGTTTGTAAATGCTCATGTTCTCTAGAAGAGATGATTGTGGACTTTGGAGGACAGGGTTTGGTCTGAACGCAATCTGTGTGATACATGTAAGGCCTGCTTTAAAATACATAATGTTTTGGTGGCTTTTTTTCCTATCCCAAAGGTGCTGAACCTCAGAGCTTGGCTGAACTCAACAGGGGTTTCAGGCCTTTAGCACGTTTGCAAGCCACACTATCCACGCTTATCAGGGTAAGTGGGAAGCCCTGAGGAGTGCTTTTAAGCTACTTCAACACCTTGGCGAATAGAGGGATGTGGTCGCTGGTGCCTGTATCCTGCCCCTCTGGGTGCTCCCAGCAGATTTGGCTCCTCTGGTCACGCTGCTGAGCCCCAAAGCTCCCGTCGCCTGCTGTGAAAGAGGGATTTCCCCCAGAAAGAGGGGAACGGCAGCAGTGTTTGTGCCGCGACACCTTGTGCGGCCCCTTATCTCCACGGTGAATTTCTTTGGTGCTGTTTGCATGCTTGGTATTAGCCCTCCTAGTAATGAATGTGAAACGAAGCCCTTACGGCCCTTTTGCTGTGGTCTTCTGCCTTTCTTCCTCCTCCATGTAGTGTTAAGCCTTTTAAATCTGGATAGATAAATACACTATCTAAGGCTGTAAAAGCACAACGTAATTAAACCTTCAGTAACAAGGTTACACTTTGTTAGCTCAAAATCAGAGTTATGCTGAAATAACGGGGCAAGTGAGTTTCAGCATCTCAAAGCCTTCTTCCTATTTAATAGGGGTTGAGGAAGGCGCGACGCGGTTCATCCGCTTCCCAGCGCCTCCCTGCAATGCGAGGAGGAATGTGCGACGGGCACGTTTCTGATAACGGGTCAAGGTTGTTGGACCTGGGCTGGCCATGGGCGCGATTGTGCGGACGAAATGGTTGGGGAAAACAATGGGGTTTTTGTACTGGCGTGGAGGTGGAGACACCAAAAGCATCCCATGTCGTGCCCCTCTAGGAAACAGAGTTACCGGAATATAGATGGTATTTTGTGAGTTTTATATGACAGGATAAAATGTTTATAACATAAGACCTACAAAAAATGGTAAATTATGGGGGGGTGGGTGTAACTTGGAAATGCACATGATGAAAAGCATTGGCTCTTGTAATTAAGACTGAGCACTTCAAGATATTTTAATGAAACATTAACTCAAAGTGAAGCTTTTATTTTGTGGTGACATCCAGTTTACAACGCTGTTATGACAGCAGTTTGCATCAAAGTGTCAATCTGCAGTTAAATATTTCATTTCAAATGAGTATTTGGATAAGCAGATTTAGCCCACAAATTGGAAGAAGATCTTTAACCGGTTAAGGGGAGAGGTTCTGCAACATCATGCAGGCTTTGCCGAGTTTGGTAGGCTCTGAGAGGAACTTTATGATCCAGTTGCACCATTTGTGTTGGTGCAGTGGTGACTTTAGGGAAATACTAGTTCGAGCAGTAATGTGTATACTTGATTTTTAATCTGTCTCTATCTGGCATTAGTCATTCTTCACTAAATAAAGCTAGTGTGAGCTGCAATCTTGCACAGCTCCTCTTTTTGAGGAAGGGTAATAGGGAATAATATCTGATCGCCGAAAACTTGGTGTCATCTTCAAATAAAGGTTAACGTGTCCTTGGGATGTTGGGTAGGGGTGTGCGTTGCCCTGAGTTTTGCAGAGGAAGAGGTGGGCGTAGGGATTCCCTGACCCCCCTGCGGGTGCTCAGGACTGGAGCTATTGGTCCCTTTGAAGCCACCCGAGGCACTTGCGCGCATGATGCAGATGCGTGATGACTGCTTAGTCAAGGTTTGTCTGGATTTTGGAAGAAAAGAGCTGGAGATGCACTGCAGTTTGCAGTGGCCATCTGTTGATCAGCAAGTCGGTAGTTATTAAATATTTCATATTTATCCTCTCTTTTTTTTCCTTTGAGATAAGTCTTGTGAGATTTTATGTGATTGCATAGGAGCAACAGGGTTGTAATCTCAGCTCTGGATAACAGATGCCTGACACCCCCAGATTACAGATTAGGGTTTTTTTTTTAAGGCCAGAAACAATTATTAGGGTTGTTAAGTCTGTGTTTGATACCCTCCACTGCAGGATTTCTTCCAGAAACCAGATTAAAACCTCATTTTAGAGATGTATCTAATCTCCTCTGTAAGACTCCAAGCAGTGGCAAGTCATCCATCACAGACTCTGCTAGTCAGACAGCAACGGGCGAGCAGCAGAGATTTTGGATTTGGGTTTGGAGCAGCACCCAGGCTTCGCATTCTTGCTCAGAGCTTATCTGACAAACTCAGACCGCTGGAGCCTGGTGGATTGAGCCTGGGAGCTAACGTGAACAGGCTTCTTCCTTGCATGGCTGCACAGAAGCTGCTTTTTTCATGTGTGCTTGGGCACTGAGTAGAGCAATATACCTGGGCTTCTGGGAAAGATTGAGCGCAAGAATTATAAGGTTGTTAAGTCTGTGTTTGATACCCTCCACTGCAGGATTTCTTCCAGAAACCAGATTAAAACCTCATTTTAGAGATGTATCTAATCTCCTCTGTAAGACTCCAAGCAGTGGCAAGTCATCCATCACAGACTCTGCTAGTCAGACAGCAACGGGCGAGCAGCAGAGATTTTGGATTTGGGTTTGGAGCAGCACCCAGGCTTCGCATTCTTGCTCAGAGCTTATCTGACAAACTCAGACCGCTGGAGCCTGGTGGATTGAGCCTGGGAGCTAACGTGAACAGGCTTCTTCCTTGCATGGCTGCACAGAAGCTGCTTTTTTCATGTGTGCTTGGGCACTGAGTAGAGCAATATACCTGGGCTTCTGGGAAAGATTGAGCGCAGGTGCTGGTGGTTTACACCAGGTGTCGAAGCTCTGCTTGATCCATCCCTTTCCCATGTGCATGTCCTGTACGGACCCAAGTAACTGCAAAAGTTTGGCCAGGAACAAAGTGTGCCTGAAAGCATCTCTTTGTCCATTCCTTTTGGCTTAATCTGTGCCAGAGGCATGTGGGTTTAAATTTTCTCACTTTCTTCATTAATCTATTTGGTCCTCTATCCTAAACAATATTTTCTTGAGGGGATGTGTTGGAGAAGCAGCTCATACTGAACTGAGGGAGCATACAAGTGTCCCAGCTCGTGTCAGCAGCTGCTTTTGAATTTCATGAGTGAGAAATGAGAAGCTGCAGTGACCTAACAGCCTGTCACCGCTGGTGAATGTCGCGGTGACATTCAGGACAGGCAAGGGAGGAAGATTTAAAATGAGAAGAGAAAGCATAAAATCAACAAACTTGACTTCGTGTTCTTCAGTGAAAAAGTTCGATCTACCCTTGGAGAAAGTAGAGCAGTTCAAAGGGGAAAGGCTGTATTACTTGTTTATTGACAGATAAACTGCATCTGTGTTATCTGCTGTTTTTAAAATATGAGATTTTATAGGGATTTGAAACATATCTGATCATAAATGATAAACTTCAGCATTAAGTGGGACGTAAGTGGCTGATAATTGAGGGGGGGGCTTAAATGGTCTTGAGCTGTATTTGAAAGGTGGGAATATTGAGAGGTTATATAGTCAGTGCTGTGGTCGAAGTTGCAATGTCTAGTGACAAGGCTGGGTGAGCTTAAAAAAATCAGGTGGTGGTAAAGTACAACCATTATGTAGATGTTAACTGTTAATGAGGTGTTTTCTGACTGGTGAAAAGCTGGAGAAAGAGGTTTAGTGACACAGGAATCTTTCTTCTCCGCTCTTTGCACAAAGAACTCTATAGGAATTTCTGTCATTAGGAGCTGACTTTGGGTTGAGTTTTTCTTTTGCGTAAAGTTCTTTGAACCTCTTGTATGTGACTACTAATGAATATTTTTTATTTTGCTTTGCTTTTGTTTCAAATAAATCTTTGCTGCAGCGGCCTTTAGAGGCTTTTCTTGGTCTTGCTGGCTGACAGCAGCCCTGCGTCTCAGTCTCTTGTTGGGTTTCTGCTTACTTTGTTTCAGGCGTTGGCGTGTTGGCATGGAAAGTGGTCAAATTTTCAAAAATGCTAAAATCTTGACTATCTAGTATTGTGGCGAGAGAAAGAGATTAAAGATACGAGTGGCTTCTTCATGTCCTTGCCATCATGGGAAAGAGTGTGTTGCTCCAGAAAGGATGACCCGAGATGCAAGTCACCGCTTGGGATTCGGAGAGATCTCGGATGGGAGCGTCGGTGGCGTGAGCCCGGGCAGCTCGTTGCAAAACAGCGTTGCGCTCGTCACGTCGCGTCTCGTTTTGTTGCTGGTGGGGCTGTGTCTGAGTGAGACGCCTCCTGGCACGGATTGCATCGCTGGGCTGAGGACTGCCTCATTGTTGTGTTTGCTTTTAACTGCAGTGCAATTTGGAAGGATTTTATTTGCTGCCCACAGACATTCCCGGAGCAGGAGTGTCAGCCGGACTCATGGTGTTGTTTTCTCTTCATAACTGCTCAGCTCTAGTCCGAGAAGAAACCGTGTTTTGGACTTTGGAAGAAACAAGTTGTTTGATTCGCTACTGATGATCTGACCTTGTGCATAGCCTAGGCTTGAAGTTACACAAAGAGGTAAGCTGTGTTGTTCTCGAAACACAGCAAGTAATGATTCTGCACAGCAATTGTGTTTACAGTAGGGTTTCTTAAAAAGTCACGGTACGGCAGTGGGAAGGCATGAATTTCTCTGGATGTGTCAGTGGTGCAGATGTGAGTGGCAGCAAACTCAGTAAAACTCAGAGAAGCCACACGCAAGGTAAAGATCTCGCTCAGTGTTATCAGCTCTGGTGGATTCACAAACTCTTCCTTCTTGACCCTTGTTGTCTTAAAGGGCTAATGACAAAATCAATTAGAGTAAAGACAAGCAGTTATTTTGAGAAGGATTAGACAAGATGAAGTCCCACAGAGTGTCAGAACTGGAAGTGCCTCTTTTCATGTCATCAGCATCAGCGAGGCAGCGTTTCTTGGCTGGTCGCTGGTTATTAAGCTGACTACAACCTACTTAATAGCTGGTTAGCAGCCTGGGGCTTGCGTGACACCCCAGAACTGTTTCTAACAATTCAAATAATTAACGCTTTATTACAAAACAAACAAAACCCTAAACCTTAATGCCAGGAGTTGTAAGGTGGGGGGTTTTTGTTTGTTTGTTTGTTTTTAAGACTTAAATGCTAGAAACTTAAGCAGGTTGGAGCTTTACCTTTGTTTTGTGCACTGAACATAACACATTTGCTTTTTCTTCCTAAACACCACAATTCCAAGGTGCGGTGAGGGAAAGTTATAAGCTTTAAATGAAATGAATGTCTTGTCTAGGATAAAATAGTGGCAAAAAGCTTATGGGGCTTAATGCACCCGTGTGTCTGCTGACATCTCTCTGGAGCGGGTTGGGAGGCTGCAGTTGTCCGGGGTCTGTCTCTGCAGCTGGAAGAGGCTCAGTGTCCCCAAGGGTGGCACCGTCCACGTGTGTAGTACCATGTAGTTGTCCCCCCCGGGCTCTTTGCTGTTCTTCTCCATCATGGTCCCTTTCCATATCATGGCTCTCCTTCCTCCCCATCGTGCCGGAGGAAGCCATCCCTCCACTCCCCAGCCCTCTCCTCTGCAAAGGGCGCAGCCCTGCAGACACCAGCGCTTCCTCCCTCGGGCTCTGCCCTCCTTTGAAGGCTCGCCAGGCATCAGACAAGCCAGCCCTCTGCATGGGGGGCTCGGGGCAGGTTGGGTGCTGTGGGGCAGAGAAAACAGCACAAGCGGTTCTTGTCCTGGTTTTAATCTCTGTGCCAGGGATGGCAAAATCGTTTTTCCTTTTGCCTTCAAGTCAGATTCCTGTCTCTTCCTAAACTAGGGTGAGTTTGGAGGTTGTATGGCATTTCCTGTCCTCGCCTGTGTTTTGGGTTAAAAGATGGAAAATTCTGTGTTACAATTTTGATGTGGCCTACATAAAAAATGGTTTGATCTGTGCAGTGTACATGAGTGCTCCGCTGTAAAGGAAGCTCTTTATAGCCCTTAGTGGTGACTGTCCGTCTCGATCCGGAGGAGGCTGGTGGTTTATAGCATGTATGTGAAGTCGGGCGTTCAGGCTCCAGCTCCCAAAGGGAATCGTTAAGCTTAATCTCGTTGCCCCAGCGGTTTCTCTCCATTGTTCGGCAGCAGCGCTGGATGAAGTGATGCACCGATGGTATCCTGCCTTTTGTAGTGTTGCTACAATGTGCTCTGTATTTCCTTCAGGAAATGTGCTCTGTATTTCCTGAAGAAAAGGCTTAAAGGAAAAGGAAAAAAAAAAAAATCCAGTTTTCCAGCTGAATAAAAAACAGGGAAATAATGAAATGGGTGATATGTTCCCAGTGCCTCCTATATTTAACTGGAGAAACTTGATCAGGACCTCCCTTTCTGCTTTCCTGTGACACTTTCCCACCTTTCCCCTGGTATTCTCCTGTGCTCCCAGACCGTACCCCTTTCCTCCAGCACCCAGAAAGCAACAGTCAGGGCCGTTCACCTCCCCTGCACCACCGGCTCTGTTCAGCCCGTTGCCCTGGATCCCACAGCCCGAGGAGCTGCAAAGCTACTTCCACCACGGTGGCATCTAGCCAAGTGCCTGTGATGGCACGGCCCCTCCAAAACCAGCCTCTCACCCAGCCCCTGGCGTTTGCTGAAGGACCATCTACTCCAGTTTTGGAGATGACCAGGGGTTTTCCCTTCAGAGGAGCACAAATGGCATTGCAGTGACCCTCGAACTCTGCTTCCCGGGACCCTGCTCCGAGCAGCCGTTTCTTTTATGTTGTTTCATTAGTCGTTGACTTCTTGTACTTTTTTTCCAGAAGAAAAAGGAGCATTAGGAAAAGCGCTGGAGAATTTAGCTTTGTCCCAATGACTGTTTCATATTATTGCTTCAAATTATAGGAAGAAAATACTGTGCTGTGTATCGAAACTTCTTACTACACTTGTTCCGGTATTTTTTGCTTCTTGTTGTGTTGCTGTATATAAATTCCATCTTCTGGGGGTTTGTAGACTTTTAGTGCTAATAGGGTCATAATGTTTGTTTATTTGATTTTTCAGATTCATTAGAAACTGCTGGCTCCCTGGAGGGTTTTTTTGCTCGAAGTAGATAGAGCTGCAAGAGAAATTTGAACCATGTAGACGCTGAAAACTATGGTTGAGGTGTGTCCCCCCTCGCTGCCCAGCTCTCCTGGGCACCCACCGGCACAGGCGTGGGCTTGGGGGTTCATTTCTCCTGCGCCGGCTCTTACTGGTCCTGCTGTTTCAGCTTGCTTTTGACTGGGACATGCTGCACGAGGGTTGCAGGGCAAAATTAGTATTTGTTAGGTATGAAATAAGTATTTGTAGGCTTTTAATTTGGTTTTTAGCTTGTCCAAGAAGGACTTTGATTTTTAACAATGGTGTTGATAATCACAAAAATCTTAATCATGGCCTTTCATCACCGTTCAAGTGTATCTTTTTGAAACATTTTCAAGTTGTTCAGTCCTGTGTTGCATTCAGGTCCTCCTTTTCCCAGCTTTGTTTGGCTGTGGGAACGGGAATCATCTTTGGTGGAAAGTGGGATTATTATGCAATGCCTGGCTTCCAGGAACTGCTGTTTGCGGGGAAAATGCCCATTCTAGCACAAGATTTGGAAAAAAATAGCAATTGCCAATGTTGATAAAACTAAAACACTGTTAGTGTTTGACTGGGACCGTGCAGCTTCTTGCTAGTGGTAACGCCTTTGAGTTGGTCCCCTGGTGCTGCTAACGCTGAGCCGGCAAGACATCGGTGGTGGCGTGGCAGCGGATGGGACAAGCACATGGGATGACTTTCCCCATGCTTTGTGCTCATGGAAAAAAACCATAAAAAAAAACTTTATAGCGCACTTCTGCCGTGTTTAAAGAACTGGGGCTGAGCTAGCTGGGATGCCTTGTAGCACCGCAAATACCAGAGATAATAGGGATGTGTGTTTTCGTTTCTTATCCGTAGCGTGCTTATGCCTTTCCCTGTCCGCGGGAGTCCTGCTCTGTAAAACTGGCTCCTGTGTTTATGGGATTTTCACTTGCAGTGGTACGTGTTAGCTGGAACGGAAGGTATTTGAGTGGTTTCCTAATGAATAGGAAGGGGGAAAAATTTGCACAGCCATCCCATACCCTTTTTTGATGGGGAGAGGGAGTGGGACGAGGGCTTTACATAGCGCTACACCCCCTCTGTTAGCACGTGGCCTTCCTTTGAGGGAAGTGAGCTGTTTGATCGCTCTCTGCCAGCCCCCAGCTGACGCTGCCTCTGGGGTTTTTGTTTGTTCTTGGTTCAGTTTTGTGCAAGAACTACCAGACACCAGCTCAAAGACCTTCAGCGCTTTTTTCCCCTCTCCTCTCCCTCTCCTCTCCAGCTGCTTCCCAGGGAGCCTGAGTACACATGGGGGATTCCCAGGGAGCATGGAGAGGGAGGCACAGCTTGGGGAATCTCCCCCCCTCAACCACCCCCCGCCGCTTTCTCAGGCCAGCGATCTCTCAAGTCAGGGCCCGAAATGAAGAGGCTGAGAGGTCAGGGGTGCCTGGGCAGTGCTGAAGCCCAGCCTGCCAAAAGCCCATGGTGACTCTCCAGGCTTGTGCACGAAAGCAGACGACTTTGGATGTACTTCGAAGGGTTTCTAGTTTGGTTATCTTCCTAGCCAGGCCAAAAAATAAACCTGTGACCCATCCAAAAGGGGAGTATAATTGTGTGTTGAACGGTGTGCTGTAGTTGGAGTGCAGTGGTGTTTGTATTTTGGGTAGGAGCAGTACGGATGCTGCAGGAAATACAACGCATTGCTCATTAAACGTCCATAGGGGTTACCTTTGTAGCTGTGTCCTTGTTGCTGTCTTAATTAGTTTGCCCATCAGCTGTCATCAAAAACTGCAAGATGCTGCCCAGAACTTGAGTCTCAAACTGGAAATGTCCTCTTGTAGTTTCTTGGTGCTATTCAGTGTATGAGAGGATATTTTTAAATACTTTCCCAAAATTTTCCATATAAATTTTCTGGAGTTGAGCAACAGAGCTCGCAGCATCACTAGAGAGGGCTTCTGAGCAGCTTCTCAAAGGATTCCCAGTTCATCAGGGCATGACTGAGGGAAATGGAAGGGGCTTTCCTCCGTCTGAGCCTTAGTTTAAGCTAAGCCTTATTTAGACACTGTGCTGTGCCAGTGTGTGATCTCCTGTCCAAGTTAAAACCAGTTAAATGAGGTTGTGGGCAAGGGAAACAGGAAAGATGTGGAGTGCCTGGGGCCAGGACTGGGTGCATGGGTGGGAACAGGGAACTGGAGAACAGGAACAGCTCTTTTTAGCAGCCCCCTGCTCCTGGCCCCATCCGACGGATCTGTCCATCTGCATCCTCCTCTGCTGCACATAGTCTTTGCAGCCACGTCCTCCACGTTTTTGTCCTCTCCATGCATGCCCAACCCCTTTTGGGTTGGCAAAAGAGCCTTCCCCAGGTTAAACGCCTGTGCCTTTTTAGATGACTGGCTGCTATTTGGCATCTGTGCGTGTTCAGTTTAAGGATGGATTGAGGAAAGTGATGAGCTTCTGGCATGGCCAGAGATGACCTTGCTGACGTGCTGCAGCTGTTTTGCTCCCAGGAGGTAGCTGGGGCTGCTCAGCCTTCCTTACCTTGCAGGGGTGCAAGTTTAAAAAAATGCTCTGAGGAATGGTGTTCAGGGCTTTTGCTTTTTTACTATAAGTAATTGCAAATAGTAATTGTTTGTTTATTTTGCACCCCTCCTCCCAAGTCGTGGTGCGTGGTGGGTGCCACTTGCCCTGCGGGTGCTGACAGATTGAAGCCTGGAGTGTTTTACCTTACAGGATGTTTTTCCCCGAGTGATAACGAAGCTTTGTTACCATATGCTTGATGATCTTGTGAGAACTCCAGTGAACTGCCAGAAAAAACATTGGGAAAGTAAGATTTCTTTCCTTTTTTGTGTTGTCTTCTCATGAGTTTAAATAATAGGGAAGTAAATTCTTGGGCTTTTTAATTAGAATTTTGTTTAGTACTCCTTTATGAATAATAGATTGGATATCTGCTGTGCAGGTCTCTCCTGGCTTGAATTACTTAATTCCACATATTTTTTGCCTGAAACCTCTTAGGCTTCTTTATTTTACATGAAGTTTGTTCCTTTCTTTTTCCTTCTGTTACGATTTTTGTATTGTGTGCCTTTAAAAAAGAAAAAAAAAAGCTGCATATGTGTAGTGTGCTTTTTTGAGCATTGCTAATAAACACACGTTTGTAAACCATTAGTTTAAGAATTAATAAGAACAGTTTTGGCGATTCTGTCAAATTGAATGTTCCTTTATCTTAGAGGAAGACTTTCCAAGTCATAAGCAGACCGACTCCCATTGGCTTTTTGGAAGAGTAAGATGCATTTCTGCCTTATACAGCATTCTCTTAATGGGATACAACTTTTTGACCTCCTAAGTTTACATAGATACAACTATAATTGTATGGGATTTTTATTATTTGATTACAAAGTTCCAAAGGGGTGGTTAAAAATTGCTGGTATTCCTCCAATATCCCTGAAGATAAGTTCTCCTGTGGCCTTGGACTGAATGCTTTTTAAAGTAGATTATGTGTGTAAACTGCCTTAAAAGGAGTAGGAAAGGTGTCCTTTTCCATCTGTATGGTGATATCTATAGTGCATCCAAAAAAAACCCAGATGGGCTGCTTATGATAGCTTCATTTCTTCCTCTATTTTCTCAGCTCACTTCACACTTCTTACTGCTTTTTGCCCCTGTTAGTTGGTGTTTGGGTTTGGACCCTCTCTGAGGTTTTCTTGGCTCTTCCTTTCCTCCTGCTGCAGTCGGAAATATCCTGTTGCAGGAGCTGCTGCGTGATGGTTGCTCCCATCGTGCGCTGAGAAGCTTGTGCCTTTGGGGCAGGAGGAGGTGGAGGTGCTGTAGCCATCCCTGCCCAAAGTCTGGTGTCTCCTTGGGGTCGCTGTCCTTGCCCACCCGTGGCAGTTGGTGCCGGGGGCCTGGCGTGGGACCTCTCATTGTGCTGGTGGCTCTCCGTCCTTGACCGCTGGAAGAGTGTGCTCACGCCTTAAGTAGCAGGGCAGACTTAATGTGGGTTTATAGTGGTTCTTCCCTTTAATCACGTGGCTTGCCGCACATCGGAGCTTGACTGATACCCCGTGCACTGCGTGTGCAGCCCATGAGCAGTGTCAGACATCAGCAACTTGCACCAGATACCATCATGAGCTGCGTTTCTGGGAGATGAGAGGCGCCCTGGTCTCTTGCTGCCTATTTTTGATGTTAGGGAGTCACTTTCTTTGCCAGACTGAGTTACTTCCAGCTCTTGCTCATTTACTTGCCAAAGTTGTGAATGTGGAGCCTTTTAATGCTGATGGTTTGGGTTTTTTTGGTCCTATAGGTCTCTTGATCCAGCCAGAACACAGATTCACACATTAGGTTATCACTGATTGTCAACGTTTGCAAAAGTGTATTTCTGTTTGTATTTAGAAAGAAACACATGCTCAGTTTTCAGACGTGAAGCTCTAAAATCATCTCATAGAGCAAACACGCATTCTGCATTACCTCAGTTAGTGTTGCAACTTTGTAGAAAAACAAATGATCTTCATCAAAAATAACACGGCGCTGGTGCCAGCTCTTCTATTGCTCAATTCTCACATTTTTCAAACAAGCACCTTCATGCTTGGGAGGAGCTGCACGTAGGCATCTGCAAAGCCATCTCATCATTCCCATCCTCATTCCCACTCATAAATCTCTCTGTAGCTATCAAGATTTAAATAAAAAAAAAAAAAAAGAAAAAAGGCTAAAAATCCCCATAAAGAGCAATGCCAAATAGATTTAAAAAAAAAAAAAAAAAAAAAAAAAAAGAAAAAAGGCTTGACTGGTAGGACATTGAGAATGATACTACGTTGATTGTTGGGGGGGGGTGTGTGTGTGCTCCTGTCTTGTTTTGGTTGGGCTGTTACCTTATGAATTGAAGGCTTTTTGGGTAAGGGATTACCTTTGCATTGTGTTTATGCAATACTTGCTATGGTTCTTGTGCATGACTAGGGTGGGATAACACAGTAATGCCAAAAAATACAAGCGCTGCTAATAAGGGTAAAATTTGTCTGGCAGGACTGTAAGCTACTTATTTTCCAAAGAGGGAATGAATTTCCCTTATGGATGGCGCTTGCGTGCTCACTTCCCAAAGCTTGTTGAATTGCTTTTCTTCCCTGAAAACATTGGTTTGTACTGAAAAACCCCACCAAAGGAGATCTGTACAAAATTTTCTCCTCCCTCTTTGTTGCTGGGTTTTGAGGATGGCTAACATGGAGCCAGGTGTTTAGCTGGAGAGAAAGCCGTTGGCACGACTGCGCGCTGGCTGTCGTTGCTCAGCGGTGCCAGGGCAGATCTGCAGACGTCCCCGTTGCTGAAGCTGCTCTCTCCTGAGGACATTCATAGCTGAGGAGTGAGCAGTCATTCCTGAAGGGTCAGAGAGGAAATGGTTTTTCTTCTCCGAGTCCAGCGATACTTCCTTGTCATTAATTGATCTCCCGGTGCTGAACATCAGAATGACTTTTTAAGAATGAAACAAGCAGTCAGGACTCTTCTTTGCTTTAGAAGATATTTTAAGTGTTTGTACTATAACTTGTGTGGTTCGTGGTCTCAGTAGTAGTTTGCCAGAGTAGCTAAGAGTCAATGGAGGGGTCAGTTACACATGCATGGAGAGGAGGAGTTGGGACAATAAACATAAGAGAAAAATACTGAATGTTGCAATAAAAATAAGCAAAGTCCTCGTCATGGTCTCTTGGACTCTGGGCTGGGTTTGACGGGCAGCATGAGGTTTGCAGCTGTCATTCTTCAGCCTCTTGATGTGACAGCTTCATAACCTGGGAGGTCTTTAAATACAAGCAGCAGATCAAAAGCAGGAGGAGGAATTCAAGCTCTGGGCTTGATGCTTGCCCATTAGGCTATGTTACTTGTTGTAATTTTTTTTTTTTTTTTTTTTTTTTTTTTTTTTTTTTTTTTTTTTTTTTTTTTTTTTTTTTTTTTTTTTTTTTTTTTGGAAGCACACAAGGGAATTGTGTGCTGCTAGCACCACAACTTTTGGGGGGGTTTGCAGATGTAAATGCAACACTCGGTGCTAACAACACTAACTAAAAGGCTCTCGCTTTGATTTATGGCTGGTATGCATGGCAATGAAATAGTATCCCCAGCGTGCGCGCACTGGTATGAGCACCATGCGGGATGCGTCTGCCCAAGAAACAGGTGGGCACGTATTATTTGGGGGCTCCAAATCTCCTGCGTTGTATGTTTTGTATAGGGTGAAACTTAATGTTCAGCTGTTGGCTGCCTTTGATGGCCGTGCTTGTTTGCACAGGAAAGTGGCTGGCGCTGCAAAGGCAGGATAATTCTGCTCCTGCAGCTGTATCGGCAGATTTCCTTTCTGCAGTCCAAACAAATTTTATTTTGGTGCAAGTTGTCAGTAGTAGCTATTTTCCCCTGCAGACAAGATAGAGGGATGGATGGTGCTGTTCCAATAGTTATCCTTACGTTTACGTACAGTCCCCTTCTCTAAAAGGGTTAATGAATTTTGTTACCAGTGTGCATCAGAAATCTGATTTGACTAGTACCATCAAACACCAAAACATTTCTATTCTGCAGTGAACTTCAAAGGGGGAGAAGCAGAAGAACAAGGCTAGAAAGAAGATAAAAACAAACATGCTGACTATCCAGGATGCTGTAAAGCCTTTATTGCTTTTGCTTAGGAAGACCTTCATAATTCTACCAGACCTGAACTCAAAGCAATAAAATCTTTAAAGGAATCCGTACCATCATATGTTCTCTCTATACTTGAATTTCATAAGTAGTGTAAACATGGAATTTTACCAGGCTCTAGTCCCGGAGGGAGGCTCTTACATACACAAATAAGAGCACGGATATTAGTGCTTTTCCGAATTTTTTTTTTTTCCCCCCTTGCATGTTGTTTACCATTTAGATTTCATGGACTCATATATTTTCCTGATTATTATCCAAAGGGAAACCACAGTAATTAGGGAGGTTTTGGTGTATACTAACATCCTAGCATGTCTCCATAAAAGAGAAAATGATGATGGTATGACTTGGGGACTTCAGGTCAAATAGTGTTGTAAACCTCTGTCTGACAGTCCCTCCCTTGGAGCTGTGCTCTTCATGGCAGTATTGAAGTAGCACACTGGGATGTTGTTTTTCCCCCCTCATGTTGTTTACCATTTAGATTTCATGGACTCATATATTTTCCTGATTATTATCCAAAGGGAAACCACAGTAATTAGGGAGGTTTTGGTGTATACTAACATCCTAGCATGTCTCCATAAAAGAGAAAATGATGATGGTATGACTTGGGGACTTCAGGTCAAATAGTGTTGTAAACCTCTGTCTGACAGTCCCTCCCTTGGAGCTGTGCTCTTCATGGCAGTATTGAAGTAGCACACTGGGATGTTGTTGTGGGGAAGCTCTCAGACTTGTGTCTCCGTGAGGAATATCACCAGGACATCAGGGTACTGTTAGTTATGTGAAGGCTAGGGAGTCTGTGGAAATTGTTTTTTAAAAGGAAAAAAGTAGAAACATTTTGAGATGTGTGTTTATTTTCTTAGGACTCTGTTTCCAGTTGAGAACATGATTCAACTGTATGGTTTAAAGTCTTCTGCAAATGTTCACGTGTTAGGTTTTGTAGCAGGAATATTGTTGCTCTGAAGTGCACTTTCATGTCCATATTGAGAGATGAGGTCTGTGGACTTGCGTAGAAAGCGAGCTGCTTTCTGTTCTTGTGATAATAAACTGTGAAAAGTGGAGGTTCGAGATCCCTGTTTGGTGTAAACCACTGTAATCCTGCAGTGTAAAGTGGAGAAATTGTGTGGTATGGGTGAAAGATGAGTGTGCTTTTCTTGGAAGTAAGAAGGGAAAAGAGACTCAAACTTGCTGGAGAATGTATTCATTGGGTGTAATCCAGTTGTGGACTTTGAAGAAAGCGAGATGTGCGATGAACTTGGTTTACTGTATTGTAAAAGCACTGCTCACTACCGAATTATTTATTGTGTTCTGCAGTTGGAATTTTCTCAGTTTTTTAACATATATAAATGCACATTTTTTGATGGATGCAGAAGTGAGCTGGCCAGAACCAGATACAAATTCTTATGATGTTTATGCATCCAGGAGGTAACTTTTGTTTGTAGAGACAATTTTTATCATTTGGGAGTGCTGTTAATCTCTTTTATTTGTGCTTTTTTTTTTAAAGTATTTCTCTCAAATGCATGGTTCTGATGAATCTTTGTCCCTTCCTAACCAGCCTCCCTCAAACTTCTTAAGATATAGCTGTCGTAGTAGCTTGAAAGGTGTGGTGGGATGTTTGACTAAGTGGTTTCCATAAAAGCAGGACAAGCCTGCGGGACGTGTCTGTTACGAGCTCTCCAGGGAGCTTTCTTTTTTAAAGATTTCTCTCAAATGCATGGTTCTGATGAATCTTTGTCCCTTCCTAACCAGCCTCCCTCAAACTTCTTAAGATATAGCTGTCGTAGTAGCTTGAAAGGTGTGGTGGGATGTTTGACTAAGTGGTTTCCATAAAAGCAGGACAAGCCTGCGGGACGTGTCTGTTACGAGCTCTCCAGGGAGCTTTCCTTGAGGTCAGAGCTGAACATGTGTTGTGAAGAACTTGGGTGTGGTTGGGTTGGGGTTTTGCTCTGCTACGTGGGGTTTTGGGGGTTGTTTTCTAATGACAAGATACATGTGTGGTGCGTCCGTGTTGTAATTTCCCAACAGCTGCTTGAGTGCCAGGCGATAAAATGACAGGCAAAATGTGGTGCAGATAAATAGTCATGCATGTGGGAGAGGAGTGAGTAATTATTGGGAAAGACGAGAGAAATTTAGGCCTCACCTACATCTTGAGACAGTATGTGTGTCTTCTCCCTTCTCCAAAATGAGATAGGAGACCCCCGAAGTGTGCAGAGGAGGGTGAAAAGGATGATGAAAGTTACGGGACGGCAAGGAACGGTTAAATAGACAGTTCTTGCATGTTTTCAAGTACCTGCCCAAGAGCGAGGAGAGGCCCTGGGTGTTTTGGTTGGCGTGGTTTGGGTTTTTAGCCAGGAAAGAGTGCAAACGCGGTCCCCCATGAGCACAGAGCCTGTAGTTGTTTCCTGCCCCCAGGGAACTCGCAGGAGTTGGGAACGTGCACAGCGCAAGAGATGATCCTCAGCCTGGGAAAACCATCCTCCTGATCCCCGCCATTGGACACTGGTTAACAATGAGAAGAGTCATCCCACACATGTTCATGTTTCAACTTCTTACTAATGTTGTCATGTTCGTCAGCAAAACTGACAACAGCAGAACCACGTAATGCTTTCTTCCCCCAGCACAGCTGTACTCCCTCGTGCAGTGCAGTTGAAAGTCTCATTCCCAGTGATTTTTCTTTTTCGGTCTAAATCCTGTTCGTACTCATGGCATGCAATCTTAACCCACCATAGAGAAAACTTGATTCGTGCGTTTGGCAGACCAGTTGTTATGATGGCATGTGAGCCCCAAAACCCAGCCAAATCCTTGCACCGTTCTGGAAGAGCTTAAAGCAAACGCCTTGCTCCTGCTAGACAGCCTCCGCAGGTAGGCAGCGCTGAAATAGTAGCTGTCCCTTAGTAAAACCCTTTTGTCAGCAAACTTTTGAGACTGTTGGTTTGGGTGTTCACTGGGCCTTCTCTTTTCATTAAAAATAATCCAATGGTTGTTTTCCGATTAGAATTAAGCTTACATTATTTCTGAAACATGTCCATAGGCTGAGTTCTGTTGAGGCTGGTTTTTGGGTGGTTGTGCAACCCAAGCCAAGCAAATGTTAAGGTTCTCCTGTTGATTTCACTAGAGCTCCAGTTGGGTCTGAAGTTACACGGGAGCTTTTTTGGTAGGTTGATTTCGGCCCCCCTCCTCCGTGGCACTATCTCTCAAAATTGGGCAGCTGCAGGTGAGATTTCCTGGTTTTAATAAAGTATCATGTAGCTGGACAAACGGTTGTGTCTTATGTTGATGCAGGAACTGGTCTTGCTTGTCTGTTTGAAGGGGAGTCTTGTCATATCAAAATAAAGGAAGAACCTCCAAATGTTAGTGTAAGATAGCTGGAGGCATTGAAGAGTCTTTAGACCCCTAAAAACTTGTATGAATATTGAAAGAAAAAAAATCCTGTTTATACGTAGCCGTATGTCAGTGATAGGCTCAGAATAATTTGCCATGCGTGGTTTTACTAGCGGTGTTCATTAACAAGAAAATGCCTTTGGTCCTTTTATGTGCTACATTAAACTTGCTAGTTACTGTTATCCAATTAAACAGGCCAGAGATGGGCAGACACTAAGCTGAATTCATCTGCCTAAACGTGTGCACTGTTGAGTGCCAAAACGTACCCGTTGTCTGGGTCTGAGTCCACCAGATAGACCCAGTTAAAAGTCCGTGGTGAGAAGCCAGCTCTTCTGGGGACAGCGGGCCTCTCCGGAGGCTGGCATTAAGGGGAAATGACTTACGATCAATCCTTTCCTTGGACTGTAAAGGGGTCTGGGTGACCAGCTCTCATGGAAAGCTCTATCTCGAAGGCAAGTCAAGGCAGGTGAGAGAAATCCCACTCTCAAATCCTTATCAAACATGCTGGAATAATTTTGCTTTGGTTTGAGGCTTTCTCTCATAACGTAGTGCCAAGAGTAGTGAACTATCTTCAATTTAGTCAAGAATTTAGTTGTTATAACTTCTTTCGGATAGAAACATGCGAACACGTTTCATAATTTCCTTTACAATTGTGTGCATCCATCTATGCAAATATACAGGCTGTTTGAATTATTTAATGTTGGAGTGCTTTGAGAATGTTATGTGCTGTGTAAATGCAAAGTATCAACGATATAGTCCTACGATTAATAAGGCCTTTTATTAAATAAATGCCAGTCCTTGCCAAAATTCCAGAGAGACTTGTGGTAGAGCATGTGTACTTAACAGGTCAGAATGTGAAAGTAATAACACACATTCTCAAATAGAAAACACATGTATTTGTTTTTAAACTTGGATATATTATTTTAAATTCTTAATACCCTCACCCTTCTTTGATTAAAGGGCCATAGACTAAGTGGGGTTTTGTAAGAGATTTTCTAACAGATGTTCACTGCTGAGAACATTTCAAACTGAAGACAGAACAGACGAAAATCTGTAGAGGAAAATATAATATAATATTGATCTTTAAACTTGGACGACTCTGGGAAATAAGGAGCGTAGCTTTCCTTCTCTTAGCAGTTGGTGCTTCGTGCGGACTGGGAGGTTGGAGAACTCCACATACAGCAGTAGCAAAGGGAAGAAATTAAATGATAAAAATGGGAAAACTGGTTTCAGTCTTTGTTAATACTCTGATCATACAGAGAAATTAGGCTGGTTGTGTTAATCCCAATGAATGCCACTTAAGTATATAAAGGTATACAGAGGCTTAGGTCTCTGACCTATCTCAGCTGTATCGTCTTGAGTGGAAACGTTGCTCAGAGTGATGGAGGTCTTGTTATCAAGATCTCCTTTATTAGTATTAGGCTCAGTTCTTGTTTCTGTTCAATTTATCAGCTCTTACTACAAACAGATTAGAAGCAATAGAAGCTTTATCTCAGCAAAAAATGGGCTGAAAGCCTCAAAATTTGGCCGTGAATAACACTGTTTTGTTACAAAGACCACTGGAGAAAATGAACTAATCAATGAAATAAATTGCATGGACACTTACAAGCTTGGGCTTTTGAAAAGAGATTACCTTTGCTATTGAATAGCATGTGTTGCAGTAAATTACTCTGTAGTGGTTTGGGGGTAGGGAGATGGCTTCAGGTCTGGGGCTTCAGTGTCCTAAAGTATTTGTTAAGTTTCCAAGCATGATGCGAAGGTGCCAGACTCCCTAGCTGCTTGCATCAAAGTGGGTGTTTTGATAATTACAGAGGAATCCGAGATCAAAATGTATTGTAGCACAACTGTAGATAACATCAGTAAAAAAGCAGAATAACCACATTTAAAAAAAGAGAAAAAAGAAGGAAACAAAAAGAAAACCCCTGAAACTAGAGGACATGTGAGCTTCAATGCTCCCTGCTCCCTTCTTTCTCTTTTTTTCTCCAAGAAAAAAAAGCCCCCTTTTTCTTTTTTCCTCAAAAAAAAAAAAAGGGGGGGGGGGGGCGCAGAGGAGGAAAGAAAAAACCTCTCCTCGTGACGACTTACTGTATTTTACTGGCTCAGGACTGTGGGATTCCAGCTTCAGTCCACACCTTGTTCCTTATCAGGGAGGCATGCTAACCAAATGGGACGGGGCTGGCGCAGCTGGCTGCTGTGCGTGCCCAGCTGCGTGCTCCCCAGAGGGGGACGGCTGGGAGCACCGTTATTAAAATGTAGGCTGGAGCAGCGTGTTGATTTGGAAATCCACAGCAGATGAGTGTTTAGGGGGCAAATGGACACCGCCATTGATGTGGTATGTCCTATCCGCTTTGATGGATGCGAGAGAATACGGTTTCTCCATCTTGAACTCTTGGTTTTTGCACTGCTGTGTGAGAGCGTGCACGGAGCAGCCGGCAGCGTGCATTGATTTTTAACTGTGATAGGGCACGATTTAACTGTGATGGTATCGATTTGTGGCAGCTTCTCTCACAAGCAGGTTCATTTTGCATATTAAACTGCTGAGTAGCTGCTAAAAATGGTTAGCACGGAATATGGTCATTCTCACTGTTATGATGCATCTGTTAATTAGTTTCTACCTCTGTTTAAGCTGCTTTTATTCTTCCTTTTGTTTATGGATTTAAACTGTGAACCAAGCAGGCTGGAACAGTTTGATCCCTACTGTCAACCTCCTATAGTTTTCCAGTTGTCTTTAGATTTAAATTTTACTTTATAGCATACTGCAAATATAAAACTGGTTTCTGATTCTGCAAAAATTTGGCATTTCTTCTTTAAAAAAAATGTTGCTTTGCTTATTATCTTGATGCTGTGATGTGGCTATATCTAATGTCTCTTTGTTCTGGTCTTTTTTTCCCTTTTTTTGCTATTAAATATTAATAGGCAATATGTTTGGGGGAAGCTTTTTTTCTGTGTTGAATTTAATGTTGCGTTAGCAGTGCTGGAGCTCCGAGGGGTGTGTGTGTCAGGAACCAGCGCCCTGCCCATTTTGATATGGGGAGAGTCTGGCTTTGGTTTCTATACAAGAATTCGTTAAAAGCAAAAGGACCATTTTTCATTTCATTTACTAAGGGAAACGTGTTTCACTGCAAACCGAGTCTGGC
>NW_008796044.1:14299395-14339816 GCF_000699145.1 Aptenodytes forsteri
CTGGCTGCTGTGCGTGCCCAGCTGCGTGCTCCCCAGAGGGGGACGGCTGGGAGCACCGTTATTAAAATGTAGGCTGGAGCAGCGTGTTGATTTGGAAATCCACAGCAGATGAGTGTTTAGGGGGCAAATGGACACCGCCATTGATGTGGTATGTCCTATCCGCTTTGATGGATGCGAGAGAATACGGTTTCTCCATCTTGAACTCTTGGTTTTTGCACTGCTGTGTGAGAGCGTGCACGGAGCAGCCGGCAGCGTGCATTGATTTTTAACTGTGATAGGGCACGATTTAACTGTGATGGTATCGATTTGTGGCAGCTTCTCTCACAAGCAGGTTCATTTTGCATATTAAACTGCTGAGTAGCTGCTAAAAATGGTTAGCACGGAATATGGTCATTCTCACTGTTACGATGCATCTGTTAATTAGTTTCTACCTCTGTTTAAGCTGCTTTTATTCTTCCTTTTGTTTATGGATTTAAACTGTGAACCAAGCAGGCTGGAACAGTTTGATCCCTACTGTCAACCTCCTGTAGTTTTCCAGTTGTCTTTAGATTTAAATTTTACTTTATAGCATACTGCAAATATAAAACTGGTTTCTGATTCTGCAAAAATTTGGCATTTCTTCTTTAAAAAAAATGTTGCTTTGCTTATTATCTTGATGCTGTGATGTGGCTATATCTAATGTCTCTTTGTTCTGGTCTTTTTTCCCCTTTTTTTGCTATTAAATATTAATAGGCAATATGTTTGGGGGAAGCTTTTTTTCTGTGTTGAATTTAATGTTGCGTGGGCAGTGCTGGAGCTCTGTGGGGTGTGTGTGTCAGGAACCAGCGCCCCTGCCCATTTTGATATGGGGAGAGTCTGGCTTTGGTTTCTATACAAGAATTCGTTAAAAGCAGAAGGACCATTTTTCATTTCATTTACTAAGGGAAACGTGTTTCACTGCAAACCAAGTCTGGAAATAGGAGAATGTAGTTTGGGGAGAAGGAAAATTATCAGGGTTGGGATAGCAAGGGCTTTCAGCTTGGGAGGCAGTGGCCCTGCTGCTCACCCGCTGCTGAAAAATGGTGACATCTATCAATCCATCAAAGGGCAGAGCAGTAAGGTAAACAACGGCTGCAAAGGGGGACATCTGGCTCCCATAAATTAATTGGCCATTTACACAGTGAGGGCTGTTTGCATGTAAAAGAAGGCTTTCCTGCTAACACTGTCATACGCTTTTGATTCTCCTGGTTCGTCCGTGAATTAGGTCGGCTTGTTTTAGTCAGCTGGATTTAATTTATTTTACTTTGTCACTCTTGAAATGAAGAGGAACTGGGCGGTCATGAATCATCTGACACTGACACTTTGTCTTTTGATCCTCTGGGGTCTTGCTTATATTTTCTCTTATAATAAGAAACCCAAGAAAAGGGGATGATGAGCCTGTCTGCACGAACCTGAGTTCAGACTCCTCTTCCCCTGAGACATCTTCCCTCCTCCCCCACCGCCACCAGTGCTGTTGAGTGTAATTGATGGTGCCATGGGCTGAAGAGGCTTCCTCCTTGCTAAATACATTCTGAAAAGTCCCAGCATGTGAGAGGAGTCCCGGTTCCCTGAACCGGTGATGGCAGTGCCTCACGAGTTACTAACTGGGCATGACGAGCTCCCAGTTGAGCTGAGAGCTGACCAGACTTTTGAACCATGCAAGGGCGGATGGAGGGGTGCGGAGACGCTGCCATTGGGATGGACAGGGCTTTGGACTGCATCCAATGGAAAGACTGAAGCAAACTCAGTCCAGTGTGAGGAATAGATTTATGTTCCTGGGCCCGAGGCCAGGACATGCTGAATGCATCCCAGAAGTGTTGTACTACTTAGTTCACATGCCTTTTGCAGGGTTAAGAGAAGTTTGCCCTTCAGGGTTGCTCTCCTTGATTCATCCATTAAGTAGTGTTGCAGGGGGGGAAAAAAGCTACTAACATGTTTTTTTAGCTTGAATGAAGTAACCCCTGCTGCCATATGTGGCACTGAGGATTGTCATCCAAATTTTTGAGCCTCTTAAATAGTTGAGGCTTCCTCTCTTCTTCACCCTGAGGTGAACAACACATGGTCTTGCTTTTCCAGAAGTGTAGCTGAACTGAGATGGAGGGGGGGGGGAAGAGGGGTTCGTTGTGGGTTTGGTTTTTGTTTGTGGGGTTTTTTTTGTTGGTTTTTTTTTCTGGTATCTGTCAGTGGTGCTGTGGGGTGGGCAGCTGGCAGGGGACAGCCCGTGCCCTGCGATGCTCCTTTGCTCCCTCGTTGCACCCATTCCTGAGCACCCACTGACCCACTGGGGAACAGGAGCAGAGCTTTGCTTGCAAACAATGTGTTGAGCATTTCTGCAGATTTTTCTAAAAACCTGTGAAAGCCCCCCAAATATCTTTCCATTGACAGGAGTTGCTGAAGATAAGCCCGGTGGGCACTAGTTAGCAGTTGCTGGGGTTATGTTGGGCTATCTTGTCCTACTGGCAACGAAATGTAACACAAATGCTGTTGATGTGATGGACAAACTGGTGATGGTTTTGTGAATGGTACCAAAAAAATTTCTGAAGTTCTCAGGGAGAAGATTATTGATTTTTATCATTCCAGGCATAATTGCTGGAGCGTGTTATCGGGGGGGGGCAATTTAAAACTGTTTGTTTTCATGGTTTATATTCCTGTTCATGTTTGAATGGTAATTATCCTTGGCTCCCAACAGTATCCCCTCACATGCATCTCCCACCCCACCACTGTGCTGCACTGGTAGACGTCTTCCACCGCCCGTTTCCCTCATCCTGCTCCTCTGTGGCTCCAGCCGCCCTGCGGCGGATCAGCCTTGCAGGGGCTGGGACCTCCTGGGGGGGTTCCTGCAGCAACAGGCTTTCTGTCAGCCCAGGGAGCTCAAAACACCTTCACAAATTTCAGCCATGTAAGGGGAAAAATTATTTCTCGTGCATAAGGTACTAGGTTAGTTATGGCTTTGCAAGTTAAAATGATGTCCCTACAAGCCAGGTGTCTCTGTCAAACTTACCTGTGTTTTCAGGTTTAAGTTTCTTCTTTAATTTGGTGCTCGGCAGATGTATTTGAAGGCATAAAAGAATCAGTCCTCCTGTGCAAAGGGAATAACGAAATACATGCTGGAGGGGAAGAAGCACTGCTGGCTTATGAGACAAGGTGCTTGCTCTAGAACTGATGGGTTTGAGAACATGTGTTTTGCTGCTGCTTTTTTCTTTTGAGACTATGCAAAGACTTTTTTTTTTTTTCTTCTGTTTGGCAATCTCTGCCCCAGGGTATCAGGATTTTACTCTGCCAAACAGCCCCTCAACTGCGTTGTGGTTTGGCTGGGTGGATAGACCCTCCGCAAACCTGTGAGTCCGTCTGGTAGATGTGGGTTTCAGGATCAGGACCATCTGGAGTGCAATGAAAAGAAATTTGCCATTGCATCCAACCAAGGAATCCAGCTTTTCTTGAAAAAGCACTATGGGATTTTTTTTTGAGTCAGTCTGTAAGCCACTTGAGAGAATACTGAGTAAATATGTACAGTTGGATCAGGCAGGCTTTGTAGTAAAGAGGGAATTTATTAGAAAGTATTCAGAGAATAATAAACATGACTGAGAATTCCTGGGTTCCTGCCCATGGATTTATGAGTTCATGCTTTAGCTGGATAACCCTCTCTGCCTTAGTTTCCCCTTCGGGATGGAGTGTCATCTCCAGCCCTCTTTCCCTGCTCTTATCTTGAAACTGGAAAATGCTATAACCGAAAGTCTGTAAGCCTTGAGAGAATACTGAGTAAATATGTACAGTTGGATCAGGCAGGCTTTGTAGTAAAGAGGGAATTTATTAGAAAGTATTCAGAGAATAATAAACATGACTGAGAATTCCTGGGTTCCTGCCCATGGATTTATGAGTTCATGCTTTAGCTGGATAACCCTCTCTGCCTTAGTTTCCCCTTCGGGATGGAGTGTCATCTCCAGCCCTCTTTCCCTGCTCTTATCTTGAAACTGGAAAATGCTATAACCGAAAAGATATGTTAATCGTTCCTGTAAGCCCTCCATCATACATCGCTCCATGGGCTCGTCTGACTCATGTTGAAAGTTTTGTTGATTGCTAAGTGGCTGTTACTGTCAGAGCGGAGATTTAGGGAGATCCCTGCAGGGCCCGGGGTCTCGGTGAGTTGCTCCCCACGCAGTAACTTTTTTGCCTTCTGTTTGGATGTGTTTCCCTGAGCTGTAAGTCCCTGTGATTGCTTCTGAGCACCTCCAGTCCTGAGGACAGAGGAGGCATATTTTCAACATGAGCACGTAAAAATGAATGAGTCTGAAAGCAGGTACACCGTTTGAATGCCATCAAAGAGATATTAAAGCCTGCAGTTCTGCAGCTTTGAGTTACCATTGTTTTAAATGCTGGTACTGGCACCTTGCTTGTAAAAACCACTGATTTTTGTTATGGCTGAGGTCTGCCCTGGGGAGGGGAAATGCAGCGCTGACCTTGGCTACCTCCCAGGAGCATCTCATCTCCACCGAGGGTTCCTCGCAGGAATGAAAACCCACCAACCCTTTTGTGCCAAATACAAGCCTTTTTGAGATACGTTTTCTAAGAAGAAATGTTCTTTATTCATGCTGCCCACTATGAGACCAAACATAGCTGAAGAGGAGGTTGTAGTTTCCTGTGCAGTGACAGCTGGAGGTATGGGGACCTGCTAATCTTGGGAAAGCAAGAGCTGTCTTGGAACACTTCACTAGGTGAGACTTGCAGGGAGACAAAAAAAAATGCATGGTGAGAACATTGGTTTGGGGCATTTATTTATTTTTTTTTTAAGTGAAGGCAAAGTTATATGGAGACAGAAACTCCTCTCCGCACTTCCCACTTGAGCAGAGAAGTTTAGTAATATCTGAGCCCACCAGACTTCACACTGTGCATCTGATTTCCCCAGCCAGTGGTGGTGTGATGGCCTTTGCTAGAGAGAGGAAAATAAGAGAAGTCAGTGGTGAGTTCTCTGCTGTTTTCATCTAGTTCAGGTAAAGTCCTCCACGGTGCGAAGTCTCCAGGGGTCCACCCCAGAACCACATGATGGGACTCCAGGCACCTTTCAGCAGGGCCTGTCTGCATCTCCCCTTCCTCCCTCTCCAGCCCCAGGAAGAAACTGTCTTAAAAACTGCCGCGTTTCCGAGGTTATTTGTTTTGCCAAAACCTTTTGTTGCCAGGCCACCGTGACGGTAAACGGAGCAGCGTGTGATCTGGGGAGTGGTGTTGAAAGAGGCCTTCCCCTTGTTTCCTTCTCAAGGGGGTCTAGGTCGAACCCACTTACCTCCTTTCCTGTGGATTGTCGGGAACTTGTTTGCGTGCTCCCAAGCCCTGTCTCTTGGGCTTCATCTGCTTTCCTTAACATGTAGCAGACTTTTGGAAGCTGCGAGGCATCGATGGCAAAGTGCAGGACCTGTATTTGGGTTTTGATGGTAAAGATACAAGTGGCAGGGTTTTTTTTGTATTTGGGTTACTTCTGAAGCTTGGAGCAGTGAAGAGTTTTCATTTGTGCTTCCAAAAGTTACCTCCAGAAGGAACAATGTAGGTCTTTGTGTGGCTACGTATTAATTCCCTTTGTGTGTTTCTACTCATATTTCATCAATAAAAGAAACACATTCTAATAAATGTTTTTCTGGTGACATTCAATAATGCATTCTTCTATGAACAAGTCAAAATATATCCATAAATTTTAAGCAGACTCTTTGTTAGTCAGGGTTGGCTTGAATATTTGAATCTCTGTCCAGTGCTGTAAAATGCAAGAAGCATTTTGGGTAAGTAGTCTGGGGCTATTTTTTACTTTAGGGGTACTAGAAGAAACATCCACGCTGATTTAAATAATCAAATTGATACTGCTTGTATTTCCTAAGCAGGGAAATAGTTTTGATGGATGGCATGCTTTGATAGGAAGAGATTAAAGTAGCAAATGCTTACTTTAATGATGTAGTGAGATACAGTTTGCAGATATTCCTTATAATTTAGGATTTGATAAAAGTCTTTCTAGGTTTATAGTGCACTCTTGTAGTCTCACTTCCCATTATCTTGTTGTGGTGTAGGGACTATAACTTATTAAATGAGGAGCTGGAGTTTAATTTATTGTGGGTAATTCTCTCTTAAAATCTACTTTCATGTACAGATGGGCTGTAGCACTTTTAAGTGAGTGGTGGACAGAATGATCTATTTATTTTTGTTCCTGCTTGATAGAGAAGAATTTTTCCCCAGGGATGTAGTACTGCACAACTGACCTATTGCATTAAATAAATTCTCTGCTTTCCTTTGGAGTAAGCAAACCGGTCTATTCCCAGAGCAATTACGGATGCGTGCCCCTTCCCCTTGCTGATTCATACCACATTGGTACAAAGTCTGTGAATAAACAGAGCTGAATTTTTACCTAACTGTTTTACATGGGAATGATGCGCTCTCGGCTGGCTGAGGGCGATATGATCCATTTGAACTATTGCAACTGTGCCCGAGAATTGCCTTGACGCATCGGCCTCCTGGAAAAGACTTGGAGGTGAGCGTTGCAGGCACCAGGGGCTGGAGAGACAGTTGCAGCCCTGAGTGGTTATAAAGAAATAAAGCAGTAACCATGGCACGATGGCTTTGAGCTTCAGGGAAGAGATGAGTACGATACAGCACACAGTCTCGAGCTATCATCAACGGGTAGCTGAGGACAGAAATGTCTCGACGCTGGTGCTGGCAGCCCGGGGTGCAGTGCTGAGCTGCCTGTTGTACCATGGTGCCACGGGAATGGGCAAATACAGAGTAGTATTTGCTCTGTAACTGAGATGATTAAAGCAACTCTCATGCTAATTCTCAGCCCTGTTCCAGATTTCCTTTCTAGATTTTACAAACTGCTGTTTGTGGGAGAGCCCAGTTTATCTTGATATCATCTGAGTGCTTGACATGAGCACAGATGTTGTCGACAGAAACTCCCAAAGAATTGGCACCAGATCTGCTGCTTTGCCTCTCTTTATTGTGCCTCTATTCCCCTAACGAGCAGACACGCTCAGGGGTTGAGAGGAGTAGTCTGGTTTTCTGTCTTCAGCACACCTGACACATCTGCTGGCTTATTTCTTTATGGATAGTTTTCCCCAAACACGACTTTGTTCTCATCGCTGGAGTTTTTCTTTGCTTTAATTCCCTTTGACTTCCCACCTTCTGATAAGCATTTAAAGCAAAGAATTATGCAATAGAGACATGAACAGCCTCAGCCCTGTTCCCAACATGTTTTAATGAACAACAGAAAATGAGAAGGAAGTAACGCTACTGCCAAACCCTAATGTATGACATAAGTTCCAGAAAACATCACAAACTCATATATGTAGTCTGAGTCCTAGCACTTGGGCTTAGAGTTTTATGGGAAATTCTACCTCTGCAACAGTGTTCTTAACAAATGATGTCAGACGGCGGTCTAAAACAGTCAAGAAATTGTCCTCATTTTGCTTCAGATGGTGACAAACTTACTCTTGAAGTGAGAACCTGTTAAACTTGGATCTGAAGTTGGTTATAGTTACCTTTAACGCGCATATTCAGCCTATTAAGCTTTGCCTCCGGTCATGGGGACTATGTAGGAAAAACTCTGGAAAGTAAATTATTTGTTCCTTGGTTTTGATTGTAAAACCCCGCCCTGTTTTCTTTTCTTATAGCTTCAGGTCTTGCTTATACTGCATAGTAGTTACACTTCATAACAACTTTATAATAGACAAAATTGACTTGGCATAAGTACTTTGCTTATAAAAGGAATACTTTAGCCTGCAAGTCCTGGTGTTCCTGAGACTCGGGGATATTAGTTATTCCAAAGCATGCAATGATTTCTATCACTCAAAGTTTTAAACTTACGTACAGGAAGAAAACCTTTCCTAAATGTATTCCCGTGTCTGTTCTGTGAAATGGGAGAGCTGCTCCTCCTTACCAAAAGGGATTCCCTGAAAATATTTTTGTAGGCAGATGCCTCTAATAGTTGGTTTTTGAACGCAAGCATCCGGGCAATCTTCCACAAAGCATTATGGTTATGAAGTTGAAGATGACAAAAAAAAAAAAGCAGCGTTGCATTTTATCTGATGGATCACTGCTGTAGATAAGTCTAAAGCCTTCAGTGAAATGCAACAGCAGATTCCCCACCAGCCTTAGTATTGTAGGGTGTCTTATTATCTGCTATTGATGTGGAGTTTTTGTTGTTGAAAAGCAGGTTTTGCTTCTGAAATAGATACCCCCTATCCTGTCCCATGTAGGCCAGCAGAAATCCCATCAGACTCTCACTAAACTGCATCTAAGGCTTCTTGACTTTCCCCAGTGCCAAGTCCAGCTGTAGTGTCTGGTTTCATGGGCAAGAAAGCAGAATATCGTGTGGGCTTTAAATGATAAACAGCTGTCAATCCAGGCTGTGTGCTTTTACTGGTTTTATCTATTTTCTGTATCGAAACCTGGTATTGTGTCTTAGTTCTTTAGTTTTCTTTCTGTGAGAACAAGACTCACATCTTTGGAGTATTAGAAGGACATGGAGTTGTGATTATTTTCAAAATGAATTACTTACTGTTTTTATAGTAAAACATGACAGCTTGAAAGAAACTTGTGCCCTGTCCAGGGGTAGGTGGGTCTTCCTCAGTTACACGTACAGCCTGGGGCTTTTGTGTGATTACTGGAAGCAGCTAATAGGACAACCGAGGAGTAAATTAACTCCATCCCTTACGCCTGTATCCTTTCATTATTAGCAGCAGCATTTAATTAAGAACCGCAGAGCCTGAGATACTAACCTAAACTATAGGAAGGTACGCCTTGTCCTGAACAAATGCGTATTTTTACAAATGAAAGACAGCTTTAAGAGGCATAGGCACAGAAGGAAATGGCTTACTGAAGGCTACAACATCGTAACCTTGAGCAAGTTGCTACCGAAGGGCAGCAGTGAGTAAACCCAGGCCTCCTGGAGCATGGCCAGGTCTTCTGCCCCGCGGATCAGGCTCTTCTGAACTTTCTTCTTTATCCCAAGTCACCTTGGCACTCCTGCTGGGAGCCACTATAGAGGCTTTCTGTTTACTGCCCCTTTCTGATGGCTTCTTGGCACATGCTGCCAATGCAGTCTCATCTCTGCCTCCACGGTTGCTGCCCACCCCTCTCCTGAGGATGCCCTGCACAGCATCTCTGGTTGCAGCTGAGTTTTGGGGAGCTGGGGCTGTTGCCAACACCAGCGTCGCTGTCAGCTGAAGGAGCTGCTTCTGTCGAGTGATTGCTCTTCATTTTGGACTCCTCTTGATAGCTTTTTTTTTTTTTTTTCCTTCCTTCTCTTTGGAGTTCTGATTTTACTGAGTTTCTCTTCATGTATGTTGTTTTAAGCTGATGACTGTGCCCTGTTGAGACGTTTTTAAACTGTACAGGAATTGATTAATCTGAGCGCTGGAGTGGTGCCATTGACAAAATATGTGCGCGTGTTTCTGTGTTTTGATCAGTATAGCAGCTGAAGGTCTGTCGAGTGATTGCTCTTCATTTTGGACTCCTCTTGATAGCTTTTTTTTTTTTTTCCTTCCTTCTCTTTGGAGTTCTGATTTTACTGAGTTTCTCTTCATGTATGTTGTTTTAAGCTGATGACTGTGCCCTGTTGAGACGTTTTTAAACTGTACAGGAATTGATTAATCTGAGCGCTGGAGTGGTGCCATTGACAAAATATGTGCGCGTGTTTCTGTGTTTTGATCAGTATAGAAAGACTAGTAGTCATTAATCGTTGTTTTTTTCCAATGAGTTCTGATTTTACTGAGTTTCTCTTCATGTATGTTGTTTTAAGCTGATGACTGTGCCCTGTTGAGACGTTTTTAAACTGTACAGGAATTGATTAATCTGAGCGCTGGAGTGGTGCCATTGACAAAATATGTGCGCGTGTTTCTGTGTTTTGATCAGTATAGAAAGACTAGTAGTCATTAATCGTTGTTTTTTTCCAATAAAGATTATCTTTTAAGAGATGTCAAATACCTCTTGGAGCCAAGGAGAGGTTCGTTCTGAGTCAACTGAAAAATAAGATCCTAAATACCAGTAGGAGATTTTTCTAATCAGATTTGTTGATCATATGCAAATGCAGCACGCTAAAATGGAGCTCTTTGAAACACATGCCATTTCTTGGACTATGGTAATTATAGAGCAGAGAAAAACTTAAGCTAGTAGAAAAATAAATTTGTACTTGACAACTTACATACTGACGTCCAGAAACAATAAAATGTACTTGATGTGCAAATAAACAGATTCTCCTCTCTGATGAATTTGAGTGGCGTAGCTCCAAGCACAATAGTTTTCCAAGGAGGACGTTTTCAGGAAAAAAAACATGGGTTTACTACTTGTTTTCCTTTTCATCCATAGAGAATGTACAATTTGGGGAATTACAAGGGTCTTGCTAGAAACTGTGCCAATAAATGGACCTTGGTGGTGTTGTCTTTGGCAGCCAACCAGGGAATAATTCTGAATTAGTTTTGAAGATCCTGTTTCTAAGAAGTCCTAGCAGACCAAGGTCAGGGTTGAAACGACCCAGTAAGGCAGGATATAAAGGCCATTTTGTATCTTAAACTATGCCTGTTTTAGCATGCCAGTAGCACTGTGTGTGTCGAGCTCTGCTAACTGTGCCTGGGCACCTGCATGAGCAAGATAGCGCTTGCGTGGGCTGGTGGAAAAGGATGCAGCAGAAGTCCTTGACACAGCTACCTTCAAGGAGGAAAGCGATAGCGCACGTGGTATTGTTGGAAGATTGCTGGGGGACACTGAATGTTGATTTTTGTGACTTTAATTTCTTTGATAAAGTATTCTGATTTAAAGAAGAAATGGTCTGGCTGAAGAATTAATCATCAGGAAAGGTTGGTTGGTGTAAATACAGTGTTTATTTCTTCTTTGGCTATGTAAGTCGTGGGCACAATGCCATACTGGGAATGCACTGCTCCTGTCTGTACAGCAAGAGGAGGAGGGGAGCTGGGCCAGCAGCCTTGGCTGCTCAGCAGCAGCAGGGTTTCCTGAGGGATAGGGATGGGTGCCTGGAGGTTTAGCACCTCCTTTTTATCCCTCTGGTTGCTCAAGGTCTAATCCTGCAAATGCTGATGGGGGGTGAGGAGCAGGATGCTGTGGAAGGGAAGGAGCCCTGTAGTGGGCTTTTAGGGCTCACCAGAAACAGTTCCTGGTGGGAGAGCACCCAAGCTTTGAGCTCTCCATCACTGGGGGTTGGTGGAGGTAATTTTCTTCCCCTCACTTCCATGAAGGCGAAGGAAGGAATAATACAGTCTGTAGGTTTGAATTCATGGGTGAAGAATTGAGTTACTGTCTTTGTTAGCCTAAAGTCAGTTGAAAAGGTTTTCAATTCACTACCACCCCCTTCCCCAAGTAGATCTACATTATACAGTATATTGCAAAGCTGATGGGATGTCACTGTAAAGTGTTTCTCTTCCATATACATATGTGACTTTTTTTATATATATAATGGGTGCAATTTATCTGTTCATGTGTGTGCAGATGAGTTGCATCCATATATATATATTAAAAAAACCCCACATGGATGTTGTAATGAACACCTTTCTAGAAACTGAAAACATTAATTTCCTGCCTTTTTGCTGCTTATTTAGCTCAAAACATCTGAGAAAGGTGGAGTGCAGGTGCATGTTGGGGGAGTGCTGGCCACAGCCCCAGCTCTGCGTGCTCCATCATGCGAGGAAACCCTGCTGTCCTCATGAACCTCACTGCAGCTGGTGATGCTCTGTGCAAATACTGGCTCTGCGGATCTGCTTGCGTGATTGCAGCCCATGTTTCGTGTTTGGGACGACTGTAAATTCTGTAATATGACAAACATTTTAAAAAAAACCCTCTTCCACGGAATATTGTGCTGCTTAAACGCTGAAGTCATTTTGATTTACTACATAATGAAGTTATACGTGGCTTTGAAATATTATGTGCGTAGTTTACCAAGAGGTCCTTCCAAACTTTTTTTTTTAATCTTACCACAAAGTATCATGACTGCGGAATGGCTTGTCTTTGGTCTGTGGTTTTGCAAATAGACTCTGAGACTGGAGTTTAAAAGACAACAACAACGAAAACCTCAGAACTTCGAAACATATCCCTAGCTCTATTTTAGGATCCAGAGCTACAAAGGAGCTGGAAGAAGCGGGAGCCAAGGTCTGCTCTTAGTTACCCTACTGAAGTAGGGAGTTACTTCAAGCTGTCGTCCGACCAATGCTTCTTGCAGCAGCAATGCCAGCATAAGTAGCGTCTGCTGTTCTGTGTGGTGAAACGGGCTGGGAACCAATGCGGTTACCGAAAATAACATGTGGCAGTGGCTCTTCTGAGTCGGGGCCAGGTCCCGATTGGGACCATCGGTGCTGCCACCCAAGGAAATGCTTCTCGTGTTGCACGCTCGGGTAATGGCAGCAGCCCTCCTGCCACATGGAGTAACCAAGGCTGTATGCGGCCAGCTGCTCGTTTTCTAGACAAAAACCATCTGAAAACCTCAAACCGGCTGCTGTGAAGAAAGGGCAAGGGGATGCATTTGAAAGGTAGAGAGTGCCATAGGTGAGAGAGGGCTTGTTGGGGTGGACTCTTTGTCCAGTCCTGCTCATGGATGTAAGTGCTCCGTGCTGGGGTGGTGTTCAGCTGTGCCGATGTGACTGAGGTTCTTGTACTTGATTTACCCAGGAGAGATCAGCTGAGAAGTAGCATCTGGTTTTCAGCTTGCTTTTACCTAGATTTTCAGCTGGGTTGACAAAGGCCCAGGGAAGCCCACAGCAATCTGCCCTGGGCCATGTGGTGAATGTGGATGGCTTATTTTAGTTATAAAATGATCACAAGCCCTTCTAGGTTGTGGTCGTGGTAGTCATTGCTAGAGCTGTATTAACTTTATTAAAATACACAGATGTCTTTTACCTTAATAAGCCAATAATTCCCACATTGTTTGGAAATGCAGAGAGATGAATCCAGCTGAATCTCAATGTTGCTGGAGTATTGCATTTATAATTACTAAATTTGATCTCCTTAAAGCACAATGTGTTCATGTTTCACGTGGTATGTGAAATATTGCCTGGACTGTGAAACCCAAAGAGCCAAGGGATGAACTGTTCTTAAACTTGCTTTAGGTACAACAGGTAATCTCGGAAATACCAGCTGAACGCAGAGCTGACTCTTGCATGGGCAATTTGGGAGCTGCTTACTTTTTTTAATTGCTAAAAAGCTTATTGTTAGCACCGGGGTATCCTGTGTTGAGGCGCCCTTTTTGTGGTTTTCTTTTTCGAAATGCTCCCACGTTGCCTGAAAGCGCAGACACGCTGCTGTCTAGTTGAGCCTCTCCAACTCACGGAGCAGGAGGCTGTGCCACGGTGCTGCCGGCTTTCTTGCTGCGGCTCTGGAAAATGACCTGAAGACCCAAGACGAATAGCTTTGCTTTAGCGTGGCACGGCAAGCAGAGGTGTCTGGTCACTGTCAGATCTTACGGGGAAAAGGAGTTTTGTCAAGGAAAGCTGCATATCTGCCCCCCAGCTGGACTGGGGCTCTTGGCTCACCGAAGGGTGCCGTCAGGGATGGGAAGCGCATCTCAAAAGCAAAGTCCAGAAATGGAGTGAGCGGTAGCGGGGGGGGGGCAGGGGGAATACAAGCATTAGTGTGTTATGCTTTTCTGTAGTACCTGGCAATTTGGGGTCTTGTGGGTGCAGCTACGTGCCTGTCTCTGGTGCAGGCTGTGGGTGCCGCTGCGTGGCAAAGCCGGAGCTGAGCTGTGCTGTGAATCTCCCCCAACCTTACATAATTCAGATCCAGCTACACGTGGTTGTTTAGGTTGCTCTGCAGTTGGTTTATTGCATTCACATGCTGCTTTCATTATACCTTACAGCCTTATTCCTTTTTTTTTTTCTTTTTAGGGGAGGGAATAAAAAGAGGAACAAATCCAAAACTAAAATTAGTCATTTGAGAATCCAAGTTTGTTTTTCATTTGTTTGCAGTTAGGATGGGTTTGGGTTGGGGGGAGGTTTGCTGAGGGGAGGGGACCACAAAGATGAGTTGTGGGGCTGAGGCGTTGATGTCTCTTCTCCCTCGATGTCCGCACAGTCCTTTTGCAGTCACACCTATGCTAACGTAACACTGAGGTCTTGATGTTTTATTAGGGTTTTTCTCCCCTGGCTCTTCTCACTTGTGGTGTTTATGTGGTGGAGACGAGTTATGGCCAAGCCACACTCATCAGCACTCACAAAACACCTCAATGCTCGGGGTGGCTGATCTTCTCCTCATGGGGCTCCTGCTGCCCCATTGTTGCTTCGTGCTGGAGTGGCTGATGGGACAGGCTCCAAGTGAAAAAATTAGCACAGGTCAGATGTAGTCCAGGTGTCATCCTCCATTGCCTTCCTGATGCTGGTGTGTTTTGGTGGGTATTTCTGATATTTAGTCAATGGCATGTCTATGTAATCATTGTGTCCTGTTAGTGCTCAGAAATCATGATGTGTTCTCTGGTCTCACGGGGCTGGCTTGGGCATGGTGCTGGTCTCAGGTGAGAGTGATGGTTTGGTGTGTGCCAGGGTAGTTGGTGTGTGCTGCGGCTTGAGCTGCAGCCTTGACTTTGATGGGGTGCCCACTCCCAGGCACCCTTCCCTGCCACCAACCCTCATCCTGACTCAAAACCAGCACGTTTTATACATCTGCACTAACTTGCCAACGAAAGTCTGAGGGAAGGGGCTTCATGAGCTGGGGTTCCTTAGTCTCATCAAATTGCAGCTTTTGGGATGCTCAGTATAGGGGCTTTTTTTCTCTCCCCCCCTGCCTCATCCCAAAGTTTTTCTCTGTAATCATAAAACTGGCTTTTCCCCAGTGCCTGGCTTCTCCTACAGCTTGCAACACCGCTGGGAGAGTTGGCCGTACTGATCGACAGCTCCTCCTCGGCAGTGGGCTCAGGGCCAGGTGCTCATTAACATGTACTTAGGTCCCTGTTGAATAGTAAAAAAAATATAGTTGTTTCCAACATGTGCTGGCCTCCTACCAATCACCTGGAGGTAAAACGCGTGGTGCCTATTGCTGTTCCTTAATTTCTCACTTTCCCCGCCGCTCCTCTCGCAGTCCCCGTGCAGGGAAAGGCTCCATCCAGCATCCTAGTGCGGTGCAGGGGAGGCAGCAGGAAAACGTGCCCGTGATGCCCATGTTTCTTGCCAGGGGATAGCTCAGCTTGAGAGGTTTCAGAAAGTTGGGTCTTGGTCCTGCCATGGCGTTAGCAAACCTGCTGGTGAGGTATAGTAAAGCTTGAAACAAGATAAATCTCCTTATCTCCCTAATCCTGCCTCACTTCTCCTGTGCAGGAATTGTGCCCTCCCACAAAGCCGTTTTGGTGATTTTAAAAGTAGCAAGAAACTGCTTTTCTATCTCTTCCTGTGGGAGCTTACACCGTGAGCTCATACATCTTCCTGATGGCATGTTTCTCCTGGCTGCCAACCTAAACTTTCTTTTCCATCTTCCTAGGGGTCAGGTGGCAGCATGCACTAGATCATGGCTGTCTTCTCTGTGTTTATGCTACCTCTGCTTGGTCAATTCACTACAAGGCCCTTCTCAGGTTTCCTTTAGCCACCTTGTCTTTTTTTTTTGTCGTTGTTCCCCCCCCCCCGAAGGCAATATTGTGGTTGCAGCAGCACTGAAGAGTGACTCGTTGCTACCCTGGTTTCTGGTAGGAGCACAGAAAAAATGAGAGAACTTTCTTCCTTGTTTGCAGCCTCGTTACACTGCAACCTTTTATCTAATATATAGATCTTTTTATTCACGTTTTCCTTGTGGAATTACTGCTTCTCTGATTTCTTCCTCCCTTTGAAGAAGTTGCTAGGAGTGACGGCACTGGCCTTACCCAGCAATAACCGTAGTGTAGGGCTATGATGTGTTAACTTGCATCCTGTTGGTGATAAAAATACATCCTGGTGCGCTTTTACGGTGTATCAATTCAAGCATCAGCTATGATAATATTTTCTTTTAAATGTTGATAAATCCCCTTGTATAAAATCTAATTTGAGATTTATAAGGAGAGATTTGAAACAGGAAAAACATCTGAGTAGATACGGAACAAAAACCCTATTAATGATGTGTTATTGAATTTGACGTCAGTCAAACGGCTGTAAAACATGTTACACTAAAAGTACGCTGAGAACAAAATTGCTCGCTACCTTTGAGCTCTGGTGATTTAGTTCTTCGATGTGAATGTAACTTTATTATATTGGTTTTGTACATATTTTTATGGATTTTTTTTTAAATACGTGCTGTAGAGCGTCTTATAAGATCCCTACTGATCACTTTTAGCCCCATCAATAACGTTCCTAATAGAAATTTCAGGAGAACGGGCTGTTGCATTTGCTGTAAATTGATTCTGATGATGTTTTGCTGAGATGTAGAACATATGTCTAAGAGCTGCACAAGTGCCCTTTGGGTAGAAACAGGCTCCACTGAGTTTATAAAAATGGATCGTGCCTAGGCAGAGAGAGGAGGGAGAAAACGTACTACGTATCCTCCTTCCTCCCACCCCCTTTTCCTCTTTGGCATCAAATAAAACAATGTCTCATATGGTAGAGCACGTGGTTCCTGATGAGCTTACTGTCTCCATACCACCCAGGATGGGTCTGGTTCTTATTGTGCATACTTGCACACATAGTGTGGAAAACCAGACTCCTTTGCCGAAAAACAAAGGTTTCAAAGCACAGTTAATTGACAATTATACACCTATTACCTGAGGGCAGAAGCGCGCAGGATGGATGTAATTTTCTTCAAGTGGGATTCGTGCAGCTTTGGATGGAAAAGGAGATGATGAACTTTCTCCTTCTTCAGTGGTTTTCGTGGGGGCTCCACATCTCTCCTGCTCTTGCTATTTCATGCACAGGAGTAACCTGTGGGTTTAGCTTTTGCTGCTCATGTCCTACTGCTAGTCAGTAATAAATATAAGCGCAAATGCTGGCAGAGCTGAGTTACCCAATGGAGAAAGGAAGGGTGCTGTGGTAAGGGGATGAGGACTAGAGGAGCTGAGAGCACTTGGGTTTGGTTTCCACCTCAAGCACAGTGTGAATGAAGCTTGACAAATTGTTGTCACTTTGTCTCCTATCTATAAAGTGCAGAAGTTATTTCACAGCCTCAGGATAATTACTGAAATGCGTGGCGGTCGTTCATGGCTCTGGTCTGACTCCAATACGCGGCCTCCCCAAAAGCAGGGGAAGGACCTTTGGATGAAGTGTCTTTATAGAGAGAGAAATTGCTTCATCCTCAGCCCTGCTGGTTCTAGATAAGCGGCCAAGCCAAGGTAGAGAAGTCAGGCATTTTACCTCTAGCAAGTTAGAAACTGCTTGTTATTTGTTAGCGTTTTCTCCAGGCTCGGAAGCCCAACAATAACAGCTCTAGGTTGGCTTGGATTCAGCCTAAAAGCGCTGGCCAAGTTACGACAGCATGTCGCCTCCCCAAAGGCAAGGAGGATGGATGTGTGTGGAAAACGTCCCAGCTGTGGGCTTGCTCGGCATTATTCACCTGAAATCACCTAAAGTAATTCTGTATTAAAAAAAACCAAACAGATTTCTTTTCTTTCCCACCCCTTCTGGATGGCAGTTTTATGACTCGAGATTCAGAACAGGTCTGTGATGGACTGGACATCTTGTTTAGAGCTTTTATCTACCTTTGAATCCAAAATGTTGTAACACTAAAGAGTCAAAGTGCGCTGTAAATGATTGGGATGAGGGAACCAGCAGAATTTGTTTGAGCTTTTTTTCTTCTGAAGAAACTGGATTTTGCCTAGAGCAGTTGATGTAGGAGTATAATCATGTCCGTGCTAAATATTACAACAGTGTAATAAACTTTCAGTGAATTTGGGGTCCAGAAATTCTACTCCAGGGAGTGTTAAAATTGTCTTGGAGGTGCAAGTAAGTCATGTGCATCTATGGGATTCACTGTTGGACTTGGTGTGAGAATGTGAATCACATCAGGTATTTGTGGGTTTTTATAGGGATCTCTTACAATGTGCTTTAGCAAGGGGTTTATTACTGGTTCTAGATTTGGGTTTGGCACCACGCTGGCACCAAAGTGTTTGGAGAGTCTCACCATGAGACTTGTGACATTTGGATAAAACATTAAGCCCGTGTCAAGTGGTTTTTCCAGATAAATTCAAGATTGTTGTGGCGTACTTGCAAAAGATGGGGGAGCACCTCTCCATCCTGCTTTTCTGCACTGGGAGGCCCCCATGCAACACGCCCTGAGCTCCAAGGCTCGACACGAGCCCTTGTGAAGCACATAATAATAGCTGCTCTGTCTGCCCACGCCGCCGTGGAGAGCCAGCACTGGCACCGCTCGTGTGCTACGGGAAACATAACTATGCAGAACAAAACAGCTTAACAGCCCACAAAAATCTTGTAGACGACAATATACTTCATCAGCCAATGTTTTCATGAGGATTAGGTTAGGTCGTTTGATAAAATGCACTGGGTGCATACAAGAACCATTGTGTGTTATCGTCTGGTACGCCGGGGCAGATTCATGTTAGCACTAATGTGCTAACATGCAATGAAAGGTAGCCGCAATAACTCTTCAGATGTCCGAGGAGGCTGATGACAAGTGTGCTCACTCAGACCCCTTCAATAAAGTCATTCGTGGGTTGTGGTATTCCCTCTGTGGGCAGTGCGGTCGGATGGGGCCGCGGCTGGCAGACGGACCGGCCGCAGCCGATGGGAAACTCTACGAGGGCTCCAGCATGGAGCTAAGAAGAAATTAGAGACATGGGCAGAAACAGTTAGATAAACAGAGATTACGCTTAAGATATTTTTCTTTCATTTTTATTTATGACAGCTGCGCAGCCAAACCTAAATAAGTTAATCTTGCCTAACACAAACACAGAGTCATTTATCCCACAAGAGAAGGCGGTGCTGGGGGAGGGATGGGATGCGACAGCGTGGGGACTCCAGGCTGGGAATTTTCCTTGCTTTTCATGAACTTGCTGTTTTCACTGGGGTGTTTGCTCCACTGTTGGGGATAGTGTTGTAAAAAGTTGGCTGTTCGAAGCACGGGAGCCGTGTCCTAAATACGTAGCGCTGTCTCAGAAAGGAGGAGGGAGGAAAGGGGTTGATGTAAGCTGCATGCTCCTGCTGCAGCTTGTTGTGTTGGGTACACCCCAAGGGGGTTAGTGGATATTCATATTGGCCCGGAGACGCCTTTCATGTAGGTCTTAACAACAGTTCCTGACCAGACACAGGGATTTGCAGGCATGTCCCAAAAGGAAAAATAAAATGTATTTGTTCTTCTTGGAGATTAAACCAAAAAAGGTTTGGTTTGGGGTTTGGTCAGAACAAAATCAGAGCTTCAGCACTATCTTTCTCTTTCTAATGTGAAATACTGAGCTCCTTCCTCTCAGGCTGGGCAGAGTAAATCCAGACTGACATCTACAAGCAGGTCTCCCAGGGTTGTCCATTCTCAGCCAGGTGTTTTCGGTGTAGCGGAAATGAGGAGCTGGAGTGTTGGGAAGCAGCTGTAGGAATTAGCTCTGCGAAGCAGTAAATCCATAGCCCTGCAGCTCGAGAGTACTGCAGGGGGCGGATTTTCGCTCTGCTTTGAGCCACTGTAGTTTTGCTAGTGAGGGAAATAAAGCTTACCGGCTCCCCTCAGCTGTGGTTTGAACGCTAAAAAGAAAAAACAGCTTGTTTTTTAAAATTGATTTAAAAGCTCTTAATATACCCTTTCCAAGAACTAAAATTTGCCTCCTTTGAAAATGACACTGGGGTATTGCATCTGCTAGACAAACACATTAATAAATTCCATATTTAAGTCTCTGCCATAAAACCCTGGGTTGTTGTGTTTTCTTTCCCATATTTCAGATACCTGTGCGCTCCGCCATGGATGATGTGTCTAGTCCCCCTTAAAAGATTTAATGGTGTCTCTGGGAGAAATGTGGAATGGTTTTTGCTTTGTAATGAGGTTTAAACCCATACACCCAAATTTAGTGTTAAATACTGAAGAGGAAGATACTACTTCTTAACAAAGAGCAGCCAAAACTCGTGTTAGAGGGAAAAGGGAAGGTGTTACTGGTTAAAAAAAGAAATGGTTAATCTTTGATCTTAGCAAACAGTTCCTGATGGTGCAAATCATCAGTCCTACTGAAATACACACACGCATTCCCTAACCCCAAGTTACTAAAAGTGCGATGGCCGCTATGTGCAGGCAGCTGAGCGGCACAGTGGGTGAAATGAGACCCGAGTTTTGAAAAGCATCTATAGACTTGAAAAATCAGACGGGTGAAACTGGACCTCCAACAGTGGTGCAATGAGGCCACGGGGGTCTGGGCAACACAGCTCGTGCAACTTCTTGACTCTGTGCTAAACACCGAAGAGCAGCCTCTAAAAGGAAAATACCCAAGGGACACTCGTATTGATTTTTAAAGTATTAGTCACTATGAGAAAGGGAGCGACTTCCCGTCTGCATGGCAGAAGTTTATCGCAATGTGGGAGTACTGTGCTGACAGCAAATAAAATTATCTCTTCAGATTACTTTCTAGCTGACTCTTCCGATCACTTCAGTGCTCTTTTTAAAGCGAGTTGGAGATGTTACAAACTCCAAATTATTTTTCTTTTATAGGATTCTTCACTCTAATGTGCCATTTCCTTGGGCTTGGAAAGTTTTTCCTCTTTAAACTCAGTAGTAGGGAGGCAATAGGAGTTTCTGAGAAGAAAGGGCTGCATTGGATGCCCTGATAATAATGGTTTGCTGCCAGTAACTTGCTGCTTCTGAACTCTCTTGACTTGGGACAGAAGTTCAATTATGGTCTGGCTGGGAAACCAGGCAGGTCATTCCCACGTGTGTGTGCGCTCCAACAGGCCTTTTGGGCATGATCTTTCTCATTGACATGACCAACAGGGAATTTCCGATGTTTCCTTTTAACAGCAATTAGCCAACCCCCCCCCATTCCTTTGGCAATGGATTTTGGGAGGTGCGTGGCAGTGCGGTGGGCTGGGGGCAATGTCAAGCTCCCGTGGCTGGGGCACGGAGCTGGGAATTTGAAGAGCTGGGTCTGGGTCTTGCTGTGTGATCATGCACATCAGTGTGGATTATAATACCTCTCTGCAAAGCCATTGTTGTCTGAGGGTGAAAAATCACATAAATGCTGCATTGTGAGGCTTCCAGTTCCACAAACCCATGTGAAAATCCTAGCTTGTGTTACCAATGGTAATTAGCACTTAAATTCACCACTCACCCGTAGTTGCAATTACCTACTAATGTTGCAAGTGAGTTTTCCCTGCTTTTGAGCGGTATGTGCCATAAAGCCTAATGTTAGGTGTGTTAAATCTTGCATTACACGACCTACCATTCTTATTATTGAATCATCTACTTCTTTAGTCCCTTCTTGGAAGGGAGGCTTTTATTTTTCTTCTGCTAGGTGCTTAGCAGAGGTTCAAATACTACTAATGTTATGGAAAAAAGCCTAAAACAGAATACACCAAGGTAGACATAATTCACAATCTGTTTTTAATCCTAACCTAGGGCAAGACAACCTCTGCTGGAAATGAGTCTTCAAGTAATCGTGACAGTTTGGCAAAGGAGGGGAGAGCGTGTTAAATCTTGCATTACACGACCTACCATTCTTCTTATTGAATCATCTACTTCTTTAGTCCCTTCTTGGAAGGGAGGCTTTTATTTTTCTTCTGCTAGGTGCTTAGCAGAGGTTCAAATACTACTAATATTATGGAAAAAAACAATTTCTGTGTGTCTCCTGGTACAGCAAGCAGCACCAGTTCACTCATGAGCCTACTCTTATCAGGGTGTTCTTACTTTGGATAACGATGAATGTTTTGGGTTCCTTGGGCAGTAACTGCATGTTAGTGTAGTTACACAACCAAATTCCTCATTTGCTTTTATGTAGAAATAGTTGAAACTGTTAAACTTTGCTGGTCCCAAAGTAAAGAAACAAGCGTTAGTAACTAGGTGAAGTAAAATGTCTTGTAAAGGCAGTTTGTCTTTATGGTGTCACTTGACTCTTACAAACATATTTTCTTTTTGGACCAAAAGACTCTTCAAAACTGACAGTTGAAAACCCAAAGGAAAACATAATTCTACAGTGATTTATTCTCATTGGGCATTTGAATATTTAGTGTCTGACCTACGTAGCTTATTTTCATTAAAGACAACTGGATAGCAACCACAGTCAACGTGTAACACTGGAAGGGTGGTAAAAGGCCGATGGATTAGTGCTTTCCTTCCCCTTTTGAAGGCTTAGAAATTGGAATATTGCTGTAAAGGCACAGCAAATAGTCTCTTGTACGACACGGTTGGGAGTCAGAAAGTCTTTCGAGGGATGAAAGGTCAAAAGCTGGTGTTCAGAGGCAGGACATCAGAGTAAGTGTCATACATTTTTAAGAAGCCTCCACAACTTCAAAGCCCAGACAACTGGGTGTTTGTGCCGGAGGGTCACTTCCTCTATGAATTGCTAAGATGCACTAAGAAACCCTTTGGAGAAATCCATGGCTTAGAAATTCATGGTACAGTGCCAAAAGTTTAATACTCATAGGGTCATCTTTGTTGTTTGGGTTTTTTTTCTCCTTATAAAAGTATTTTGGGATGAGAAATACTGCTTTTTAGTATCTTATTTTCACTTGAGTTTTTTTGCAACCCCTGGTAGTACCTTGCCAGTCTTTATTCTTTCACGCAGAGATAATGTTAGGTTTGTTTGTTTTATTGTCACATCTCATTGAAATATTTTATTCCCTCTTTGTAATTAAATCTTTTGCATTTGTTTCTTAGCTCATTGCTTACCCTGGTGTCTGTGCATAGGCATGTGTGGTTGGGAACAGCAGACTGGGAGGGAGAGAAGGAAGAGCACAGAATGGGTAGTTGCTTCTCTGTCAGCTTCTGCGATGGTCCTGGAGGGCAGCTGGGAAGGGGCCTGGGGGGAGTCTCCCATTAGATGTACCAATATCACAGACCCCTGGCTTGCATCAAAGACCAGAAATCAGAATTTTGCCCTGCACCTTTCACCAACTTTGCCTCGTGCTTTCCGGGCTGGGGACAGTCCAGCCACTGTTGCTACAGAAGATATTCCCTTTTTTATCATCATTCGAACAGCAGCAGCTAGTGGAATTCCCAGCCTGGCAGTGAAGAAAACAGAACCAGTTCTTACTGAGAAAACCGTGGGTGTTAGGAGCAATAAAACCAGGCCTGTTGTTTAAGGGCTTGACTTAGCGCAACTGTTATTTATGACTGTACAGACAACAGGATCGCTTGTTGAGGATGCTTATTTTAGACTAACATTTTTGCGGGGATAAATTGTCTTTGTCCTTTCTGCCCCCGCCTAGATGCTTGCTGATACTGTGATTTCAATAGCTGGGATGCCATGGCATGGCTTGCGAGCATGAGCAGCGCTACGCAAGTGCATGAGCTTATTTTGCAGTGGTTTGGGCAGCTGCGTGGAAAGCACCCACACTTCCCTTTCCCGTGGTACCTGTACTTAGGACGTGTGAAAAAGCAACCTGAAATAAATTGTCACTGGGGGGAAAGAATGGGATGGAGGAATTGGGCTAACCTTGAAAGTTTCCTGGGTTTTCCAGCTGCTGGGCTTGTTTTATGAGCAGTACGTAAATCTGATGGAATTCCTTTTAGGAATCTCACTTTGGACTGCAGTTGTGCAGCTTTCCAAGAACTGTCATGTTGGCAGACTCTCCTCTGAGAGTCATTCAGATTCAAGCTAGACCATGCTCACAGGAAGATGGTTTTTCCTTTAAGACCTGTGCAAGCAGGTTTGGAATTAGTTTAAAAAAAAATAATAATAATCCTACCTGTTCCTGGAAAGGGAAGGAATATAAATCCCTTTGCCAGTAGCCTCCTTATTTGGTGTTTTGTGCCTCCCTGCAGCCCAATTTGGGCCAGCAAATACTTTCTTTATGGGACAAGCAGATCCTGATGTGATTTTGGTTGTGTCTTGCAGCTGTCTGGGGGCAGCCACTGAAACACATCAAAGAGGAGCAATGAGTTCATATGAGAGGGAAAATTGACTGTCTTCTCCTTTCCCCATTGCAATGGGTTGACGGGACCTGCTCCATGGGGTCCGTCAGCAGTGGTCCTTCCGACCCCCAGCAGTGGTCCAGAGAAGTAGGGTCACTTCTCTGGCCTTTTCCTTCAAAGGGCAGTGGGATTGCTATAACCCTGATTACCTAAACGTTTGCTTTCTGTCCTCCGTGTGAGTCTGTCCAGAGACTGTGGCAGTCCTGCTCGGGTCGGTGTGAGATCAGAAAATCAGTTCCCTGTGTGGCCTGAGGTTGGTTGCCATGCAGTCTGTGAGAGGATCTGCTGCATGTCGCTTTCTTTAAACCAAAACTTAGTTGTATTACGTGGTTTATTTGAACTTCTTTCTAAATTTAAGAATGACTCTAGATCATGCAGTGTTTCAGTAGCTGTGTATGGGAGAGAAATCAAGTTTTTGGCAAATAAGGCAAAACGTTTTGTGTGTGGTGTGGGTTCTGTTCTATCCTAAATGGGCCATTGTAAGTCATGTTGGTGTGATAGAAATCATTTCAAGATTGATGGTAAATCTTGCTCCTGCAGTGAGTATCAGAAGCAGTTAGCATTTTACATACAGTGTAAACAAAAGGATGATTATCAGCCATAATTAGATTTTTATGGGTTTTGTAAGCTGACTCATGCCCCCTGGAACTCTTGCACAGCGAGCTAAAGACATGCCAAGGTTTAGAAAAGCGCGATTGCTCTTTGGCTTGTAAAAATATCAAGTTTGGATGTACAGCTGTTGTGTGTTCCCTAATAATAATAAGACAAAAATGTTGTAACCTTTACTCATCCCTTCTTCCAGCAAACTTTCCATGGGATTGAGTAAGTGCTTCAGGATGTAGTTTGTGGACACTGGCTGTTAATGTTAGATTGGAATGCCAGCAGCAAAAATAGCCAAACTCTGATGTTTCTTCAATTTTGGGGGATGCCAAAGATAGCAGGCTTCTGAGTGGGCAGCAAATCTCAGTCCAGGCTTTGAAGTGCTGAAAAATATCAACCATAACAGCAAGTCTTGGCCTTCTGGAAGACCTGAAACCATGTGGTACATTGGTTGAGGAGCAAGACATTCTGTAGGGCACTTCTGAAGGTCTTGAAACAGCTGTAGAGAAGTTCTCTCTGAAACTCAACAGGTGTCTAACTCCCGAGCATGTCATGCAAGTCTGTGTGTTGTACCCATAAGGCTTTTACAGCTTCTCACAACTGGCTATTGACACAGAGCATACTGGAGTAGATAATTCTTCTTTTGATCTGCAAATCTGTTGACATTAATTTCTACTTTCAAAACTGTTCACAAAAATATTTTCTTGAAATGCAGCTTGCCACTGAAGTGGTCCCTGAGGTAATCGGCTATCATCGCAGCTCTTCTGGCTCATTTGAGATCAGAAGTTCAGTCTGGCACCCAAAAGTCTCTGGGTTGAATGTGTTGGGTAGGATTCAGGGACAGTAACAGTGTCCCTTCTCCCCGTGCAGCCTGTGGCCTTCTGCCATCACTCTCCCTCTGTCACTACGGCTGTGCCTGGATAAGGCACGTGCTTTACCCTGGACTCTGACCGTCCAGGTGACTGCAGCGTGGGGCTGGTGGGTTTGAACACTGTTTTCCCTTGCCAGTGTCTGTACCTCATACCTTGCTCAGCTTCTCATGTCTCTAGCCAATAAATTAAATTGCATATGTAAGAGACAGGAAAGTTCTCTTCCTGGTTGACAAAATAATTGCATAATTTCTCTGAAGAAAATCAGAAAATGTGTAAGTATGGAACTACTGTCCCTCAAAACTGCTGTTCCCTCTGGTTTTTTTAGCATGGGGGGAGGTTTCCTGCATGGTTATGGGATACTGAGATGGTTTAAATGAAGGTACACATGTCCTCGAAGGACTGAGCACATGAATATGTGTAAATATGGAAATAAGCAGACTGGTTTCTCAGTGCTGATCTCCCTATTACAAGGTGCAGAGGCTGAAAAGCACAGAGTCACTTCTACAGCTCTGGCAAAACGCATGAACCGGCCTGAGATGATGATGTACCAGGGTCTGTTCAGACTGAAATCGTATAGACGCATTGGGGTAGATGCTGCTCACTGAAAAGAAGGGCGTTGCTTTACCACTGTGTTAAAGCATAATGATAATACGGTAGCATAAAGCATATAGCTTTTTTTATTTAACCCTGTTGGTACTGCTGCTTATCACCTGATAAGAGTGTGGGCAGGAAATGGTCCTGCGTCACTTGGGGGGAAAAAAGCGACAGGAGAATTGACTAGCGTTTGTACACTTCTAAAATGTGTCATTCTGGAAACCCCTAATCAGGAACAGGAGCTTTGAGCTGTACAGGGCCTGAATTCTCAGTCGCTTACTCGTCCTTCCTCGCCGCCTTGCCCAGTCACTGCTGGGCGATGCCGAAGGTTGGTAGCCAGCTGACTAAGAGGGGCTTGTGGCTGTTTGCGAGTTTGCTTTTGACTTCAGGAGTGACTGCTGTGCTACCTCTATGGAGGTTTTTTGGGTTTTTTTTTTTAGCATCTGTTGTACATTTATCTATGGCAAGAATTACAATCCCCGAAGGAATTGTTGGCTGATGTATAGATGATGCCAGATGAAAAAAAGCACCGTTTGGCACATTCCAAATTAAGCAGCTCTCCGTGTATGACACTGTCATTTGGAGATGATTTACACAGCCGCTTTTGCCATCAGGATGTCATCTGCCCTCTCTGCGCTGTTGAGCTTTAAGGCTTGGATGCAGCCTGACTACTTAAACACACTGCCATGATTGGAAACACACCGAGGAAAACAAATGCATGCGCTTGCCTTTTGTTGCAAACTGTTTTATTTCGATGGAAAGCAGAAGTAGTGGAGTCATTTTTCCCCCTTCTGATGTTGATGTCAGGATTTCAAGCCTGACTGCCTGAATGACGAGAGCCGTGGTATTTCCATAGGACAGAGCTGTTGTCAGGTTTCAATGTCTTCCCGTTAATGTGGAGGGAGAAAACTTCAGTCTCCTTCCCATCTTGGCCAGATGTTTTCATGCATTAGCATTGGTATCGTGCATGTTCTTCCAGCTGCATTTTGTCCTTAAGAGATTATTTTGTTTTCCGTCCTTTCCTCTCCATTTTGCACAATGTAAAAATAATCGTGGGCAAGTTGTGATGATTAGCACTTTTCTCCAGATAAGGTCCAGATCCTGTGCTGGTGTAAATCAGCATAGCTCTGTTGACTTCTACAAGATGACTGAGTCTGATCTCCTCGCTGGTTTTTGCCCATGTGGGTTGTTGTAGAGGGGGGTTGTCTCCATCCCCCATTGCGGGTGGCTGTGGCGATGGTTGGGCCAGCAGCTCCTCTTCCCTCTGGCCCTCAGCTGAGCTGCTCACGGAGCTGTTCCCCCGTTTCAGTGAAAATGGGCATTATCAGTTTTAGTAGCAGCAAAATCCCTAATGTTAATATTGTTGAAACAACACAAGAAGATCCAAAAGATCTTATCCCCTGTCTCCCCGCCACCTCAACTTGGGGCAAAAGGAAGTCTATATATTGATACAATCATCCCAACTGTAGGAGTTGACTTGTACCACTGAAATCTATCTGTGGACAGTTCTTTACTTTCAGCTGTATATTTAGTGTGTTAAAACTTGTATGTGTCCAGAAGACAAACGTTTAATTCTGTACTTAACTCTAATGGTCTTTCTGAGACCATGGAGTTACTTAATCAGTAATCCTTGCCCACAAATACTGTCTTTCCCCACCAAAAGCTTCTAACTTGAGATAGATCCAGTTCTGCAAATTTTTCAATAAAGTCTCAGTTTTCCCAGCATACATCTGCCCTTGCTGGCTTAATAAAGTATTTGCTGGAGGAAAGCCTGTGGCTCTGAGGATGATGGTGGTAACTTCTCCCGTGTATGACAAGGAAACACAGGCAAATGTAAGTCAAGCTTAAAACCAGAGTTTTCTTCCTCTCTTAGGTAGCGTACTGATTTTAAGCTGAATTTAGGACAACTTAGACAATGTTTTTACTTCCTGGGTTTGGTCTGTGGAAGCTAAATTTGATATTTTCAAATGAATAAAGCAAAAATGACTTTCCATTCTGCTCTTGGCACTATATCAACGTTTATGTAGCAATGTGGAAGTTTTAAACTGTGAAAGAAATAATCGCCTGCTCTAATCAACATTTTAGGGGGAAGGCTTATTAAAGCACTGATACATTATCTTAAACTTCTGAGTTCTTGTTCCTTCCATTTACAAGAACTTCCCGTAGCTGCTTCGATAAACTTTTCAACAGGGTTCAGAAAACTAACAAACGATCCCATTACACCATACGTTAAAAATCTATTCATCTTATACTAATGAGTTAGTGGACATGCATAAAATAAAAATATCTGTTCCTTTTACATTGTTTAAATAGCTACTGTCAGGTACTTCAGCTCCAAATGATAACACGTGTTTAAAAAAACAAATACATTAATGTTTCATGTTATTTTAAAATGTCTGTGACTTTTTTCAAATGATTTATATTGTGTTTGTGATCCAAGCCTGCAAGTATGCTAAGAGGCCTGGGGAGAAGAAAACTTCCTTTAAAAGCAGAGTATTTCCCATACTATTACCCCAAACCAGTGAAGTAATGAAATACGATAAAGAAATTGGAACGGATTGCTGTTTTATCTTTAGCAAGTTTATTTAAAATACAATATTTTATAAAATGACAAATCAATTTAGTGATGAGACCTATAATATGGAATGCCTGAGTAATCCTTCTGTATTACAATTCATTTGCTTCCTCTTGTGGTTTGTTTTCGAGACGTGCAACTGTAATAAACTGTAATATCTTGGAAAAATCAGTCATTTATTATTGTAAGCACCTCTTTCAAATGGTGGCTAGTCTTCTGGTTTGATATGCATCTCTGATATTAAATTATAATGCAGAAAGGGCACTGACCTTTAAGAAACTCTTCATGGGCGCATGCACTAAATGGAAAGGACTCTAGGTATTAAAAAGCGCTGTTTGGCTTAATCTGTAGGAGAGAGAACAACAAGCTCCTACAGAGAGATATCTCTATAGTGAGAAAATATACGTTGGGTAGTACCTCTCCTGTGCAGCTTCTGCTTTACCCGTCTCATGCTGCGAAGACGTGTCCTCAGCATCCTCCTCCTGGTGCAGTAGCTATGCGTTGGTGTATTCTGGTTGCCTTCAGCGGTCTGATGCAAGTAGGTTTGGAGAGCGCTCGAACAGCTGACGTCGACTAACATTTAAATAAGATATCCAGCAAAAGCCGTCATCGATCAGACAGCCAGTTCCTGTGCTGAAACAGTAACACATGTGAAGTGTAATTACCAAGAGGAGTCAGGGGGGGTTTATATCTGCTGATGCAGCTCAGCTCTGGTGACTGTGGACTATCAAGTTTGTCCCAACAGATTCCCTACAGGGAACTTCTTGATTCAACTCCCTCTGTATCATTCAGAGATGCTTCAGGAAGGTGGAAACAGCACAGGGATGATCGATCTCCCTTCCCAGCAAGTAATCACATTTGTTTAATCCTAGTTTTAAATCGGTGATGCTCTGTCTTAAAACCGCTTTTTTTTTGTCCGTGCTCATCTGTCCAAAAACTATTCCAGATCTTCTGTCGGTCGCAAAACTCCTAATTTTTAACATCAGTTTATTCACGGTCAGTTTATTATTCTTATGCCAACGCTGTCCTATAGTTTAAACAGCTTTTTGAAAACAAAACTGGGTGTATCTCCCTTTTGCTGTGTTTGTAGATGGCAATCTGTCCCATCTGTCTTTGTTTTTTCTAGGCTAAGCATGGCAGGCTCCTTTGGTCCCTCGGCCGAGGCTGGACCTCCAGTGTCCTCCTGCTCTCCAGCTCCCACTGGTTAAGGAATAAAAGTAGGAATAAATGTTTCGGCTGAAAGCCACCTTCAGAAGGCAACACCGAGCCAGGCTTCTCTGTGGAGCTTAATTGTTTTAGTTTTATTATTTCCTGATGGCAATTTAAAAAAATGAGTGTGAGAAGTGCGAGAACGCTGTCGTGGATCCAAAGGGCTCTCCTTCGAAACGAAGCGGGTGTGCGTTCGCCGTGTCCAGGCACTGGTGAAAATGCCATAGTGGTGGTGTATTTCTGTGTCCCTGAGGCAGTGATTGTGCTGACGTTAATTTGTAGGGAACAAAAGTAAAATCAGATGTGAGTTTATTACTTTAGCTCTTTGCATTTTCAGTGTTACCTTGCATTTGAATAACTCGGTAATTTTGAATTTTTTTTTTTTTTGTACCTTCACACTTAGCAAATCCTACTGATATTTTTAAAAGGAATAATTCTTTTGAAATTTGGTTGGCTTCTTGGGGAGGACGTGCAAAAATAATTTGAAGCAACCTGTAAACATGTCCTTTCCAGAAAGCATCTACAAACATTAGATTGACGATAGTGTCATGTCCTTCTGAAGACGCACCTGGGTTTGAAATGGGACTAGCAAAGGAAAGTCACGTACGGCCCATGCGGTGGTTTTACTGAGCTGATTTCTGTCACAGCAGTGGAAATGCAGGTTATGGATTACGACTAATTTTTGAACTGTGTGGCTGAAAAACAGCCGATCTTTAAAGCACTGTCCTGAAAAGCCAGCTGTGTAAATACTTCAGTACATTTTTTCCTCCTGATTTGTTATTCTTCCCCCACCCCCAGCCCCCTTTGCGATAGCAGATTATTCACTTTTCCTTCGGAAAAGGATCTTTGCAGTTTGAAGTTTCCCGGCATCGAACTCCGGGGGGGACCTTCGCTCTCCTTTGCAGCAGCATGTCGAGCCCTCGTCGTCCTGTCGGTCAGAATTAAAACTAAATGATCCCTGGTATTTCCTTGCCAGATGACCAGATGTCATGCACAGCAACTAGGACGTAGCGGGGCAAGTCCAGCACCTGACTGCCCAAATCTCTGGCTGTATCATTCCCATTTTCAGTAATGAACATGGGAATTTTACTGTAGATCTTGCAGATGGAGTTGTCTGAACCTGGGGTTTTGTTTTAGTCTCTAATCTGTTTTGTTATTAGCCGTATTGTTATCTGTTTTTCAATCTGCTGGATTAATTTGCAGGAAATCAGCGTGACTTTTTCTAAACCAAGATAAGCAGAAAGACTGCTTTCCTGTTTTCACAAGGGCTTTAGTTCTGCAGGTTGAAAAGTCCAGTGGGTTTTTTCAAGCTTGTAATAAACTCCGGTCAGTAAATACTTATTCCACTTCAGTTACCATCTTAATGGGCACAGAGAGGAATGTCCATCTAGAAGTGTGCTCCAGAAATGGAGCTGCTCTTCCAGAACAGACCAAATTATCCAGGCAGACTTGGTTTACTGGTGCAACCGTAGCCTGTGACCCGATGCTCCTGAGGAATTGCTCTGGAGACAAGTCTGGTCTCTAGCAGGTGATAAGTCCTTCAAAAAGATGGAGGGTTTTGGTTTTTTTTTTTCTATTTTAACATGGACCAGTCTGGACCAGCTGACCTTCTTATATTCATGTGTAATCTTCAGAGGAGGAAGAAGTGCTGCTCCGCAAGGCACTGAGCTTTCCTGACTCCCGCTTTGCCGTGGGACTTCTGCAGACCAGCGCAGGACCCGGCGGTGCACTGAACGAGGCTTCGGGCACCCCGTGAGACGCGGCAGGACATAGCGCCTGCGGCTTCTACCACCCTGCGTCTCCACCCCACTCGCAGCCAGAGCAATGCTCGCTCACATCTGCTTGCATAATACCGGGAGAGCCGGGAGGGGTGACGGGGCTGCAACTGGTGGGGCTGTTCCGGTGTGAAATGGCAATCGGTCGTCAGCTGGCGAGCGGCCCTCCTCCCTTGCTAGCACGGGGACCTCCATTCTTGTTGCTGTTACAAACTCCAGCTCGGATTTTTCCTTAATTGACACCTGATACGTGCTAATGAGCTTTTTTTTTTTTGGTTGTGGCTTGTAGTTTTCTATTGCAATATTGTATTCTAGTTTCTGTCCAGGGGTGCCACCAGAGCTGTGTTAATGATGAACTCTGCGGATTATGTGGCTTGCTCTCAACTTCTATTAAACTGGGAATTGCAAAGTCTGCAAGAGCTGGACACCGCTAGCCTTAATAACAGAATGGTTTCGTATAACTATATCCTAAATGGCTAAATCCATACCCAAATAAGCCTCTTCATATGCAGTACCCTAAAGAATGTATAGTCTTTCTGATACATAGGTTAGTTTTCTGAAATTAAACACAGAAATTTTTTTAGAAGATGGACAAAAGCATTATATTAATATCTCCCTGCAAGCACCATCCACTTGATTTAGATGTCAAATCTTAAAAGCAGAATCTTTGGTGGGAAACACCGATGCCAGGCTGGGCAAATGCCGGCTGTGTGCATCCAGCTCAGGGTATTTGTGAGCAAACCGGGCAGCTACTGCTCAGAAACCACCCGGGCGCGAGGGGAAAGTGTGAGTCTCACGTGAGTCGTAGATGTTCTTGTTCAACGTGTGCTTTTTTTAAACCTCAATCCGTGTATGAACTTGAGAAAGGGGGATCTGTGGAGTCAGGGAAGCCTGGAAATGTTACAGCCGGTAATGTGCTCCCTGTAGCACTGCTCTCCATCCTGACTCACTTCACAGGCTGTGAACGAGCAGTATGAAAGCCATTGGTTTGCTACTGAAATGCAGCTTGGGACTTTTTATGTCTGTGTTGACTTAGAATAGAAAATAAATGCATAAACGGTGTCCAGCTGAGGTTGCAGGGGACTCTTTAAATGGGCTGAAGGAAATTCCTCTGGCCAGAATTTAGCACAGCTATTCCCAGCCACACCTGCGGGTTTCCCCATCTGCTGCTCGCAGGAGACGCATCATCCCGTGTATCGCTTGCATATTCATTATTCTACTCAAAATAGACACTAAAAAACCTTTTGAAAAAAAAAAAAATCAAGTTACCATGGGAGGGAGATGGGACCAAGCCCCGTGGTGTGGCATCGGCTTGCTGAAGGCTGGAGATGAGCAGAGCTGGATCAGGGCAAATTGTATCCAGTGGGATCACTCGGAGGTGTGCTAGTGAAGGGTTTGGACTCCCTATTTTTTAAATTCTGCTTTTTCCTTCCCTTCCACTAGCTTTTCATAGCCATCATGAAGACAGGAGGGAAATGAACCTCCAGGCTTGTGTCCAAAGAGAGGATTTGTGTGCCGTACACACTGCTCTGGAGGAGACTCGGGATGTGTTTACACTCCTCCTTGTGAAGGAGCCAAGTAACCTGGCCTGCACCGAGCTCCTCGCGCCTGTGGGTTTGCAGGATCTGAATTACATGTGTACGTCTACCTGCACGGCACACATTGCTGCGGGTGGTACATCTGCCAGCCAGACAAAAAAGGTGGTATTTGGGATGAGGCTGATATTCTTTCATCAATAGTGGTCTGGGACACTACTTCTGCATCACTATATTTGCATCTTTTTTTAATTTATTTTAGTGATCATTAGGTGTCTTAGGAGCTTTTCCTCAATAACTGGAGCCTAAGGAGATGGTAGCCAAAAATACTCATGTATTGTTCAGGTTCTGCCTACAAGTAAGAAATGGACATGTTAACACTTGACAAAAACCAAAAACCTCTCTGGTTTAGAGAGAGATGTCAAGCCTGTATTTAAATTGGCACTCTGTGTGCTGTGTCCCCCATTGAGGGACAGTATTCCCTCTGATTTTTTTTTTTTTAAAGTAGTAATTTAATAGAGTAGAATTTAATTAAGTGGAAGCTTTTTCAGAAAGGCACTGACTTGTATAATCACAAATGAAAAATAGGCTGCAACCACCATCATTCCCTAAGCATAATTTGCAAAAAATACTTACATCGACTAAGTAAATGTGATCTGAATCAGAAAATTATTCTGAAAGACTGTTTTGGCTTAGCTTCGACCAAATTAATGTCAGTCTGGTTAGTGGCTTGATAATAAACATGCTTCTGCTTTCTGAAGCCACTACTGTATAATCTGATTACAGCTTGAAATGGGCGGGCGGGCCGGGGACCCCGCAGAGGCCTCCTTCCCTGCTGGAATGTTCCAATAAAAAACACAGAAGCCGCTTTGAAAGCGATCGGCCGAGGCTGGCGCGTTAGCCACGCGGCACGGCGGCAGCGCGGGATCCCAGCCTGACCGGTGGCTCTGCCGGTGCACGGAGCCCCTCGCCTTTTCACCCTCAAAGTGGCTTCTCGGCTTTAATGTCTTTTTCTAGCTGTAAGCGGAGAAGCAGCTGGGGGTGGCAGCGACACAGGGCACCTTTCTGGATGCGCGTCACTGAAGGCTAGCTGATGACAAGTGTGCTCGAGCTGGAGAGTAGACTTTCAGAGGTGGTGTCTCTCTTGGGGCTGGTGTTGTCTAAAAACAGCGAACGCAGGGGTTCCTTGCAAGGTTTTATCAGATATCGATTAAAGCGCTGCTGCAATCGCTTATGTTCACTTCCCAGTCAGCCACCCTGGTGTGAATGTCCGACGCTTCTCAGTCAGAAACCTTGCCCCCAAACCCAGCTGTTAATGGAACATTTTTTCCCTATATCAAGTTGTAATGCTTGATGTAACTTATTTGCAGTTTTGCTGATGGCCTCTTCAACAGCACGCTTTTCGACTCGTGCGGTAAGGGCTGTTGTATTGCCGTCTGCAGCTGAGGGTGGAGTTAATGCAGTGGAGAAACCTGCGGTGATGAAGAGCCGCAACTTTGTGCGGTGTTAGTGGAATGGGAATTTTTCTTGCGATAAGCGCTCATTGAAGTGTTTTTTCTCTATTCTTTTAAAAATAAAAAAACTTGGAAAACTCTTGGTTTTGCTCTTTTGCTCTGCTTTTATGGGGGAGGTTCTGCAAAGTGGGTTGGATACCACTAGAGTGGTTTCCTGGGCAAGTCAAATGCAAAGGATCATCTCTTCCAGATAATTATCTTCCAGATAATTATTTTATTTCTCGGCAGCTGGATTGCTGTTAGTGCCTAAACATCTTCAAAGACCATAAAAATGGAGACTCGTTACTGTTATTTCAATGATTTTGTCCAAGATGTTGCCCCCCGGATGCTATATATACACACAGGGTCTGTTTCTTATATTTTCAAAGTTGCTGGCATGAAGGCTAATGTAGGAAATCAGAAACAACATCTTCTGAAGTGGAAAAAACTAGAAATACCTTCACTTGAAGGTAGCCAGTGATGAGTAAAGGGGTTTAAAAGAAAAAAAATATTAGCGAAGCCTTTCCGTATTGCTAGTAAAACCAGTGAGCTATTTTGGTGCATTCATGACCGTGAGCTTTTCCTCCACTGATGACTTCTCCAACCCTCTTGGAAAAGCTCGTGAGGTGCAGGATCGGCCAAGCTCATGGGCAGTGAAATATTTCTGGGGCATGTCCCGAGAGCCAGATTGAGACTTCAGAAATGGCGGCTTGTGTGTTTTGGTGGTTTTTTGAAGAGGATTTTGGATAATATGGCCACAGATGCTTGTTGTTGGTCCAGGCTCTAAATTCTTTGAAGCTGGTCATCAAAGTCTTAACCGCAAAGCAAGGAGGCCTTTGAAAGATAGTGGTGATGGTCAAGGCTGGCTCTGCAGAAGCACTTGTTGGATTAGAGGTGGGATGTATTTGGCCATTTACCTAGAAGTCTGCTTAGATACCAGTGATGAATAAATGCTTGTTCCTGCTACGAGGAGTCGATGCCTCGTGGGCATTGCAGCGGGACACGTATGCTGGGGTGAGCAGGACTGGGTAGTTTTGTGCCGAGTGAGTTGGTGGCATGGGGAAGGTGCATGGTGGAACAACGTGGCCATCAAAATGTGGTGCAGCTTTGGGGGGGGCTGTGCCTGTCTGCACCCACAGCCTTAGCCCCAAGAGCAGGAAGGGGTGAGCTGCTTGGGGTGGAAATGGGTGTCCCTCGGGTTTATAAAGCTTTTGGATCAAAGCAGAGACACCTTTGGGTGCCAAAAGAACCCATTCCTCTGCATCATTCATTTGTCCTGCACGTTGTAAAAGTGGCACCTCCTTCAACCCATGCACTCATTCGTATGTGTGTGTAGGGGGGTGAATTCTATCTATTATAAATTATAATGTCAGTAATGGAAAGCAGAACTGTGCTGTGTTTGCTTACATCCATTACACTCAAATAGATTAAATTTTTATATTCCAGCTGAGAAGAATTAGACATAGATGATTGACATGCAAAATAGGAGAAGATTGGGATGAAAAAGAATTATGTTGACTTTTTAAAGAACTAGCTCTAAAATTGCATTTAATGTTGTTTAATGGATTGCTAGGAAAAGCACCTGGAACAATAATTTCACATAAACTGCGGATCATTAGTGGGTTTTTAATAATGGAGATAGAACAGGAACCGGAAAGAATTTCAGGAAAGAGAAACCAACTTGTAAATGGGATATAAAATACAGTACCTTATTTCCTAGCAAGATTCATCTCTAAATTTTTCCAAATGTTTTAAGCGTTCTCTAAAGTGCTGCAGACACTGAAATCTGGGGAATGTGCTGGTATTCTGATAAGTTGAAACAAAATAAGGAGTCTTTCTGCAGCTTCAGAGAGGCATTTTAAGTCTGTATTCGTATAATATAGAATATAATCTGCACCAAAGAGGTCTGGATTGTGGAGATGTTAACTATTTCTTTGCCAAGATGAGGAAATCTGCCACAAAATTAGTGGAAAGTATCTATTTTGCTGTTCTGTTCTCTGCTTCCTGTGGGACGTGAGAAGTAAAAACAATTTGTGTCCCAGGATTTTTAATTTGCAAAGCGACTTGTTCAGGTTTCCAATACCGGACTGCTGAATGGAGGAGACACACAGACCCTTGAAAAATATGGACTTTTGTATAGTTTACACTTATTTTGTGAGAGTACATCTAATGTTTCAGTAATTTCTTTCAGTAGAAATGTTTGCTTAGCTAAGAGGAAAATGGGACATTAGAAAAGTTTTCCCACTTCATTGTCTTGCCTTTTTTTACATGTTTCTGCAAAGTTTTTACAGATTTGAACTGGAACTTTTATTGGGACCATAAATCACTGAGTTTCATTGGGTTTCTTCTTTTTTTGTTTTTGTTTTTATAAATACATATCACTGCCAAAGCAGACAAACAGCTTCAGGGTTAATAAAGGCAGAGGAGATGCAGGTTCTTCCAGAGCCATGAATGTTTTTGGTTTATTTGTTGCTATTGAATTTGAACTTACTTTTCAATAAAACTGGAAGGGAAATGCTGCTTTTTTCCCCACAAAATTGTGCCAGGAAATGAATTTGCTGTGATTCGGTTTCATCTTGGAAGTGGTGGCTGGGGGTCTTATTAAATGTTCTTAATTATTACAGCTATGGTCATCCTGCATGTGGCTCCAAACTGGGAATCTGAGTCCCTGGGGGTCTCTTGGAGCTTGGAGGTAGGACTCTAAGTCCAGAAGTGTGCTGTGGTCCTGCTCATCATCTGTGCCTCCAGGTCTCAACGTCAACCTGTGCTTTTCTGCTCTGTCTAAAGGAGATGCTGGGGCTCATTTATTGCTCGTTGGGTTTTATGGCGTGGATGACTGTAGGAGAAGGCAGGAACTGGCATATCTACTTAGGATGTAAGTCCCTTTTTTTTTTTCCTTCTCCCTAGGTATGATGTCTAAAGCTATATGTACACAGGTGTGTGGGCACCACTTCTGCATGCCAAGTGTCTGTGCAACAGATCTGCGCTATCCAAACCCATGAGGATTTTAGTATGCGGTGAGACTCTGCTCATCATCTAGGCAGCGTTGTGCCTCCGTAGTAATTACCGTGTGCCTAATGGGTTGAAAACCCTATTTAAAACAGTTATATGGAAGTCTTAGTCCTGCGGACTAAACTGTTGTAGCTACAAACTCTGACTGCAATCAAATATATAACTTCTTGCAACAAAATACGTGCATGCGTGTGGTGTGTTTGTATATGGAACTTTTTTTTTTTAAATAAAAGCATGATCTGTTTTTTCTGGTTTTCTTTCATTTCCTTCCCAGCGTGCCAGGTCTCTGCAGCGCTCCTGCCTGCACCTCAGCTGTGCTGGATCAATACAAGAAATGGTGGAGGAGGTATCAGGCCTTTTTTCTGTGAAACCAGTACTGAAGGACACACTTGTAGTGCAACTGGAGACATAGGCTCCTGTTGCTTTTCTACAATACATGAGGCAACTGTAAAGACAGAGGATTTCCAGATCAGAAGTAGGGGGCAGGGGTGTGTGTGTGTCCTTGTTCAGGAGGTACCAGCAATTCCCCAGCCTGCTCCCACACCTCCTCCTCCTCCCCCTCTGTTGGGGCATCTCCATGCACTTGCAAAAAGCAGAGTTCTTGAATCCAGGCTGGAAGTGATGAAAACATCTTCTTCAGCTCCTGGTTCTGGCCTGTAGCCTCTCTTTTCTCTGGTCTGCTCGGTTTCTCCCTGCTCCCTAACATAATGAAGTTACAGGCAGAGTTTCTCTGCTGATTGACCGTGTGTACGGGGAGGGATTTCTTTGCGTAGGTACAGTGCAAAAATGAAGTGCTTGGCCCTGGCCGCCCTCCTGCTCCACCCCAGGATGATTCAGCTCTTATTTTACAAATACTTGGCTGTAACGATTGGAGAAATTACGGCAATTGAGTTAATGTTATCTACCCTGCTTTCACTTGCCTCTGATGCCGGGGAGGAGGGGACCTCCCTGCTGCAGTTAATCCGTAGGGTGAGACCACCCTTTCTCTTTTGTTTAATATCTTCCAGTTGGTAGATGAATGTGGTGGCATCTGCAGCTCCTTGCTTCCTGGGCAGGCTCCCCCCGGGGAGGCACAGCAGATGTCAGGACCTGCCACAGTAACTGTGTCAGAAATCATGGCCAAGCAAAGCTGCTGGAAAAGCTCTTCCCCACAACAGGAGTCCCAGGGCGCTGGCAGTTTCCTGCATAAATAATCCACTCTCCCTTGGTCCTAATGAGAATTTGGTTTTGCATGTCTTTAGAACAGAGGAGGAAGGGCTGCTCCCCCCTCTTTGCATGGGTCACATGTGAAACTGTGAGCTGTAACGCTTTTAGGGCAAAGACTGTGTCTTCGTTCTGGGTTCCTACAGCACCAGCTGTCCCAACGCTCAGAGCTGTAGCCGTTGCTCTTAGGATGCACCTACCAAAAAATAAAAGCCATCCCTTTGCACCTGGAGCTGAGAGATTTTGCAATTTTGTGCCTCTTTCTCATGTTGAAGGTGGCCGTGGACATCCCTGTCTGCTGATGCCTGTTGCCATACGTTAGTTGCGCATCAGTGCAAAGGGGCGTTCATCTGTGCTGGTGGTATCGACTGGAGGTTTTCCACCAGTATGATTTTCTGTTTTTTAAGCCAGCTGTTGCTGGAGGGCTTTGCATGCACGTCTGCGTGTTTTGGAATTGCAGAGGATTTTGGGTTCTGTTTTTTAGCAGACTCATAAAATTCTACCGGGGTCTTTAACGTGGTGTGTACTTCTAGCGCTGCTGCTCTGCAGCTGTATGGTTATTGAAATGTTTTACTATTTCAATAACATTTTGAAAGGGGTGTTTCCCTCCCAGCTCGAGGGAAGAAAATTGAATCCCCTTTCTGTTGTCTTATGGCCATGGGGCTAAAACTGATGTGCTCAGACCTCATCTGAAAAGGGTTCATTGCCTGTGCCCATACCTAGTGGTACGGGAGAGGACAGGACATGTCTCTCTCAGCAGGTATCCTTTGCAAAGACCGGCTTTATGAGCGTATTTTGCTCAATGTGAAAGGTTACTTGTGAGCATAAAGGCTTTCTTCCAAGAAGTCCTAAGAGATTTCTGCTGCCTGATTCTGTGCTCGTATATGCTCTAGCAAGGAGCAGCAGGTAATGTATTTATATTACAAAAAAATTGTTTAAGAATAGTTTTTCCTGGAGATCCCCTAGCTCATGAAATTATAAATTAGAGATTAATTCATACCAGCTGATGAAAAAAGCACTGAGCTGCTCTGCTCCGTATTGGTCATGGGGGTATGCACAAAAATCCTCTCTCATTTTCATTGTCAGCCCCTGGTGCTGCCAGCCTTGGCATGCCCATCCTGCACAACGCATGCCTGGCACCACATCCCGGCCAGGGCTTTCCAGCCTCCCTGCTCCCAGCCTGGGCAGCCTTGGAGCGCTCAGATGCTGTCACTCGGGATTTTCTGAGTCATCACGATGTTGGTTGGGCTCTGCCTGTGTCATGCAAGGAGGGTTTTACTTTGAAGTTGCTCCTGGCATATGTTCTGTTGAGCAAATGCGTAGTGGAACCTTGTTTTGTTGCTGTCCTCCTGTGTTGGATTAGTTCATTCCTGGCATGGTGTGTCGGAGAGTGATGGTTGACAGTTGACATTAAGACCAGGTTTTCCTGTGTGCAGCATTCCCTCTTCAGAGGGGAATGGGCACTGATGTGAAAGCAAGATCAGTTTTCAGTGTTTTATCCAGTTTTGGTTTTGTTTGGGGGGGGGGGGGGGAAAAAGCCAAGCTCAAAGAAAACATTTTTG
>NW_008796044.1:14339928-14369105 GCF_000699145.1 Aptenodytes forsteri
CATTTTGGTTTGGGTGGGGGGGGGGGGGGTTGTCCTTTCTTCCGAAAGGAGGAATTCCTACGTATATAAGAAGAGCTTGCACTCTGGAGATTAGGTTGAGAAGTTATTTAGATCCCATGCTGAAGTTGGATGTTCTGCTTAAATGTGTTTCCAAAGGCAACATATCCTACTGGTTTAATACTTAGTGGTAAGGAGTAATGAGGCTGAGCCAGCGGCTAGAGCAAAACAGCTTCAGAGAGTCACAGAGCCTGGACCTGCGCTCTTCAGGTCCGTCCTCCGGGCTGGCAATACCGCCTTAGTGGTTCTTGAAGGGTACCAAAAGAAACGAGAAGTTAAATGCATTTATTGATTTTTGTACTCTTTGTGGTTGGAAATGAATTAATTAGCTCAAAACAATAACAAAAAGGTGACTCCACTGTGCTGGTCTCCAGCGAGGCGAGCAGGGTGGGCTGGGCTGGTGAGTTTTGCTGGGGGGCATAGCTGTGCTGCTGGCCAGGACGGGAAAGCAAGGACGGGGTGTGCTTCAGAAGGATGGAGGGATCGAGTATTTGATTTTTAAGTTTAAATATAAGTTAACTTAAGTGTAAAACCTCAGGAACAGCAGAGGGGCACTGTTTACAAAATCCTGCTGAGTGGAAAGTCTCCAGCGAGGGTGCTGGAGGTGGTGTGAGCCTCTGAGCCGCCTCGGGAGCCAGTCGATGCTTCGGCTCCTGCCCAGCTCGGGTGCTGGGAGGGGAGTGCTCCCTTTCGTAAGGCTTGGTTGTATGGTGAGCACATGTACGCATTAATATCTCTTACTATCGTTAATATGAGCATTTTTATTACTATTTAATATTAAGCAGTTGTCATTTGCACTACTCTCATGCCTCCAAGCTTCAGCCGAGAGCTGGACCCTGTTTTGTACTCCACTCAACAGAAGGAGCTGCCTGTGCGGCCGAGGAGACCCCAGCCATGCTGCAAGTTGTGGCTGCCATCTGCTCAGCATCGCCCGTGGCTGGCTTTGCACTGAGCCTTTCCCAGACTACACCAAGATAAACCCATAGCGCAGGCAGGGCTGCACAAGAGCCTCCAAACGTGTAGTTGTACAATTATGGAGAGTGGCTCACAGGCTAAATTGTCTGAGATGGCTCTGGAAAATTTTCCTTGTCATTTAGTACCAGATTACAGCTTCATTTTCTGAAGTAGATTCCAAGATGGATGATTAAAGAAAGGGGTGAATTTAAAAGCGTATGTGTTACTTACTCCCAAACACCAGGAGGGGAGGGGCGGGGGGGGGAACCCAACCCTCGTCAGATCAATAGTTGGGAAAGCACAGAGGGAAGGTGAGGCTGAAGACCTGCTTAGGCTGACTTTTAGATCTTCCCTTGCTTGATTTCTTCCCTCATCCTACCATCCCCAGCAGCACATGCAAAAATAAGATGCCCAAGGTGTGGACCTGATGACGGAACACGGGGCCTTTTGTTTGGTGCTAAGCACGGGGTTCTGTAAGTGAGCCAAAGGATTAATGAAATAAGTTCCTATAGACACAATGAAAAATTACTTGATTGCCAAGAAACTGTCGTCCTAATGAACTCAGATAGTCTGTTTGTTGGAGACACGTTGGAGACACCAGAAAATGGAAATGGGCTTGCACAGCTTTATTATATTTAAAAATAGACTTTAACTAGAACACTCTGTATTCTTTCCTGTTTGAGTAAAAACAGGGGCTGATAGAAGTTGAAAGCAGCAGATAAGCTGATGTGGAGACACATATGGCTTGAAGCTAGTGTTTAAAAGGTAAAGAAACCATAATCAGTTGAAGGTAAAAAGAAAAATGTTCATAGTAGAGAGTCCTGTTCTCAAGGCATTGCTTCACATTGGTATGAAGACAAGTTTAGATTAACTCCAGATAAATTCTTTTTTTTAATGTGCACCTTATGCAGAATGGATGTTTGTCACTGTCCGTCTTCGTTACTAGGGAGGAAAAAATGTGGAAGCGTGTTGCTGCTCGAGCGTTTGGGGCCTTAATGTTAAAAATCAATTCAATGTGGTCCTCTTATGAAAATGCTCTAAACAGTCCATGTGCTGCTCTGATTTTTAGTTGAAAAGGATAAATTTCCATCATAATCAGTACTGTAAGACGGGATACAGAAAGTTCAGGTTTTTTCTCTGAAGACTGCTTTTTCTAGGGGTGTTCAATGGACCTGGGAAATGTTTTGGTAAAGTACCTTAGATTTGCCAGAGGAGAGGGCAGACCCATGGTGGTGGGAAGAGGGACTTGTCCCATCTGACATGATGCATGGCCAAGCATGAGGACCTGGCTGGGTCTCTGCTGGCAGGACGTCGAACCGTGGTCGCTCGTGCCTCTGGGACACCTGGAATATTGTTGGTATTTGCTGGGATCTTTCACATCCGCATAGTGAAGTCACTAGAGCAGGATGTCTGTATAAAAATGTTCTCTGCCTCGGACACTTTCTATTTTGAAAGAGAAGAGGGAAAACAATTTTTACAAAATTCAGAACATTTCAACTTTTCGATTGGAAAATTTAAACGGTTGTGTTGAATTCTTGGCTATTTACTTTTTAAGTCAAAATATTCATTGGAAAACACCTCCACTTTCGATCTGGTATCTGGGCCTTATACCTTGGACAAAGGTGATGGTTGGTCTCAGTTTCCTATGGCAGAAGTGCAACCTAAAACAATGTTGGCCTTTTATAGATGCTGTGAATTTCAGAAGCAGCCTCATGACGCTGGCAAATCAGCACAATGATACGGAGTTATTTCACATAGACAGGAATGAAATATAAAAAGACTGTGTGTTTTTTCCATAAATTATTACCCTTTAGTTTTCAGCGATCAGATTAGAGTATAAAAAGCAAAGGTAGTTGCAGAAACTTGAACCCAAAGGAGTAATTTGCTTGCTTTCAAGCTTTTTTTGTATCTAGAATTTAATTGGTAGAGAATATGTAAGTGATTCTTAAAGTTAGCCAGCAATAGAGCATGTACATGGGTGAACACAGCAGTACAAGCGCTCCAGCTGGTAGCTGGAACAAGTGTCGTCTTTTTGAACTGGAAACCAGAAAACTTGGCACTATCCCTGGCCATAACTGCTATTATTGGATAAACATCTTAAATGCTGAGGAGTTGTGTTCCCTGTCTGTAAAATAGGAATAACAATATTGTATAAATGTTCTTTGATCTCTTCCCATGAAAAGCTCTATGGAAATTCCAAGAATTCAATATAAAATGCTGGATTTAACCTTTGTTGAAAATTGAGACGAAGTTATTTATAAATATTTCTTTTTTTAAGTAGAATATTCATTTGGCATAGTTAATACTTTTTACTGTAGTCAAATATAAGTGGCTAAGAGTAAAATAAGTTCTATAGTAGCAGTGATTAAACAACAATTTAACGTCTGCATCTGCAGTACGTTCAGAGGCGGATTAAAGATGCCACAGTGCAATGAGTAATGCGGTAATATGGGCTTCATGAATTATCTGAGGTAGCTCTGAGGCAAGAATTGTGGCTGTGACTGTATAGTACTGGAAGTGCTATCGCAACATGCAAAAGGAGTTGAAATGGTGGTACTTCTCAAGTCAAACAGGGAATCGACTGGTTATTGTTGGTTTAACAGGCGTAAAATATAAGTCAAGAAGGATACCACAATTCAGGCTTTGACACGTAATTGTGTCTCATTTGAACTGATATGCAATGGCTTCTTGGTTCCCTGCCATCAGTCTTCTCCTTAGGGAACCGCAAGCTGAGGTTAATGGCTTTCATCATAAAGGCAATGAAAATAACCATTTACCTATTTAAAATGCTCGGCAGGGAAATGTTCAAGAATGATGCCTTGTGCTCCAGGCTATTCATTCAGTTTGATGAAATCTCAATTTTTCCTTATGGCTGCGTGTACGCAAACATGCCACGAAGCTTTGAGCTCTCTCTCCATTTTGACCATGATTAATTTGTGTCCACACCAGACAGCTTGTTGTGCATTAAGCCCTGCCAGCCAACAGATAATTTTTCTAGCATTTCAACCAGTTTACGATCTAGCTGACGTGCTCATTGTTTCACTAAACCTGGCCAGTCAGCGCCATCTCTGCCACAGAGCAGGAAATTAATCTTTGCAGATATTTGACTCCATCAGCTTTCCTACCTGCTGCATGCAATTGTGGAGGAATTTGGCAAATTTTCTGTCAGAGCTACATCCTCAAATTGTGTTCACGATAGCTCCCAGTAATCCTCCCCTCCCTTTCATGGACCGTGTCCCCCAGGACATCATCTCTTCTCCCACCTAGCTGGGTGGGACCAGAACGCCCAAAGCTTAGGGGAGAGGGTTGGGCTGTACGTTGTCATTTGTACAACCCAGGAGGGAGCCTCTGAGGTTGCTGAGACTCATCTCATGAGTAGACGGTAAATACGTGACTGGGGTGATCTGAAGATTCATCTTAAATCTTGTACCGTTGGCTTTAATAGCTTGGAGCTATTAAAGATATGAAAGACTTGGTACTAGCTTAGCTACTTGGTTATGTCCCTAGTTTAAGATATGGGCATGGATGCAATTAGGCTGAAACTTCAGCAGGGTCAAGAGAGAAATCGCAAAGGAGGCATTAGCCGAAATGTGTACTTTTACCTGCGTGTTCCTACAGGTGCTTTACAAAGACAAATCCGAAGCTCATGTGTTGACTGCGCTGTGCTGTTGCAATTGTCGCTCTTAAGATTAAAAAAGCAAATAGGAACTGGAAAGGAAGTGCAGTTCAAATTTTCCTTAATAAAGAGCGCGGTAAGACCGGCACAAAACCAGCTCTGTGCCCAAGTCTCGTTTAGGTAGAACACCCCATTTGCACAACGAAGGCGAAACCAAGCCTTGCGTGCAGCCCAGCGGGGTCGGGAGGTGCTGCTCTGCCAAAGCCTTGCTGGGACTCTCATTTCGATGTTCTCAATATCTACCTGTGTCCTTGCACTGGAAGGAGTTCACCTTGAATCTCTGATCGCAATTAGAGCTAGCGTTAGTTTTTTGCCCACCCTTTGCTCAAAATGAAAGCTTGTAAATTCAAGTTATTTGGCTTATAATTTGCGTGACTAGGAAAAGGCAGTTTGATTCGGTTTTCTTTGAATTTTCAAGGGTTGTGGAGACAGAACTATCATGTGGAAAGATTCACAGCAGATAATGGGATGCATCAAAAAGATGCAAGGAGATGAATTTCAAGCAATCTGAAATTAATTCGGAGATCCCAGGGAGATCCTGCTAAGTGACCAGTGTTTTGCTGAAATGCCAGCATCTTTTTTCTTTCCAATTTTGTTTTCTTTCTGAGCCATATCTATTGCCTTTGAAGTAGCTACTGCTCAGGCCAAAATTTGTGAATGCTGGGAAACCAGCAGTTCTGAGCAAGGAAAAACCTTTGTAGTCTGTTCACAGACAGAGAAACAGAGTAGGCAACGATATTTTTTTTTTTATTAATATTTTTATTTCCAAGCCTCCAGCATTTGGCCCTCAGCTTCAGCCTGGTTGCATTAAAATGCGTGGTGCAATCTTAAAGGTCAGTCGGCCGCCAAGCAAAGAGCCTCCTGGGCAAGGAGATCTGATGGGGAGAGTGTTTCCCTCTGTGCCCCTGTATTGCCAAATGGTTTAGGTTAAGGATAACAAGTCATGGGTTGAAACTTGACTGGCTTCGAGATGCAACATATTGCCTCTTCTGGGCAGCTGCGTGGGTTAATTGGGACTGTGGTTAATGTCAGGAAATCTAGCCTTGGTTAAAACGGGTGCAGCGCTTCCATTGACTGACTTGGAGTTCAAAAATTAGGAATCGTGAGCATTAAGGCTAAGCAATAAAATGTGTGCTCCTTGTGATTGCCGTTTGTGTGTTGTGGCTTGTTCATGTTTAAGTTCTCAACCTCATGTCCACAACTGCTGAACCTGGATATGACGGATACAATTCCTGTTACCATCTGATTTCCAGTCCATGGCATTGTAAGAACCAGTGAGTGTTATGAGACATGTTGAAAAATAAAGATAAAACCAGTATTAAATCTCATACTGAAGGTGCTCACTCCGCTGGGCAACAGAAGTTGGTATCTTGTAGGATGGATCCTGCCTTGACAATGCTGCTGTTGCAAGTGGAAGCTGAAACTACTGCCACTTCTTTCAGGGGTTTAAAGATCTTTACGTTTTTCTCGTGATACTGTGTTCCTTTCAATTAATTTCAAAAGAGAAGACTACAAAAATTCAAATACAAAACAGTCTGGATGTCATCTGGAATTTATTTGACCTCTTACATTGGCTCTAAAAGAAATCATAAACAAATAAAACCTCTTTTCTAAGATAAAAAAAGACACTTCATTTAATAACTAGATTAAAAAACAGTTTGAAACTTAGTGGGAGAGGTTGCGTGTGGCACAAGAACGGAAGGAGCACATTTCATTTTAATGGCGAGAGGAGATGCTGCCAGTTCATTTGGTATGAACCCCATGTCAGGGCCATGAGAAATTCCTGTCGTGCTGAGCACCCCGCGGCTGCAGCGACCTGTGCTTCCTCAAGTTAGTGAAGCGTGTGGGTCGTTATTTGGAGGGTTTGGATGTTTGCGAAAAAAATAGTTATTTTCTTTTGGAGGGAGTGAAATTTTAAGGCCCGTATTTGGAAAGGGCACCTTTCTTCACTGGGCAGCCCCAGTACTCCCCAGTTACTTTAAATCTACGTGACAATCACCAGTCTTTTTCTGGAAAATTAATAGACTAGCTTTCTCCACCTTTAAAAAGCTAACTTTTATTTAGGCCCAAATGCACAATTTGCGTGATGATCACCAGTCTTTTTTTGGAAAATTAATAGACAGCTTTTTAAAGGTGGAGAAAGCTAAACTTTTATTTAGGCCCAAATGCACAATTTGGGGCACAGAGGGGTCCCTGCTTTTTTTAGTAGGACACCGTCCCAGCTCTCTCCCCTTCTCCCCCAACACCACTCCTCCCTCCCATGAGGTGCCACTGTAGATCTCTTGGATAAAATGTGTTGCTAGACATAAAACAAGAAAAATATTTGTTTATTGTGCTGCAGACAGCTGTTTAGGATGCTGTGGAAGTCTAAATCTTATAGTAGTTTTGCAGATGTTGTTTGTATGTGACTTTTTCTTGGAAACCATCCTTGCTAGGAGGCACGGAGGGTTTCTGTGCATCCCTCGGTGAAAAGTCGGACTCTTTTCCTTCAGCATCTTTGTCGAAGGAGTTTGAAGGAGGAGGGACAGAGGAGTGTTGCCAATGTTTGGTCAAAATGAGGACCCATTTGGCTTTGAGCTACCAAAGTGTTTTTTCTGGGCATGAACTGGGACGCTCAGTGTGTCCAAAGTCCAACTGGGCTGAAAAAAACCTTCCCTCCCTTCCAGAGAAATGTAGAGCAAACTTTGAGTGACCTGTATGGAAGTGGTGGACCAGTTCTAGAAATAGATCTCTGTTTTTATGCAGGAAAACTGCTTTGGATGGTCTGTACTTCCAGTCCAGTTTGGTGGGGTTAACCTGCAAATCTCAATTGCGCGGAGAGAACAGGGGCTCCGTGGGGTGATGGCTGTAGGGCAAAGCAGGTTTCTCTCCGGAGGTGGGGGATATACATGCACTCGCATTCGAATACTTACGTATTTCTATTAAGATAATTCAGCCAACAAAGCATATAGCCAAGGGTGACAGAAATTGAGGAATGCGGACTCTTTCTTGGCAGCTCAAATCTGGCTTGGAAGCGTTTCAGGGGAGGATTAAACCTCGTTGCTCGGCGAGTCAGGCTTGGGGTAATCGGCACAGGCGGAGGTTGGGGATGGCTGAACCGGGGATTAGTGCAGCACTGCGGAGAGTCTGGGGCTGCTGTAAATGAGGATGCAAATGAAAATATGTCAAGCGTCTTTCATCCTAGGCATTTCTAAATGGGCTGTGGTATTTTCGGGAGCTTTGAGCCTGTGGAGCAGGGAGATGGCAAAGCTGCTATCTGTGCTTGGCATGGGTTTCTGCCCCGGGTTAGGTGGGAAGGCGAGAGCGCTCCGGGCTTGTCTGATCCTGTTTTCTTTGCTTTGGGGGGACTCAAATACCTGAAGTCCCACAATGAAAAACTGACTTTTGTGCCCTGATGTTCTTTGCTTTGTGAAATTATTCACTTCGTCATTAGTTCGCGTGGTTTTGTGCAATATGTGCATTGTATGCAAATTAATATGGTTAAAACAATGTCGAACAGGCTTACATTTGAGAAAAGTTAGTATTTCTCTTGGCAGTTCCGATATCCTTTGTTCCTTATGTGCTGAATTAATTTCTTCTGCCGGCTCTTGCTCTGTGCGCATGGTGATGGTGTCCGAGTGACTTGCTGAAAGGGCTCAGCTTTTTCACTGAACAAGGTGGCAACTCCTCTGTTTTGCAAGGTGCATAGCTGAGATGTAACCGCTTCTGCGCAGCTTCCAGAACAAGACAGCAGACCAAAAACAAGAAGTAAAATTAAACAGTTTGTGGTATGAAGCTACCACAAGCAAAACAAAGCTGGCCTTGGCCTCGTGTTTGGGTTTCTCCAGTTTGCCAGATGGACTGTGCCAGGAGGCTCGGTGCCGGGATAGGGGATGGGTCCAGAGCGGTGGCTCGGTGCTCCTGTCCTTCTTGCCGTGCTGCCATACGTGCCGCTAACAGGGTTTAACCCTAAATGCAGGGTGCAATCACCCAGGCTCCAAATGCAAACTGCGATTTTTGGATGCATAGCTACAAATTTGGATTTCATCCACTGTCAACAAGAGCTAAAACCAGAGGCGGTGCTGGTCTGTGCTACGCTCAGCACGGGTGTTAATTGCCTTCTCTAACTGCTGGGCAGGAGCTGCTGCCGATGGTGCAGCAGCACTTCAAGAATAAAGTCCCTCTCAGTCATTTCTCAGGTTGTCACAGTGGTTCCGCTTAAACAGCCATTAAAACAGGTTCAGGTTTGTTTGTCGGGTGTAAATGAACCCCTCGGGTTTTGTGCAGGTTGGTTCAGTGGCAGTATGTGCTGCAGGTCATCGTGGCCCTACGAAAGGTGCAATTTCCCCAGCACCGTTGGTGCAGCCGCGTAGAAACGGCAAAGCGGCGCTGGTTTTGCAGTTTCTCGAAATTGAGAATTTTGTGGAGTTAGAAATGCTTGTTATAATTTCCATAGTGTTGTCCAGGGCAGCAAAACCTCCTACAGTGTCCCCCTGAGCTGCTTCTCTCTCTCCTGGACTCCGTCGCTGCTTCCTCTAACCAGTGGAAGAATGAACAAATGCTTTAGACTTTGAGGTTTTCAGTGGCTTAAATGAAGGCACTGACACACGTCCTGGGCCACATCTGCGGTGGAGCCCATGGGGCAGGACCAGGGAGGCGGTGATGCAGGAGCAGTGCTGGAGGAGAAGGGATTGCTCGACATACGTGCACGAAGGTTTTGGGCTGAACCCATCCATTATTCTTGTGTTTATTTCTCATTCCATCAACTTCGGTTGTGTTTCTGGCAACTGTTTGTTTGCTTTGGGCAGTTATAGTTATATTAGTGTAAATATTTTCTAGTGATTGTCAAGTGTCCAGTTTACTTTAGTTTCTTGCAATTTCCTGCTGTAGTTTAAAAAAAAAAAAAAAAAATAAAAAGGCAGAAAATCACCCTTCCCGTAAGCATCCAACTGTGTTTTTTCAGGCAAAACTCATACCTCTGAAATGTCAAAGGCACTTTTTCATTATTTGAGAACTGAAAAAAATTGAAAGCAGAAAATCACCCTTCCCGTAAGCATCAAACTGTGTTTTTTCAGGCAAAACTCATACCTCTGAAATGTCAAAGGCACTTTTTCATTATTTGAGAACTGAAAAAAAGAGGTGGCATCTACAAGATTGAAGTGAATTCTCCTCCATGGTTGTAAAATGGTACAATAAAACTCGAGTGAGTCGCTGCTGCTAGAGTTAAGTGACTATGGGAAATTTATGGTCATACCCTAGTTCTTGTTTATCCTCTTCTTTATCCCATCCATTTCCTATTCAAACTCACTTTTGTTGTCGTGTATGTATATCCAATAGCAGCGTCTTTGGAACGGGAGTCTTGTATGCGTGCGTCTTGCAAAATATATAAAAGTCTGCTGGTTGCTATAACAGTAATAGCACAATAAATGCTCAGACCTGAACCATGCTGAATATATGTACGCTGGGACTATCTTTTTTTTTTCCACTGTACAGGTACTCTTTTTGACTATCTTCTTTTTTTTCCACTGTACAGGTACTCTTTTTCCTAAATGCTTTCTCCAGTTTCCCTTTTAGATCCTGGGCAAGCGGGCAAAGGCATCGTGAGAGTCGACTCACGATGGGCTGGCGCTGGGATGCCCTACTCATACAAAATTAATTTTTCTGGCAGTAATATGAGCGAGAGCTGGATCCTATTTATTTTACCAAAGTCATTTTTTCAATATGAGAACAATTAATAAATGATTATGGAAAAGAAATTCAGCATTTGTTCCCCAACCCCTATAAATAAGGTAATTGCCTACTCCAGAGGGAACAGAGTTGGCAGAAGTTTCACAGGGAACTGTTGAACTGCGGTATTTGTTTGACATGTTTTAAATGGTTTACTGAGCAAAATCAGACACAAAAGGGAAGGGGCTTGTCCATCAGCTGGCTTGCATTGGGCTGTTAATGTCCCCCTGTCAATCAGAGCAATAGCAGCTTTCCTAGGTGGCCGAGTTGTTGCTGGAGGGAGGTGGGGAGCAGCTGTGATAATTTGGGGTTTTTAGGACTTTCCCATTTTATACAAGCGACACATAGTTTCTTGGAGGATCTGATTTATTATTATATGGATTCAGGCAGAGTGTTTGCAAGATTTACTCTACTTTATGGTATTACAGCAAATGTAAACACATATAATTCAACAGCGCCAGAAGAAAATGAAGGTGGAAAATGGCCTTTGTCAGCAGCTGGAGTGGTTTAGAGAGAGCTGTGAAAAGGAGAGAAGAGACAGAGTTGTGACCGACAGTAAGATTTTTTTCATCTCCAAGAGGAAGACTATGGGTCACTTTTGAGGAGGAAAAAAGAGGTGAAGCAATGCCAAGGGTTAAGGGAGGCTCATGCCAAATAGATGGTGCCTGGCACCAGACTGGACATGGTGAAGATGCTGCGGTGGGTTTCCCTGCCTGGGACCCGGGGTGCAGGGGCCCGTCGGGACCGACCCCTGCGGCAGCCAGCTCCTTCGCTCAGATGGAACTTGTTTTAGCTCCAAATGCAAGCAAAAAGATAAGAAACAGAAACATCAGCAAGAGAGAGGTTTGACAGCCAGGTTGTGCAGAAACCAGATGTAATTCTTTGTATTTTTCTTTCACCCGGGTAATGCGGGTTATTCCATCTCTCTGCCTGTGGGTAAGGGAGCATCTCCCTCCCAACGAAAAGTCTGGTTTAGGACAAACTTTAGCTGTGGTTGCAGCGGGCTTCCTGGTTATGGGTCTGTACAACCACTCGTGAGTGTGCGATACCGATGTACAAACATGACCGGAGACTCCCACGAGGTTCCTCTGCAGGAGAAGGCACTTCCCAGGGGCACGGGGTTCCCCAGCAGTATCCCCCTGGGGACGAGATTTCCTGCTCCCCAGTTCAGTAAATGTCATTGCTCTGTATCAGATTAGTTTAAGGTCGTTTTTTTTCGATGGCAGAGAACTGTGCCGTGTGAAATACCAGCTCTCTGCCGTATGGCAGCATTGCTCCAAGACACAGGCAGCGGTATGTTTTGCCGGGGGTACCCAGCCGTGTGCGGAGCTGGCTGGTGTAGCGCTGAGATAACATGGAGGTGATGTGGTTGCAAAACAAAATATAGGTTGGGGGTTTACTTTGGCTTTGTGATCTTTCTAATTATCTGGAAAATCCAAAACCAGGGGTGTTCTTTACCGAATTCTGAGACTCCAGAAAAACTTAGAGGGGAGGAAAAAATACCATTATTTGTTACTTTGCGTGAGTGCTTAGTTTAGTGCTACAGACCCATATTTAGTTTCTGTAATACCCTGTTGGATCTATAGGTATTTCTGGTCTTTGGCAAGACTTTTTACATGTTTTTTTAAAGCCTTCCTATGAGTGGAAAAGTTGGGGTTTGAGTTTGCTTTCAGACTGGGCTGCATTGCTCAGTGCTCCCTAAATCCCTCACAGCCCCATCCTGTAACACAAACTGGCTGTACATTATTCAGCTGTGGATAAAGTAAATGCTGAAAGGCTGGTTATGAATATTGATTACTAATCAAATGACACCAACCCAGTTCTTGGAGGAATGAGTCAGATATGCTAGAGAATTTTCATCTGTGGTGAGAAAAATACCGGCTGAAGCAGTGGGTTGAAAAGGTTATGATCCTGTAGACCGCTACCAGCATGCAGGACTTTTCCAGGATGCAGATGGACTTACCTGAAGACATTGTGAATTCAGCTCATGAAACCCAGACCAGCTCCCGGCTGTTCGTTGTGGCTTTGTGGATCACGGTTTGGAGGGTGGTGGCCCAGAGAGGGAAACTGGAATATAGATTTATTTTTTTTCCCCTCCTGCTTTCAGTGTTAATTTCCATCCATTACACTTTTATACGTGGTTAACTACCCTTCCAAAGGCTTTGCTTATCTCCATTTCAGAATTAGGCAGCAATATATCTATATGCATGCAGGACCCTCAAGGTTTCTACTTGAAGTACTCTTAGATCCTCAGGTGAAATTACATCCAGTATATCAATAGTTTTAAAGTGTATCCTGGAATCCAGAAAGCAAAATTGAAAGCAGGATTCGGCTTATTGTGTTGCGTCTTAAATCCAGGTCTGATTTTAGTTAAAAACTTGGCAAGGTGCGGCAACAGGCATTGTATATTAATCAGTGAAAGGTGAAGGCCAACCCCGCTGCCCCACTTTGGGGAGAGACCTGCCTTTTTTTACTGTCTTTCAAGAACAAGGTAGACTTGGAGAGTTAGCAAAAGTCTTTGTGCAGCACCTGGAGCATATGATTGAGAAAATAGCAGTCTGTGGACAAAATGACTCATAAAATAATAAAATGGTTCAATCAAGCCTGACATATCAAATTGACATATTTGGGAAGTGAAATCTTACATGTGGATTCTGTTTTGCAAATCTTTTGTCCCTTACTGTGACAAAAAGATGCACCGTCTCTCCCATGCCCACACGTCTGCAGCTTCAGTCCACGCGATCCCACCACTGAGCTTGTCCCTAACACCAAACAAAAGAAAGTCGGATGCTTTGTGTGTTTCCCTTTCTTATTTCTCTGGTCTTGTGTTGTTTTTCCACCATATTTTGCACTGTTTTTCTCAAACTTGGACACTTTATAAAATACAAGTGGAAACTGATGGTAGTATCTGAACTTAGTAACATATTGGATAGCTTTGCTCAGAATAATTGCCTCTTTCTTTTCATCTTATCTCATTGTTTAAAGAACAACAATACCTCATCTCCGCTAAACCTTTGAACCTTTCCTGGATATCATTTGGTAAGTTAAACTGGCAATCCAGCATTTGTTTAGCTGATCTCTAAAATGCACAGATGATAGGAATTCAAGTATTTGGAGGTAAAAAGTTGCACCTTCGGGATTGTCAGAAATCATTTAAATTTCCTGATTGATCTTTGAGATGCTTTTCACCATCTAAAAAAACCAAAACACTGTGCATCTCCCGCACCGCTGCCTTTCTATCATATCGATCCTGCTTTTTTTACTTTAAAAAGGGAAAGAATGCGTCATGTCAAAAGATTTATAGACCTGTTGCTTTATAGACAACCAAAACTTTGGATCTGAAAATGATCTAAGTACCTCTGAAAGATGCATTTGGCTGTTTGGTAACGAATTAAGCATCTGGAAGAAGCAGCTGAGCAAAGTCAGTCACTTCATTATGGCTTTTTGAGCTGTTTGCAAGACTGGTGATCCTGACGCAGCCAAATAAAACAAACTATTCATCAAATAAGATGCATCAAGTAAGCAAATGAACATGATTAAACAAATGATGGTGGTAATTTTGATAATTAATGTGCACTTGCAGAGCTCCGCAGTATACCTCGCATCTTGCAAAGCCATCGGCTGAGCCACGCGCTTGGAAGCAGCTTGGTGCAATGCGTTGGCCCAGAAGACCTTGGTCTAAAATGAAGTTGGTACCGAAACATTCCCCAGCTGTGTGAGCAATATATCATCCCCTCTTTGCAGTTGAATAAAACAACAATTGCTGCTGAATTCTGGGCCAGAGTGGGCCCAAAACATGGTAGAAAAGGGCTACAACAGAGTTTGCTGTTGCAACTTTTGTGAGTGTTGGCTCGTGCTGTTTCACTAATTGCGCCTGTTCCCCACCTCATGCCAACCACCTCCAACGCACGGCATGTGCCAAAGAAATGTCAGCATGCTTTCTGGTATCTCAACTATGTTTTTATACATGCCGATATACTTTCTGTTTTGTTTTGTTTGCTTCCCCCCTCCCCGGTCTTCCTACAGCTGTTTTATACTCAGTCTCATTGCTAACCGTATACTTAGCATCCACGTTCCCAGCCTGGAGCGAGCTCTCCTTCACCCCGACTCGGATCTCTGCAGCCTGGTCACCTAGGGCTGGGCATGACCAAAGGGAGATTTCGAATCTCTTTGGCCAGGTATCTTAGAATTGAGTTGTCTTGCCTCCTGGTGGCAGTTGTAATTAATCTCTGGGGTGGCCTTTTGTATTTCATGGGGTTGCCCAGAGGCTTGTGCAATTGTTGCCCGTGTCCAGCCTGAAAGTGCTGGTGCTCTTTGATTTTTATTTTAGTTTTTTAATCAATTCCTTTGTGTTAGCTGTTGTGCTCCTGCTTGTTAATTGGATTCAGACTGGACATGGATTAGCATTATGGCTGGAAGCCTAATTCTTCTAACAGAGACACAAATGCTGCTCTTAAATTAGTCATTAACGGCTTTTATTTATCAGAGCTCTTAAGTGTGGCCGTTTAGACCTCAGCTAGCAATTTTAACTGCAACTGCCTGAGCTTATTTCTGCTGGAAGCTGTGTGGTGCAGGTCCGATACACGGCAGTAAAAAGGATTATATTGTTTTGATCATTCACACTTGCTACAGGAAACACCATATTCTTTCTATGGAGTGAATATGACTGTAGCACGTGCTGGTTCTGTCTATATAATGGAAACTATATTTTCCATAAAAGTTCATATATTCCTTTGTTGGAAGGATCTCGGGTGGGTGGGAAAGCAAACTGTTCACACACAGCAAATCTGGTGTTTGCCCAGGGTTGTCAGGGAGGGAAGACAATAAATTGTACCTTTAATTATACGCTCAGTTAAAATGACGAGAAGCTTGGTGATTAAATCTTCCGCATGGTGAAAACTCAGGGTCTAAATATTGCATTTCAACATGCGACAAAGAAATACTTTTTTTTTCCTCTGCGTCTCTTCTGTAAAAATTTTTCATCACTGATTTCATTGCATTATCAGGACTAAAATGAGAAACACTGCTTACGAGCAAATATAGCATTTGAATACAGGCCAGGAATTCCTTTTACAGTGTAAGCTTTTGTGTGAAATAAAAGCCAAACAGCTGCTCACAACTTAAGTCTGAGTAAGTGATCTAATGCTATTGCTCTGGTCTCAAATTTGAGGCTAAGTTGTTTCTTTGCCAAAGACCTTATGCCAACCTACCTGGTCCCAATTTGTGAGAACAAAGTACATTGTTTCTGCTGCTCTGGGAGTGAAATCATTTTATTTGACGTTTTTTTCCATTATAATTTGAACCCTGATGTGGGAAGCCTCCACGGGATTGAGACTATTTCTCACCTCCAGTCCTCCAGGATGTATCTCAGGTAGGAAAACACCTCCTTGCAAGGCTAGTCCAGCATGATGTATGGGTATATCTTAATATACCTGAAGACTTTTTCTGGCCGTTAATGTCATTGGCTTTTGATTTATTTTGTTCTTTTTTCCTCAGATCTTCTATTCTCATTCTTTTTCTCCTACTTCTTTTGCTGTGCCCTTCATCGCCTGCTCTCCAAGCTTAGTAAAGCTTTCTGAGGACTTTGGATGCTCCTAAATACAGGAGATAACCAGAAGCTAGTATACGTGGGGCAGTTGATTTTCAGTTGTCTGATTCCTCCTCCGTACAACCACACTTACACATTTTTGGGAGGATGGAGGGAATGTTTAAAATAACTAAAAAACATTGTGGCCCAGTGGCGTTTAAACTTAGACCAATGATTTTCACACTTTAGGAAAAAAAGGTCAAATTACCAAGAGGGGAACTTCCTTAGCTATGAAAAAGGCAGAATATTTCCTACAACCCTGTTAGGCACGGGCTGTATCTCTCAAATACGCTGTTGTGCACTTGCCCTTTCACAAAAGGTTTTAATTTCCAAAGAATTTGAACTGTGCTGTAAGTGTACAATTAGAGCTTAAGTTCCTGTAAGATTTAATGCCAATGTATTAGCAGAAGGGAGGAGAAAAACCCATTGGCCAAGAAATGTCATGTCCTCTCCCGTGATGGTGACTGCCTTAGCTGGTACCCAGAGGAATCTCGGAGTGACCCCAGCCTTATTCATCACAGGGCAAAACAGAGGATTTACATGCTTGTTCTAAAAAGTGTTTATTTTCATAGAAACTAAAAATGAGGATGTCTGAAGCATTGTATGTATTGTGTTTAGAAGTTTACATTGTTATTGAGCTTTTTTTCTATCTAAAAAAATAACCACAGTTTTTAGGACTTTAGGTGCATTGATGTGATAAGCACGGTATAAAAAGTTGTGTGCAAATAAAGTGGGAAAAATCCCTGAGGTCACCTGGTCTGTCTCCTGAACACATTAAATCATCCACTCAATTCACATGGTGCTGTTACCTGTGTTTCTTCTGGTTGCTCTTCCATCCCACCAGCGGCCAGTTAGAAGACATTTTCCTGGCAGCGAACAGCACGATTTTGCATCTGTTGCCACCGTCCTCAGACAAATCCCAGTCTCCGCAAGGTCGCAATAATGTTAATAATAGCCCTTTCCTGTGTGCTGAGTGGCATTTAACAGCATTGCTCACAGTACCTCTCCCAGCGTTGTTCCACTGACGCATTTACTGGGAGAGTGGAGTTCCTGATGGCTGAAACATGTCTCCTCTAAATTACATTGTCAAAAAGATCATTTATCTTGCGTGTGTTGTGACTGCACAAACAGTAAATTGAATAACACGCAGTTGGTAATCGTGTAACGTACTAGTCTGGGCTGCAACGTAGTTCATCTTGCAAAATCCTCTCCCGAAACCATCAGCCGTGGTTGCCTGGCTTCAGAGATAACTGCACATGTTCATGCTTCCAGATCCCGCGTGGTGCTGGGTGAGATGCAGTGTCCTGAAGCCATATGCCCCGTCCCCTGCTCAAAGAGCCCCTTAAATGGCTGTGCCAAGAGAAGGGCGAGAGAGGACTTTATTTTCTTTTTTTTTTTTTTTTTTTTCTTGTGTCAGCAACTGGCTGCTTGCAGATGGTCTGCTTTCTTAGATGGACTTCTTGTTGGATAGTTAAGGGGAGTATGAATTCACACATTAATTTTGTTTGGGGTATTTGGGAGAAAGATCACCTGTGTCCATCTTCCATCGCTTAACTCTGAAGGCAGCGTGGTAGTTTCACTGGATATTTTATATTGGGTAAAATTATTTTGAAACAGCCAACCTTGTTAACATCCGTAGTTTATAGATGTTTATTTGTGTGACACTGCTGTCATTGTGATAAAATGACATGATTAATTTTGGGGGGGTTGTGCAGCCTTTACTTACATTTTTACAAGGCTTCACCAGTGCTAGCTTCTTGCTCGTGGCCTGGTTGGATTACTGGAGACTGCAGGTTTTCTGGAAGCCAAACCAACATAATACCATTAGGTTTTCAAAATCGGTCGTCGTTTGTTTATGCTGAACTCGACCAGGAGCACACAAACACAAAATGGCCGCTGTAGTCGGTTCGGAGCAAAACTTATAATCCCCGATGTTGTATTCTCTGGTTTCCCTTGATCTGCAGCATGTTCTGGGACGCGCGCGTGCCGGTGGTAGCTTGGTGGTACCATCGTGTGGAAGAAAATATTTCTAGCTGTGGCACTTTCTCTCCATATATATCCCACACGGAAGGGATTTTGCTGGTTGGGTTTTGTTTCACTAAGATGTGCTTTTGCTCTGTCTTTTGAAGCGTATGGCATCGTGGAGCCCTGGTCAAGCGTTAATGCAGACAATGGAAATAGAAACAGCTCCAGAAGCTGATTGACTTCATATTTGAAAGGCTATTCCTGATCTTGTCTCTTCATAAAGATGATGTTGCTTGTGGGGCAACGTGTAGAAAACAAGGTAGTTCTTAAAGAGGTGGAGGGAATGCCTTCTGCATGCAGAAAACTTGGGGGGGGAGAGAGAGGATTAAACAGGAGAAAAATGTTTCTTTTGAAGACCGCAGGAGGAAGAATTTAACAGCTTTTTTAAAGATGCTGAAATTGTGACATGTAATAGTGCAGTGTTGGATGAGTTTTGAAACAGGAAAACTTTGATTTTTATGTTAAACTTGATTTGTAACATGGAAGCGAAATCTGTTGGTGATATTAGCGTGATGGTTGTGGGCTTGCTCTTAGGACGGGCTTGGCCCCGTCCCTCGGATGCTTTATGGTTTGCATGTGGCAGCTTGCGCTCTCCTTTTTAGGAAGCTGAGAAATGACAAGGGTGGAAAATCCTGCCAAAATGGGCATTAACCATAGACTACGTCCGCAGATGTGTTCGTGTAAGAATAACATTTAAATACAAAGTACGTGATTGTTTGCTTAAAGTCTCTAATGTGTACGCTTCTCTATAGTTACCGGGATCTTTTTCTGGCTATACGAAAAACCGCATTATTCAGCTGCTCTCAAAGTCTTGACTTGCCGGTTTCTCTTCTCTTGCAGTTTTGGCATATTGAATACTATTGAAAATGACAAAGAATATTTTATTTTTTTTGCTGCGGGATCCTGGGTCTGGAACGGCTAATTCTGATTGTAGATAACACGCATTAGCTTTGAGTACTTCCGTGCTCCAAAAATGTAATTCATCAAAACCCAAGTGCTTTGTGTCAGATCTGAATGTTTCGCGAGAGATTTTGTAATCCAACACGTCAAACTTGTTTAAATGTGAGATTGTAACTGAAAACCAAAGGAAGCAATAAGTGCTTCATTATCTTGCTTACCTTATAGAAGTGTCTTGCAGTTCTTGGAAAAAAGAAAATGTTCTCATTTCTACAAGAAACACACAACTATCTCACTCTGCGGAGGCACTCGCAACGTGTGCGTGTGCTCCTTGCATTTGTAAACAGGCTGGTGTTTCATAGGGGCAAATTTAGTGGCTCGAGTAGAGCAATGCTCATCTCCATCTGCTGCATAACTCCGTGCAACTTGGTCGCTGGTGACTTCTTGCTTCTTCCCGGAGGTGGCTTTGTGTTAGCAATTATCTGAGCAGGAAAAAGCCTAATTTACAAACGCTTTCTGAGAAAGCCAGACCTTGAGGGTATCCATTTGCTCGTCTGTTCCAGGCAGTGATGCTTTAAGTTACCTAGTGCTGAAGGATACTATAAGGGTGATGAATTTCAGACAAATGCTACCGGAGGACTGCAGTGTGAGTTTGGCATCACTTCTGCTCCCCAGCTCTGTCACTACACGATTTTCGAGCTTGTATCCATAGTGGAAAAAGGAGTCCGTGTTCATTTTCCAGATTCATATTGATGAAACAGTGCCTGACTTGCCTAACCAGTAAGTCTCTGAAAGGGAGAGACGCTGACTTGCTTATGTTTTCTTAACCTTTCTAGGTGTTTTGAGCGTGTGGGAGCAGATGGGTACGATGCACAGAGATGGTCACTGTTCTCATAAAGAAATGTGAAACGGAATACGTGTGTGTGTTTGTGCCTAGATGCTTACTTTCTGAAAGACTTTCAAAATTACCATCTCAGTCCAGGACTCGTACTGAAGCAGCTGTCTTGGTGCAGATGTGGGAAACTGAAATCTGCCATGAAAACCTTTCTACCTTGAGTATAGCAGCCCCCGCAGCTGCCGAAATATGCATCCTCTTGTTTTAAAAATAGAGGGGGGGTATACTCCCTACATCTGCTCCTGCCCTGCACTGTGCTGCAGCTGTGCCAGGGTATTATCTGGAAATGGCCTGAGTAAGACCAGCCATAACACGAGGGGAAAAAATCCCATGTTTGATGTAAGTGCAATTGTGGCTTTATTCCAGTCACTTCTTAATTTATATCTCAAATTCAGTTTATCTTCGTGCCCTGGTGACTAAACAAAAGAGCTGTATGCACTTGACTGTTTGAAGAAACTGTCTCTGGGTGTGGGGGGAAAAAAAAGAAAAAAATATTTAAGGGGGGGGAATCCAGAGTACTGAGAGAGCGGCACCATCTCAGTTGTTTTAAATGGAGCATAATCAGCACTTCGAGTGGTTTCAGTACGCATGTATATATCAGTTCACTCTTTGAATGAGCTTGACTTTTTTTTTTTTTACTTTTGCAACAAGCATCCACCCAAGGGAGGAGGGGCCTCCTTTGGCTACAATTAAGAAAACCACTTAAACACCCCAAATTTGCCTCTGATCTTGAAGAGTTGTGCTGCTTTGAGCTAATATACCTTGTGCGTGGGTTCCATCGATGCTGGTGAATGTTAGATTTGGGACTTGGATTTGCTCTGCCCCATCCCGTTGGGAGGGTTTAAGACTGTGCCCCATCCCATCCTCCCACTGGATATCCCTCATTTTAGCTCAGCTGTAGGTGAAGGAGAGTTTGTGGCTGTAAACCTTTAGTGCTGAGGTCCTGAGGTGCTTTAGCCAAAACATACCTTAAATGTTGCCCCTTTATTAGTCCAATAATAACAGCAATTTTCCAGTTTGGTTCCTGGAGCAGGAGTTTTCCTCCCCAAGGTTGAGCGCAGCTCCCCGACACGTTGCAAGGAGAATGCTTGTGTGCGTCCTCGCTCAGAAAGGCTTGCATGGAGGTATAAGAAGGAAAACAATTTGTTGTTTGTTCTGCATCTTGAAAGCAATTGGATCACATACTGAACTGCAAGGAGCTTTCCTCAGCTAGCAACCAGAGGTTGCTTTCTGGGTGGCTTTTCTACTAACATAAAACGTAGCCCAGGATTTCAGAGAGCTTTTGGGGCGCTTGGGCCAAATTTGAAATTAATCTAGATATTATTTTTTTGTTTTATTCAGAAACCTTCTGTAGCCTGTAGGTGCTGCATGTTTCCAGTCTGCGTCTGGTATTTGCTTTGAATCTTTGGGTCCGTTGGAATCCAAAGCCAAAAAGGTTCATGCAAAGTGTTGTGACCCAAAACTGTTCGATCTTAGATCTGTGGTCTCAGAGCCCGCAGCCCAACTTGAATACCTGATGACTATCAGCTGAGCAAGCATCGCAGAATCTGCCTTCTGCTCATGAACCATAAACCTTTTCCCCAGGGAACACGAAAGTAAATTGGGCTTCGTGCAGGAACAGCCAGCTAGACCGGGGCCACGGTTTCCTCGTGCTCAGTACCAGACCCTGCGGTACGCTGCTGCAAAGTTCTTCCTTCCTTCCTTCCTTCTAAGTAAAGCGAAGTTCTTCCTTCCTTCCTTCCTTCCTTCTAAGTAAAGCCATATGAAAAGAAAAAAAAAAAAAAGGTACTTTTCTGTGAGTGGCTGAACCAACCAATTTGTTCAAGCTATTCTTCTGGTTGACTCATTTTTAACTGAAAAAACACTGATATATCGAAGGCAACTTGAAAAATGCCAAAAGGGAAGAAGGGGAAACAGAATCGAAACCATTTCAAGCTCTCAAAAAAAACAAAAAAAACCCCAAAAAACCCAAAACAAAACAACAAATTATGCGAGTGGGTGGACCCTCCAAAATGGTGTAAAACTTAATCCCGTGTTAGAGCACGATGAGTTAGATATGAGTTCATCTAGAAAATAAAGCCCTTAAAAGTAAGCTCGACAGTTGTAATTAAGAGGTCACAACATCACCAGCTTACTGTCATGCTTGCAAGGGAAAAAAAATCCTCTGATTTATAGATATCCAGTAAGATAGGTCTTCGTTTCATTTGGCCAAGGTTTTTACTTGAATGTTGTTCCCAACTACTTCTTTGTATCAACATATCAAAAAAAAAAAAAAAAGTCCCCGAGGGCCCCAGCAGCACATGGCTTGAAGAAAGAGATGGGCACGGATTTATGGTTGATATGTCTGTGTATATGTTCTCAGTGGAGAAGGGTGATGTGTAGGAGAAGCGTAAGTGGAAAGATAGCATAAGCCTGGTGCCACAAGTTCTTGGGTAAAAATTGCTTCACTGGCTTAACATTTAAAAAGCATCAGCTATCTTGTCACTTCAGTGAGGTTTTGCTGGGCTGGAGCTCTTTTTCTTGCTGGCATTTTAAACTCACCTTATTCTTGATGAACATCGATTTACCTTATTATGCCCAACAGTACGGCAGGCAGCAATTTGCCCACGAAGCTGAAGGGACAGGAGGCAGCGTTATAGCCTCCCACGCCTGGGAACGTGGGTCAAGCACCAGATTTGATTTAATTACGAGGAGTGAAAAGACGTTAAGCACGTGTAGTGCCATAGACCTGTTTTCCTGGTATTGATGGATTACGGAGTTCATTGAGCAGCTCGATTTGCAGTGGGTAAATTAGTTCAGACGGGGGTAACTTACTGCACTGTGAACAAGTACGTGGTTTTGGCTCTTAATGATATTTTACATGAACTATAAAGTGATGTTGACTTTTAATATTTCATTTACTCACCCACAGTAGATGACGTAAGTGGCTGCTACCCAGCAGAACAGCTAAGTCAATTGAGACTGTGTACTCTGAACTTCTTACCTTGTTTCTGAGTAGCTATTCTTTAGATGCACCCATCAGTTCTTCCTCATAATGCTTCCAAATAGCAATATATTTCATTCTCTTCCTTTGTCTTTGCGTTACTAAATCTATTATCTCACTGCAAAGCTTATGGTGTTGTCAGAAATTGCGTATTATGCCCTGGATTAAGGCTGTTTAGCTTGAACGTGACAAGTTGTTTAAAAATAGACTGTTTTATGCTTTGTATTCATTCTCTTCTCCAAAACCGTCTTTCATAACAATGTAAATAAAGAACTCCCAGAACTGATACAGCGGAGCTGGCACGGTTAGAAGAAAAGGCTCAGCTATTACCCAATTGACATTAATGCAACATAAATCTTAATTATATTGAACACGCATGAAACTGCAAGGTCTTGGGAGATGGAGTCATTAGGTAACAGTTTACAGTGAACGTTTATCTTCAAACAAATTCCCAGGCCTCCCTGATTTCCTTTGTAGTCTCTTAAAGGGGTTGGAAATGAGAGGTGTAATATGGATTCACTTTATGCCCAGCTCTTTTAGCAGTATCCAAAGCTGACCTCCCAGCATAGGTTAGAAATTGCTAAAATAATAATTTCCAATTGTGCAGACCATGGACTTAATCACATCTGCACAGGACAAGGTTGCAGATGGTGTTAATGACTCCTGGGTTACTCCTGCGTGCTGTCCTCTCGCTGCAGGGAGCCGGGAGGTCTCTCTCCTTCTGCTCGCCCACATCTGCATCGCAGGATTGCGGCTCGCTCGCAAGTCTTGCCCAAACTGGGTACTGGGTGTCATGTTCTTCCTTTTAATCCCCACTAAATTTTTTCTCTCCTCAGAGACGTTTCCATATTCAGTTATTGAATGGCAGCAGGATTCTAGATGTTGTTTCCAAAATACTTGTTTTTTTCTTTTGACCAAATTGCTTTCAGATAAAAACAAGTAAAACTGATGAGAATGGATTTTTTTTTTTTCTTTTCTTTTTTCTCTCTCTCTCCACTTTGGTTTATCTCACAGTTGCCACAAGCATGCCATACTTGTAATTCCATGTGCTGCACCCATCTTACAGATTTCCTTGCAGACTGTAGGGAAAGAATCATAAGATCATAGAATGGTTTGGGTTGGAAGGGGCATTTAAAGGTCATCTAGTCCAACCCCCCTGCCGTGGGCAGGGACATCTTCAACTAGAGCAGGTTGCTCAGAGCCCCGTCCAACCTGACCTGGAATGTTTCCAGGGATGGGGCATCTACAACCTCTCTGGGCAACCTGTGCCAGTGTAGGCAATAGCCAATTCTTCCCTTTTGGCGTGAAGTATTAAGAAATCCCTTAAGTTTAAAAAAAAAATACAATAATCAGTATTAAATGTCCTTTTAAACAGAATCTTTGGTTTCTCACAGGTTTCTCACGTTCTCAGTTGAAAGGCTCCAACCTGAGCTTTACGTGGGAGCTCCGTGCATTTGCCCTTCGATATCAGCCCTCCTCTAAATTGCCTAAAAGCATCGCTACCAACTCATTAGTCACTTGTTTAAAAACTCGGTCTCCCTCTCCTACAGCTTCATTAGGACACTTCCTACTCCCCAAGAAACCCTGTGCTTTCTCACCGCTGCTAGCAGAAGAGGTAAAAGCAAAATCACTACTGAGCGAGTCGCTCTAGATTAAATGCATCCAGGAGGAGTCTATCAAAAGACACCGCAGGATTAAGCAAGGCTGGTGTTTAAAGCAGCCCCCCGCACCCCGGGGGAGCGGAGGGGGCATGGGGAGGCTGCAGCCTGCTGAGGAGGTTCAGGCTCTGCCCAGGGGTCAGACTACCACAATTAGCCAAGAGAGTGGTACAGGTAGATTAGCTTTAATCGCTCGGTCACATCTGGTCTCCGAGGTTGGAAAAGGTGCTTCATCAAAGTCATGGTTCCCCTCCAGAGCAGCTTGACTTCAGGCTGGAAGGGAGTAAACGTTCCTCTTGAGTGTAACGTGGTATAATCATCTACCTGATTTCAAGAATTAAGGAGTCTGAAAATACGCCTCCCCCCCGCCTGCCCCCAGAAAATGGTGAGCAAGTCGCCTAGGGAGCTCCGACAGACGTTTTCTACCGAGCCCTTGCGAAGTAGCCCCTATGGTGGCCATCCCCATAGTGAGAGGAGCACGTGGGGCTTGGAGCTCCTGCCGTAGCCCGCCTGCGAGGGCCGGGGTGTCTGCTGGAGATGTGCAGAGGGGCTGGGGAGAGGGAGCGCTGTACAGTTTATCCTAACTTTAAAGAGTAAAAACTCCAGGCCATGGCTGGAGACACAGCTACATGTTTGGGCAGAGAGATGCTTATGCAGAAGGAAATCTTGATAGGAGGGCAGAAGTATTTAATGATCTTTTGTTTATCGTCCTTTTCCCTTAAAGCGGGAAAAAAAAAAAAGCAGCAGAAAGGAGAGGGAGCAGTGTAGTTTCACAGATAAAAAGCGAGGTCTTGCTTTTTGTTGTTAACATTGCTGTCACCCAGCAAATGCTTCTCCGGAGCTGGCTGACCTGCTGCAGAAGGCTACAAAAAGTGACTTTTTGTCCCCATCTGGCAACACGAGTGTTGTGGGAGCGTGGATGCCGCCGGCTCCCGGGCAGGGAAGACTTGCTGCAGCAGAGAGGCTGCAACATGTCAACTAACAGCATGAAGGACACGTCGTTACGGCTTTGTCAGGGAGCTGGGTGCTCGACGTGTGCTGGAGCAGTGTTCTGTATCCGTGTTTATTGTTTAAGTGCCTTTTTTTCTTGATTAATGGTATTTTGTCATTTATGGTATTTTCTTGATTGTTTAGCTATTGCTGCTCAGAAGGGTAAGAATACAAGCAAGTTTTATATCTGAAACCTGAGTCTGAAATTACAAAGGTATGATCAGATCTGGGCTGTGTTAGCAGTCTGCACAAAACCTTTTTCTGACTCAGATAACGATTAGTAGCAAAGGGTTTCTGTTCCTCATTTTAATACTTTAAATATTGTGATTTGCAAGACTGTAACAGCCATTTGCAGCATGCATGGACTGTGCAGGACTGCCAGCTGCTCTGCAAAGTCTTTTGCAGACTTTTGGAGCATTTAAGACCTGATTCCCTCTACTACATGGGCAACACTAATAACTTCAAAACTTGCTTCCCGGCTTGCCTAGGAGCCTGGCCTCCGCTTTTTCACCAAAACGATAAATTTTGTGAAAGAACGTGGTATTTAAGATGTACAGCCTGCTATTTTCTCGGTAGTTGGGAAAGGGGGGAAGACATGAGGCGGTCTGGATCCAAAGGGAAGGACGTGGCGGGTCCCCTCCCAAACTCGCTGCCCGCGGGGCATCGCTAACCCTCTGCTCTCTGCTTTCCGCAGGCCCTCCGGGGAGGCGGGGGAAGCCTGGCCGGCGCGGAGAACCCGGTAAGCATCACCTTTCCCCAGCGACGTCGCTGGGTGTCCCGCGGGTGTCATTGGGCTGGATGGGAACCTTTTGATCATGATGCCGGTCACCTTCATCTAATGGGCTGTGGAACGGGGCTTCCCGCATTCCTGTGTGCTGGATATGAAGGTTTTTATAAAAACCAAACAATAAACTAAAAAAAACCCAAACCAAACAACAACAAAACAAAAAAAACCCAAAACCCTGCAAAATACCAAAAACAAACCAAAAAAACCTCAGAAAAAAACAAACAGAAACCTCAAAACACCCACTTCATCTAATGGGCTGTGGAACGGGGCTTCCCGCATTCCTGTGTGCTGGATATGAAGGTTTTTATAAAAACCAAACAATAAACTAAAAAAAACCCAAACCAAACAACAACAAAACAAAAAAAACCCAAAACCCTGCAAAATACCAAAAACAAACCAAAAAAACCTCAGAAAAAAACAAACAGAAACCTCAAAACACCCACTCTTCCCCCAAACCCTGCAAAATACCAAAAACAAAACAAAAAAAAACTCAGAAAAAAACAAACAAACAGAAACCTCAAAACACCCACTGATGTTGCATATTTTATTAGTCCTTCCATTTCTCCCTTGTAGCATTCAGACCCGTTATTATCCCATCCAACAGTGAAGTGGGACTGTGAATTAGCACAAAAATATAGAAACCCCATAGCTGTGCTAGATGGGAGGTGGGCACTGGCTTGTTCCCTGCATGTGGACGTGTCCGTAGGTTGCCTGTCAGTCCCACGCGTGTGATGGATGGTGTCTGCATTTCAAGGTCGGGGATAACCAAACCTCAGCCACCAGCCCTGGGCACATCCCCTGAGCGCTCAGTGTGCCCTCGGACCGGGTGAAACTGCAGACCGGCCTCGCTGGGAATTTTTATTTCAGCTAACTGTTTAATTATGTACCTCTCTCATTTTGGTATTTGGTGGAGGTTGTTTTTTTTTTCCCCGTCTTGTGAAATGGGAAAGCACCGATCCTGTTTCAGCTGGGGAGAAGTGCTGTTTACATTCTGCTGTTAGGTCTGAAGTGCTGTGGGAGAGTGGAGAGATGCGGTTGGCATTGCTCTTTCTAAGGAAAACAGTCAGACAGGAATGTACCTAGAAAGCCACATGGAGTTTGCAACTGCCTCTGCGTGTCAGAAAGCAGCAGACGAAATTTTACGCTCCTCTGCTCTTAAGTTCTCGAACGTTGAGAGAATGAATGGGGACCAGGTAGATTTTTATTTAGCGAGGAGGCTGTTCTGTGTTGCCTGTTGCTACAGCAAATACACGGCTGGGTTTTCAAAAAGGGCAGCATAACTTACCAATATTTTAAACAAGTTTTTAATTTTGGGGAAAGGAAATCAGGGGGTTTGTGCTGCAGACTGCGGACCAATCTCCATGGACGGCAGGCAGGCATTTCCCTTCTCTCGTCCATTGATGGTGTTTCACGGTGTGTCGTGTTTTCTGAGATATTTTTGCTCCTGAAGCGTCAGGGATTATTCATGGCCAAGGACTGAATACTGCACTCGTGGGGGTGGTGATGGATCCCAGGCAGCTTCATTAAACCCTGTTTTCCTAGCAGTTGGGCTGTAGGAATAGCCACCAGGTAGCTTTGATTCTTTTTTTTATTTGTTGTTTTTTAAATATCACTGTGCTCCTTAAAGCCCTTAGTGGAGTACAGCATTCAACCAAGGGCAGCTGGTGAGGTCAGCCAGTGAATTTGGTTTTTATATGCAGGCATTTATGTAAACATTGTCCAAGGTGTCTCTCTAACCCATACAAAAATTTGGGAGGTAGTGCTGAGCTTGAGCATGCCATTGCCCTTCACTCCCCTTCTCCCTGTTTCACGCAAGAGCTGCTGAAAAGTGACATTTGCCCTCGTGCTGCGGCACGTCCGCAAGTGCCACTTGAGCATCCCTCTGACGAAGCAGAAAGCTGCCAGGGAATCAATGCAGGACCAGCAGGAAAACAAGCACTATATAATAAAAAAAGAAAAAAATTAATCATTAATAGCACCTTATGATCATCTTTGAACTTTTCTGCGCTTGTGGAGGAAAATCGAGGGGAGTGGGATACCGCTGAAGGGAGATCCACAGGGCATGCGATGGCAGTGGATGCTCGAATGGATTTCTTCCTCTGAAGCAGGAGGACAGCAGCAGACACCTCCGTGCACACAACCGCACGCGCACACCCCCTCGATGGGGCGCACCGCTTAAATCCGTTTAATGCAATGCAGCCCCTGCGGATTGCTCCGCTGTATTGCAGACAGAAAAGCGGAGAGCTGGCGTCCCTCTGTATATTGGTTTTGGCCAAGCTGCCAGATGTTTGTTTTCATAGATAGCTTGAATATATATTTCTATATTTGTTTGAGAACCTGACCACACATAAACCCAGGTCCTTGTTCCTTTGCTACAGCTGATAAATGTGAGTAAAACCTTGTTTGCGAAGCATGATAGTGTCCATCCCCAGGGACCCTGCGTGGTTATAGCTTTACAGCCTCCAGACAAATGCTGTTGTACAGCCAGAAGGCTCAGCGCTGGTCTCGGCCCTGCCAAGGGGAACGTTTTTTCTGGCAGTTGTTGAAATGGTCATGTTGGAAAACTTATTCTGATTTACATTGAAACTTTCAATATATATCTCTTAGAAAGAAGCAGAGAAACTCTTAAAAGACCATTCTGTCCCTTTTCAATTGCACCCTCTTGTTGATTTAAACCAAGACTGATTTTTACTTTTTTTTTTCTTTCACTGTGATGGATTCATATAATTAAAAAAAAATTAATTCAACAGCTCTGTTTCTCTAAACTAAGAATTCATCATCCTTGAAAGCATGCCGGGACAATCGCTCTCTACCATAGAAAGACGCCATGCCATAAAAGATTCATTTTGAACTATTTCTAGGAAAAAAATGAACTGTTCAGGCTGTTTGGAAGTGGGGCAACCCTGGCTGCACGTGCTTCAAAAAACACTTGCCAAAATGTGGGGGTGACCCACCATTGCTG
>NW_008796044.1:14369166-14379937 GCF_000699145.1 Aptenodytes forsteri
GGAGGTGGGTCCCGCCGGGGCCTTGCCTCTGGGCTTGGCTCAGTTTATTTTGTTGTAGAGAAGCAATGCAGAGAAATGCAACAAGTTTTCCCCCCCGGGGAGCCGGGGCGGGGGGGGGGGGGCTGCACTAAACCCCAGCCTTTCCTTGTGCTTCGCATCTCCGGCGAGGGCTTGAGCTTCCCGTGGTGGCCCGGTCGTCTCCGCTGTCATCTCTTCCCTGACCTCAAACACTAAGACCAGGTACCTGGGGGAGCGTTTCTGCCAGTCAGCCCAACTAAACAAACCAAGGAGTAATTGAGTCAAACGGCTTCATCCGACCCATTTTATTTACTTTTGCTGTCATCTGGCCCTGTGGGAATCGCCTCCGCAGCTGCAGCTGGGGAACAGCACACGTGTCCTAGAGCTGGTCCCAGGGCTGGAGTCACTGCGGTGACAGTCACCTGAGTGCTACCAGTGTGGAAGAAGTTACTTTTAAAAACCAGTTTATTCCGCTGTTGCTACCACCAGGCCAGGAAATTCACCCCAGCAGCCTCCTTGGGGAGGTGTCCTTCCCAACGTGTCCCCCAGTGTGGCCGTGCCTGCACCCACCTCCACTCCAGCATCTCCCAAGCTCCGTCCCATCCTGCCAGGACCAACACACAAATCGCGTCATCCTTTCTCCTGCACACGAGCGTCAGCGGTTTCTTGTGCAGCTGGAAAGCAAGCGCAGCCTTGAAGAAGACCCCTGTGCACCCACCAATGGAAACAGTTGGTGTATAAAAAGAAAACCACGTTTTAATATGACCTTATGTGGGATTTGCAGCCTTCTCCGAGCACGAGGTGGAAGGAAGGTTTTGCAGCACTAGCTGTTGTGTTGGTCTGGACAGCCAGCCTGCACGTCTCAGATACAGTTCCCTTTCCATGCCAAAGGCAAAATTATGTTTAACGTCATGTTAGCTTATTTTTTTTAGCATGATATGTCCCAGTGAGGACGCAGTTCAACTGTTGTAGTGAGCGTTTGTGAAATAACACGGATTTTAGCAGGGGACCTGGGTGGTTTTGCTTCCCCTCTTGCTGCCAGCTGGTGCTGCGTGAGCGGGATGGGGTACGGCCGCGCAGCCCCCCCCGGGGCTTTACGTTTATTTTTGTAAAGACCAGTCCATGCTGGGGTGTTCCTGAAGGATGGATGAGTCGGATCCAGGATTTGGGAATTTAGTTGGTTTAAATATTGGTTCAAAGTCTTTGTACAACTAGATGGTGGGAGATGGTGCTCGTGTCTCTTGCAGCGGCATGCTGCTTTCTTCTCCTGGCTTGAAGATTCATCCAAAACCTGATCTGAACCTCAAAATCCCTCAAGAAAAAGCAGGAGAAAATACACCTGAAATATTAAGTCTGGGAAGTCTCCGAGTACATCTCTGCTCTCCTCACATGAAGCAAGAGCTGGTTCTGCACACAAATGCCCAAAGCTGATCGCTGCGGCCATGGGTAGCGCCTGTTTGCATCAACTGTGCGCAGCTTCAGCAGAAGGGAATAAACGTTGGCCATTTTAGGCACAAAATTGCCCTTACAGGTAGGCCTGGAAGGGTATTTTTTGATGAAGTGTTATTTCATTGGAAAATGTTGACTTGGCAAAACTGCTGTTTCTGGCAGTAAAAGTTTTGTTTACAAAATTTTTCCATTTCAAACACACTTGTAGGGAAAATGTTTTGAAATTGTTGAAATGGGATAAAACAGTCTACTGCCCCACCCCCAATGACTCTTTGTTTCCAAATTTACATTACGCTACAACTGTTTCTTTAATTTGAACTTCTAACAAAATTTTGATTCAAAGTATTTTTTTTTTCCCTTACAGCTATTCTGTTCATAGAAATATCCTGATTCGGAACAGGGAAGAATCTAAAGCTCTTTTTAAGGAACAAAAGCAAAGCAATTTCTATGCAGGGAAACATTATTTCTCTCCCAGCCCTACACGTACTCTAAATCCCATATTTTACACATTAAGACTCTTTCCAAACCCCTTGGCCATGTGATTGTGTGGACAAGTATAAATATTCAGTTGTTATTCAGTAAGCATGTGTGTGCGTGCATGTATGTGGGTAAATCACGCAGAATTTTGTATTTATTTGGGGATTTTTCATTGCTCCCTGTATTTCTTATGATGAGTTGCATACGTATAGCCTCATACCCGAGGATGACTTTGGCTTCTACTGAACTTTAGGAAAAATCTAATCTATCCCATATTTGCTCTCCGTAATGAGCCTCTCTGCTAGGAGAGCACATTCCCATGTGCACCAGCGCTGAGAGACAGATAGGAATTATTGAGGTCAACAGGCAGTGATAAATACTCTTTTTCAGACTGATGTAGAGCCGATCTCTGTGGCTTCTTACAGCTGTAGCAGTTGTCCTCCTTCCTTGTTGCCCATGACTTAGTTACTCCCCTTACAGCATCCTGGATTAATAACTCTGTGTGTGTATGTACATATTGTGTGTGTATAAATACACATACGTATGGTTTTATATAGATATTTATGTGTGTGTATATATGTATGTTTTTTAAATTATCATTTTTTTAATGTCTTCAGGTGGCCACAGATGTGTGTGTGCTACCTTGGGGACAGGTCCTTTGCCCATAAAGGGCAGCGGCAAAGTTCCCTTTGACCGTTCATGGGCTGTTGGAAAGGTCTGGCTGGTTTTGTTTTCCCCACCTGGCAGTGCTCTCTCCTGTCGTGGCAGGAAAGCTTGGATGATAAATGAGTTCTAGATTAAACAGAAATGGTAGCTTACTCCAAAATTCGCAAGCTGCAAAAATACTTGGAAATAAATGACTGTGACCTGTCATTTCCCGTATGTTTTGTGTGCTGCTGGGGATGATACCATCATGATCTGCTAGGTCTTTGGATATACAAAATAACATTAATGTTAGTCGATCAGGAAATCTGGGTCATTTAATTTTAATGAGTTTCTATTTTCACCTCCCTCTCGCACAACTGTTCGTGTCCTTAAGGAATCTCTTGGCATTTCCAAATACCTCCATGCCCTTGCAGGCTCAGGTACTAGGTGTTCACTCCCGGCAGTATAGCAGTAACGTGTGCTGCAGATCATGGAAAAGCATGGCAGGTTTCCCTTCTCTATAGCGAATCAATCGTAGACCAAAACCTGTGCATTTGCAGGTTATTTTGTCTTCCTCCTCTTCCTTCTGAAATAAGCCCCCAAGTTAGGTCGTTACGGAGTTTTAAATACATAAAGGCTGTTTCCAACTTTTATTCATTATAGTAACAATTTCCAATTGGTTTCATTCTTCCTTTTGAGCTCTCAAACTGATTCTCACTAGTCAAAATCATTAGCCGTAAATTCTGGCAAATTTCTCGGAAAAGAGCGTGTCTCTTGTGCAATGTGCCCGCATCGCGGAGGCGGCTGGGGGGGGGCCAGCGCCTCGGCACCTGATTAACTTCTGTAGTTATCGTTGGCTTCCATAGGAAACAAGTGTCTTATGGCTAGGCTTTTAAAAAACACGTTCGGCAAACCAGAAAGTTACGTTGTTCTCAGGAGGAGAAAAGATACGTTCAACAGGGTTTAACTTTATGCCTTAATGAAGATTTATCTAGCCCCGTTTGGCCAACAGCGCAGCTAAGGATCAGTGTAAGTCCACTGACGCGGATGGAGAGCATCCCGTGTTGCATACACAGACCCCCCCATCCAGCTTTGATTCCTGTATTTGAGAAGAAAGCGTTTTGAAAGAGTTCTTGCCTGCGCGTGTTGGGAGAAAACAGTAGCTGAGAAAAGGAAAAAGGCAACAAATTCCACGGAGATTATAATTGGTACATGATTGAAATCCCATATTAAAATAATTTCCTGACTGCTGCTTATTCAAGACTTAGTTTTGACTTTTCTACAAAAGGGCTTTTGTGGGTAGCTTGGCATAAGTGAGTTAATAAATCAGGTTTATGATTCTCAGTTAATAAATTGGCTTAGAGCCACTGACTTCTGTATTCAGAAGGAATTAAACCAAGGAAAGCGAACTAAGAGCCTGTGTGAATTTTAGCGCTAAAGAAAATAGGCTTCTGGGCATGGAGGGAGATTTGGAGGTTGTCTCCTCCCCTCCACGCCGGCTGGGCACCTGGCTGCGGTTGTGCGCGGAGCTGACCACGTTAAGCTGATGAACAAAGGTTAACGGGCTAATTCTTGGCAGAAGGCGCTGCCTGTTGTTACTTGCTTTCAGTCCCCGTTTTTAGGCTTTTCTTGGGTTTTGTTATTCAACTTTTCAACATTTTAATTTTTAAACACATTTTAAAAAGCTTGACAATGCATTAGCTTGAAATATGCTTCTTGTTTTATATTCTTGAATAATGTAAGATTAACAAAGCTGATTTTTTTTCCCCCCCCCCTCCATTTTAATTTTTCCCACACTTTTTCTTCTTCAATTGTGATTAGTTTCTGGTTTTGATCAGGCAGGAAATGGAGCATGAAGAAGCCCCAAACCGAGAGCTACAGGCTGCCTTGCAAACGGGAGTGAAATGTGGATTGCATTAGATTAGGGGCTCAGTGTTCACCTCCGCATAGCACCAGCCTGGGCGAGCGGTAGGAAAGCTGCAGAAATCGGTGTGGCAGGTGGCGAAGACCCCCGCGCCGCAGGGGAATAGAGGAGGATTTTTTTTTTCTACTGCCATTAATCACAGCTTCAGGCTGTGGCACCGGTACCCAAAGCCCATTGTAGGTGTGACGGGTTTTTTTTTTCCCCTGGATCTAAGGCACCGTGCATCAGCCCACCGGCTGCCTCTGAGCACAGCAAAGCCTTCAAGCAGGGGCCGCGTGGAGGGTGACGCAGGGCCACGGGGTTGCGTGACGTGTTTTGAGGTCAGGGAGGGATGGGGACCAAATGACAGCGACGTTTGGGATCTGTGGCAGCTGCAGCAACTTCCTTGCCAGGTGCCCCCGGCACTGCGCTGCTCCTTTGGCTTTTGCAAGTACATCTCCAGCTCCTCTTGCACAACATGAAGAAAAATAAGCTCTATGGTGAAAATGCACTTCTTGCTCCTAAAATTCCAGCTGTGTCTGTCTGCTTTTTGCTGGCGATGCTCTGCGGTTGCACGTGATGCCCCAGGCCCTGAACGCGGTTGATGCCTTGCAATGTGCCCTGGCGTCTCGGGTCTCACGGGGGGAGAGGGAACAGTGTCACGCTGGGGAAAAAGTGGGACAAGGGTGGTTTTACGTGCCCTGGAAGTACTGCCGTGCCAGCAGCACGGGTGAGATGGTCCCATAACGGGAGGATGCGGGTGGCATTAAGTGTATTGAACTGAAAAGTACTGAATCGTTCTGATTTTAGTTCCTGCTATGTGCTGTTTTTATCAGATTATACTTTTTCCTTGTAAATAAGTGACTTTTTTTTCTTTGTTTTTCTTTTGTTTTCCAGGACCTGCAGTAAGTATCGTGGATTTTACTGTTGGATCAACAAAGTTAAGGCTTCCCCTTCCCCCTTCCCCTGCCTTGTGGTGTCATTGCAAAAGCACAGCATTTTTTGGTAGAGGTGTGTCTGGAAGGAAAATTGGTACCAGATGCTGCTGTATTTTTTTTTTTATGATTGTAGACAAATAGAGAGGGGGAAAAAGGTTTTAAAATGTTTAACTTGCTGCCCCGAGGGACTTCCAGTAATTTTAAACCCAGAAAATATTCAGTAAAAAAGAGTTTTCCCTTTAAAGATTTCTTTAGTCTGCTTCCATTTAGCAGAAAGAGTGCTGTACTAATATTTTAACATTAACATAGTGGGGTTTTTTAGTTCTAAAACTCTGTCTTGCTTTTCTTATCTGTTGTGTTTCCATCATTTAATACAGGTTTGGTAGCCTCACAAGGGGGGCTAGAGGGAAAGCCGTAGCTTGCTTTGCTTCTCTCTTTGAAGTCTTGGGGAGAATAACGAGCATTCCTACCAATGCAACCAGAAAATTTATGGGGAATTTGTTGTTTGAAGGGGTAATAGTTGAAAATGTTGTCAACTCCTTCCAAATGTTCAGACGTGCCTTTTGCTGTGCCACCACCACGTCCAAATCTGATGTTGTCCTGCTGGTTTTGGAGTGAGAAAACAGCGTTTCATTTGTGCCCTCCAAGTTGCTGAGGGATTGTTAAAAAAGAAATTAGGGGCATTAGGTGCTTCTGGTTTTCTACCTTTCTTCCCCCAAAAGAGGAGGAGGAGGAGGAGAGGCACGGGCTGTTTGCAGCCACGTGTTTCCTTCTCCATCGTTGCACTAACAGAGATGTTTCTTCACGTTGTTCTCTTCCTATAGAGCCTCACGGGGTTGAAAAGGGATCGTTTCAGGAGAAAGAAATTTGCTAACTATTCTTGGGCTAATTAATTTCCAGTTCTGTAAATCTGTTTAAAAGCCAAAGGGTGACGAGGAAACGCACGTGGAGCGTGGGGGCTGTCACAGCGCCATGGCTTTGGTTCTCCTGGGATCGACAGCGCTGCCTGTGGGGCTTTTAGTTAATGGCTTTTACCTTTTGAATTTTTGCTTCTATTTCAAGTTCATCTTTTGATGGAAAAACTTCAGAGGGGTTTGAGCAAAATTATTATTTGACTAAGTTTTGAATGAGCAAATCAGGAAAACTTAACAGCTTTGCCTTAACCGTTCTTAGAGGAAATCTGAATGCTTTTGCTCTAAAAGTTGTGCCCAGTATTAGCAATAAATCCAAGACTCTGGCTCAAGAAATGCAAACAAATGGATTTTTCTTGTTGGTTTGTGTTCAGAAATGTAGTCTGTCAATAAATTAATTTTCCTGTAAATATTCTGTAATTAAAAACGGCAACGTAGCCTCTCCAACCGACACAATAAAAGTGACTCCGTGGGGTTTTGAAATATTAGTGACTAGGGCACTGAGCACCGTTGGGAGGTGAATTCCCCCGCGCCTGGCCCAGAGCTCGATGCCGCTCTGTTCGGCACGGCTGTTCGCCTGCTTCACCAGACCCTGCATCACGGTCACGTCATCGGGCAAGATCCCGAGGTCGTGAAGAGCATCCGCTGAGGCTGAGCGCAGGCGTGTGCGGCTGGGGAGCCCTTTTGGGTGCTAGAGCCGGTCCCCACAGGGTTTCTGCCTGGTGACTTTTTTCCCCCCCCCTCTCTGCAATTCATGCAATTTGGCCTAATTATTAAAAATAAAAAAATAAAAAAATTTCTCGCTCAATGGCAGGTTACAAATGAAGAGGACATTGCCTGTTTAAAACTCCGTATATACATCTTTTAAGGGATGTTTTCCTCTTCATTAAAGTACTTTGGCTTATTTAAAATGGATTTATTTAACCGTTTCGGCTCTGCTCCTGCTCAGAGGCTGTTATCAGCCCACACGCAGCCGGCTGGGTTACGCTTCCTCACGTGTGCTGTCCGTTCACTTTTATTGTATGCAATTTGACATAGGCAACATATGGTGCACTATTAATTTTTCTTTGTCTCTAGTTCGTTTCATTTCCTGGTTCCCACGGCACTATTGAATTGCAAACGGAGCACAGGGGAGATTTAACACAAACAAGACTTGGGGGTGGTTTTTTTTTCCTTCCTCTCCCCTTGCCCTTCTTTAAAAGACAACTCCTGATTTAGTTTATCTTTAAAAAAAACCAAAACAACCCTGCATTTTTAGCGTAAGCAGCATTTGCCAGAGAATTCTTTAGACATAATATGTAAGAAAAGTCCTAGAACCCACAGAACCACAATATTATTTTATTTCAACAGTACTGTATTTAACTCTATTAGTTTCTTCTGTTTCTTGATTTTGGCCATAAGGAATCGATTACATCTTACATGTACAGCATCGCACTCTGCTAAAACTGTATCCTCAATTCTGTTGTTCCCTAGTAGCAGTTGTTCCGGTATTTTATTTTTTGGCTGTCATAAGCTAGTTGTGTATATGAAATTATTAGGATTTGTGGTACAGGATTTGTGGCTGTTGGATGATTGATTGGCCTGTCTGTGAGTAAGGGGTATTCTGCTCAGATGTGCTATAAAACCTCTGTTTCGGAGGGTATTAAAATCACATGCTGGGTAGGAAATTTCTACAATTGAAGGATAGGCTTACCACAGACTGTAATTAAAAATTTACAGTCCCAGATATTAACAAACACTTTATGTATTAGCAAACTGGCTGGGGAACTCACCAGCAAGCGAGGGCTGGGAGTTACAAGTGTTTCCTATTTATCTGTGTGTGCTCCAGTGCCATACGTCTCCATAAAAATCTCACTGTACATTTTATCCCAAGACTGTAATTTGTTCAATAGGTGGTTGTTGAAGTCAATGTTGTTTCTGGATGAATCAATAGGGCTGCAGGAGGCATTAAAAGCTGCAGGGACACTTAGCAAGAAGGGAAAACCCCTGTACGTGGTATGGAGGGGGCTGCCAGAACTATTTCATGCCATAAGAAATGTATGGATCTGACTGTATATCCGCAGCATGCTGACATAACCTATGTTTATGGTAGCAGATGACATTGCTGTACCAGATACACGCTTTACTGCCTACTTGTGTACCAGCTAATACTTAACAGCTCCTTCCCGGGGAATCTGCCTTATGTCTGGATTGCAGCAGGCTCCTCTGCTGTAGCTCACGGCATGTTTAACGGCAGCTCGAGCTGTAAACGCCTTTGGGAAGCCCCCCAAGAAGAGCAGAAAAGGTGAAATATGCTGAATGGGTTGTGTTTTATTCCACTGGTCTCGCAGGTGTTATTAGGGACTAAGTAAGGTCTTTCCCCGTAGCATCAACTTTTCCTCCCACTTCATTGCAAACCAAAGCGGAGCTTAGAGGTGGACTGGGAGAGCTGCATCCTGCAAGGAAATTAATGGACCTAAGAGGGGGAAACCTTCATTGTATCAAGTGCTGGAATAGGAGCTTGAAGCTCAGCAATTGCTCCTGGGCAGACAGGCTGTCCCGGCTGCTGCGGAGCCGCCCCGGCCTCTCCCTGGCGCCTGGGTGTTCCTGTACCTCTTGGTACCTGCATCCCGGGGCGGGCTTACGGCCAGGATCTAGTGTGTATCCTGCACGCCCGTGGCTTCGGGGGTGGCAGGGACTGAGCACAGACAGCAGGGATGGGTGTGAGTTGGCAAAAGCCTCGGTAAGTAGCTAAAGGGAAGCATGAGATCAAAATCTGGGGAAAATATGCCATAGGTGCGACCTTTCTGATAGGAAAATTGTCCCGAGAGGTTTCTCTGGAGAGAATTTGGTCCCGGGGCTGGCTGGGCAGACGATGGCCCTGTGTCCTGCCTGCTGCTATGTGTTGTCACACTGCTACAGGTGCATTGACTGACTTTATCTCACTTGTTCCCCCACCACAGGGGCAGTCAGGACGCGATGGTTACCCGGTAACTCTGCTATTCCTTTTATTTTTATTCTCTTCTTTATTCTCTTCTAATCTGCGTAGTCCTCTCCGTCTTTTCCATGACACTTGATTTTCTTGGCCTGTCTTGGTCTCTGTTTTTTTCCTTCTTCCCTCCCTCTTTATCAGTCACAGCTTTTGAGGGATTTAGCCTGAAACTCAGGGGCCTGTGCAATATTCTCCATTAATGTTTATAGGGGTGAAATACTTGAGCCCTTTCATGGTATTATTCACACTCTTGCCTAAGAATTCGCTGGACTGCAGTCAGTGAAGGCTTTGGTGTTTGTCCCACTCACAGCTGTAGGTGGCCAGATTTGGGGACATTGGTGAAAGAGCTTCGGGTGTTGAGATAGGTCCTCATTCACCCATCTCCAAAAAATTTTCCCTGGGAGCAGAGGTGTCCTGCCAAGCCTGTTGGCAAGGAGAGATTTTGCAGAGGGCTCCGAAGGGTAATTTGGGATGTGCTGCCCTGCCCATGCCCATGGGCACCACTGAAATGTCTCTGTGTTAGAGGGAGGCGTCTTCTAGGGGAGAAATAAAGCTGCTAACTTGGGGCTGTTAAAAGCTCTGAGACACTTTCTGTAGGAGGAGGGAGACCTTGTTCTGGCCAGATCCCAAACTTCAGCCTGCCGGCTGGCTCCCTTAATCCACATTAATGCATGTGGATAGCCGCGGTACTCCGGCTCTGAGGGGCTCGATGGCTCATCAGGGAGCGACTCCTGTGCATGCCCTCAGTGTAACGGGCTGGTAAAAATCACTGTGTAGATCCTCCATGTTCACAGCATGTTTCCAGCTCTGCTCCTGCTTTTTGAATGGGTGCAGTGGGTCCTGCACTGCCTGATGCTCTGGAAGGCGCTTCTTGGCTGTGGGTCCTGCTGTTCCATTTATAAGGTAAAAGAAAAGTAGTTAGCCTTCTCCTTGCTGTGGTTGATCCCCCCCCCCTTTTTTTTTTCCTCTCCTTCCTTTTTTTTTTTCCCCAAAGGAGCGTGTTAGGAAAACTTATTCCTTGTCTCTGCCACCTCGTGCCCTGGCCCGGTTCCCCCTGAACTCCCATAAACCACGGAAACATCTGTTGAGTTTTCTGTGTGTGATGGAGTGGGAGCTCGAGGGAGGAGGATTGCGAGGGAAATCCAGAGCTGTTTTCAGTGTTCATTCCCCCTGGACCCCTGTGAGCATCCCTGGGGAAGACAGCAGCCTTTCCCCAGCGGCACCAGCCCCAGAAGGGGAGAGGCGTGAGACGGGGTTAATTTTGCAGAACAAGCCTGTGCTGCCGTTGCATCCGAAAGCGGTCGGGGCTCCGCCGGTTGGTTTTCATAGAATCATAGAATCATAGAATCATTGAGGTTGGAAAAGACCTCTAAGTTCATCGAGTCCAACCGTCAACCCAACACCACCATGCCCACTAAACCATGTCCCTAAGCGCCTCATCTACTCGTCTTTTAAATAC
>NW_008796044.1:14380608-14414824 GCF_000699145.1 Aptenodytes forsteri
CCGCTTCTGGATTAGCAGTCCCCGTGGCAGGTTTGACCGTTCTGCTCTGTGTCAGTCATATTCTGGCAAAGCTTGTGCGTGTGGTTTAGTTGCAAAGCTCTGAAAACCAGAAGCGCTGGGAGGAAATAGCGACTTTTCCCTAGGATGGAGCATCGTCCCCAGCCTGTCCCGGTGGGCAGCCCCGGCACCGTGCCCCTCCCAGCTCCTAGTGTGGGATTTTGGTGCTGCTCCGGCTCTCCGGAATGGTGTTGGGGACCGGCAGTGACCTCCAGCTCTGCCGCCACATCTGCGCTGGGAAAATGCCATTAATGTCACTGAAAGGTTTTTCCTTCTCTCTCCTTCCCCCCAGGACCTGCAGTCCAGGCGAGCTGTGCGGCTGGTCTTATTCCTGACTTTGCAAAACTGGCTGAGCCAAACCCAGCAAACGCTGAATTACTGTATCTACATGGCTGTGGCTACGAGAATTAGCTTAGCTTTATTTAATAAGGAGGTGACCATAATTGTACTTCCAAGGCAATACGTATACCTGAAGAAGGAGGAAACTAAACATAAAGCCAGCCTGAGTGCCTTATTCAGCAGAAGCATATGGACAGGCTTTATTGCATCCAGTTGCGTAGTCAAATCCATTTAATTATTTAGTTTCCTTCAGGGTGATCAAATAAACTCCGAGCTGTTTCAGGAGGTGGATGTGGCGCAAATGCAGAAGTAGCAAGTGGATATTAAACGGTGTTTGGTGTCGGAGCTAGGTGTGGTAACACGCGCGTCTCGTGGCTAGGGGTGCTTTGAGTTTGTTTGTGAGCTGCTAGCGTATAACCGAGCTGCAAGCAATGGAAGCTTTAAAGGGATGAAGTGAACCAGAGCTCTGGAGACGGGGCTCAAAGAGAAAACAGCTTTTATAAGATGCTTTCAATATTTTGATGGTTAACATCCTAAGGGGAGGGGTTTGTACCCTACAATAAAACTTTACGGCAGAAACCATTCTTTATGAAGTTCTGTAGGTTCATTATTATTTTTTAAACCCCAGAGATGATTTAGTTTCTATTTTTAGGCCTATGGCATATCCTACTAACGTTACCATAACAGCTGTGAAGAATGTTGGGTTTCGTTGCTTTTCCGGTCTTGTTTGACTTGGTTTTGACATCCCATTGAACATGGGTCACAGCATACACCTCAGCCTGCATTTCAGCGTAGGTTCCTATGAGCTAAGGGCTGCATGGGTCTGTCTTCTCTCTGCTTGCCCCAATAACTTTTGAACTTGGCCCATTTCAGCCAAATTTGACAGAAGGACGACGACTGTGCAGATAATTAGTTTCATGTGAACTTTAGATATCAGGGGGCAGGTTAAGGGAAAAAGAGCCTTTTTGATATCCATGGTGCGGCACGAGCTCACACTGCCATACACAAGCCTTTGCCATATCAGCTGCTTCAGAGCTTGCCTGAAGATTGTCCTTTCTGAGATTTTCTGTTTCTTTTTTAATTGCAGTGCTAGGGAGGCTTTTGAAATGTTTTTGACCCCCAGGCCAATAATCTAATTCATTTTGGGGGTTTTCTAACAGATGAGGAAAGCTGATGTTGGAAGGGTGAAACTTGCACTGCCAGATTTGTAACTGCAACACACAAACTCTCCCCTGTAGGTAATCCAGTTACACACAGTGGAAATTGCATTCAGCCTGGGCCGGGCAGAGGTGGCTCCCATGGGCTCACCCAGACCCTGGTGACTGGTGAACAAGGCAGAAGCCTGCGATTCACCGCGCTTCTCGCTTTAGCTGCTGAGAGAACCGGCTCCTGGGGGACAGAAGGGTCTCCGAGAGCCGATTTAAGAGCCGTTACATTGAATACGGTTCGGGTTCTGCAGGGGCTTCAGTGCGGGTCATGCACGTGTGTGTTCTCTGGAGAGCTAATGGCAGAGAAAGGCAGAAGATCTATTTAGTGTCCAAAATACCTGCAATTTTTTTGTTTTTTCCTCATCTTGGCTGTGTAATTTGCACATAGTAACAGTGGCAGTGATCATCATAAGGTCCTGCGTTTTGGGGTGCAAATCCGCTTAGTCTGAAAGCCTGCCTTGCACCTCCTGAGCATGCAAGAACGCAAATGAAGGCACCAGGGAGTGGGGAGGCTTTTACTCTTTTTGATGCCAAAACACTAATCTTGGAAGTCCTTTTTAGAGTCTGGGGGGCTAGCAGAGCACTTTACCTCAAAGGTGGAGGAGAACTGGCAGGTCGCTTTTCTCATCTGTCATCCGTGTGGTCCTTCTTGCAGGACACCATGATGATGTTCTGGCTCTTTGTGCTGCTGGTGGTGGGCTGGAGTAACACGTCGGTGTGTAGCGGATGATGACCTGGGGTGAACCGGCAGCATCGGTGACTGTAAACTATAGGATAAATGATTCCTTTATACAGAAATCTCAGCATAATTGGTAATTACAGATTGATTACAGGGGTCCATCGATTCATTAGAGATGCAGTGGTCTCTAAGGAAAAAACAGTGATAAATAAATGCTGCAAAATGAGCGGTTCAGGAGAGAAAATGACAGTTTTCTAGACAAGGTCCTGAGCAACCTGATCTAACTTTGGTTAGCCCTGCCTGGTGGTATCTCTGTGTCTGCAACCCCCTGCTCAAGGACCTGCCCAGTGGCTATGGGTATGGTGGTGGAGCCCCGGTTGTCCTCGCTCTGGGCTTTGCGTAGGTCGAAGTGCGTGCTGAGGTCTCCCTACTGCCATGAAGGGCGTTGCTGCAGGAGGGCCACTAGCCACTGCTGGTTTAACTGCATTGTTTCACTCTGGTGCTTCCCGTCGCCAGCTTTTCCGAAGAGATGACAGCAGCCTTTAGATCAGATTGACGAGGAAAATTTGCATTGATACCTTTAGCCTTTGCCAAAAGACCACTCGGCCCATCCCCAAACCAAAGCACAGCCCCCAGAGTTTGAGCTCGGGTTTGCACGAGGGCGTGCTGGAGCAGAAGAGAAGCAGATGTGCAGCCGCCGCGACGATGGAAATGTGTTTCTCGTTGGGAAGAACCAGGCGCTGGGACCGGGATCCCTTGGGACTTGTCCTAAGCCATGCTTTCTGAGGCAAGGAGCATCTGCGCTGCGGAGTGGTTCCCCTCGGCTTGATGGGATTGGGAAGAACCAGGCGCTGGGACTGGGATCCCTTGGGACTTGTCCCAAGCCGTGCTTTCTGAGGCAAGGAGCATCTGCACTGCGGAGTGGTTCCCCTCGGCTTGATGGGCTGTCAGTGCGTCAGCGTATCGGGGGGCATTTGCCCTTGTAAAGCTGGGAGGGGAGCAGAGGGATTGGCTGTGCAGAGGGCTGATGCAGTGGGGCTTTCGGCTGCTTGTGTTAGCCGGGCGGGCAGCTGCATCTGGGCAGGAGGAAAAAAGAGAAAATGAGGAGCAGATGGAAGAGCCGAACTGCGAGTAGGCTTTGCAGCTGACCTTTCAGTGGAGGCGGATCTTCCCATTATGTAGCTGTTTAATGGAGTCAAATAATGTATGGAGGGGAGAAGCAACGGTTGGGTGATGCTTTTAGCAGCCTTGCCACCATCCCTTCCCCTGCCCCATGCAGGGATGGTTTTATACTTACCTTCAGACTACTCAGCTGTCCTCCTACATGATATTTCTCCTCTTTTCCAATGAGATGCTGCATTTGTGGTTCACCAGAACCCATTCCCTTCCCTCTTCCCATCTACCGGAGAGGCCTTTTGAAGCCAAAGTCTCTGTTTCTTGAGAGTTTCATCTGCCTGTCCCTTCCCCTGCCCCACGCGGGGATGGTTTTATACTTACCTTCAGACTACTCAGCTGTCCTCCTACATGATATTTCTCCTCTTTTCCAATGAGATGCTGCATTTGTGGTTCACCAGAACCCATTCCCTTCCCTCTTCCCATCTACCGGAGAGGCCTTTTGAAGCCAAAGTCTCTGTTTCTTGAGAGTTTCATCTGCCTCTGCTACTCTTCCCTCCCTAAAATAGGTCTCTGCTATGCCACTACGTGACATCCCGAAAGGAGGGTTGTCACTTCAAGTGGGAAGAAACCAAAAGAATGAAGTTGATTAATGAGGGGAATTACTTCATGTGCATGTCTTCATTAATAAAAAACAGAGCATGGAAGAGGCTTTGCAGAAAAAAAGTATGATATGAAACAGAGTTGTCTCCTATTTTATACATTTTCCTTAGAATATTAGCATCTATTTTTAGCTAAGCAGAGTGTTATTCATTTCGTTCCTCCAGCATATAATGTTTGCCTTCTGAATTTTGTAAATCACTCGTGTTGCCTGAAAAAGCCCGGGCATTGTCCTGCCCGTCTCTCTTAACGGTGGGAACTCTTTGGGAAGGCGGGGAGAAAAGGGCTTCAAGTTCTGCCTGCTTAGAAGTAACGCAGCTTGTTACTCGAAATAATTCAATATTGAGTAGTAGCATCCTTTTCTAATGATGGGTAACTACACCAATATAATCAATTAATGGACTTACGGTAAAGGAGAGACACAGCATAGGCGTTGCTCAACGCTGGCCCACCTTTCGGGGAATAATTGCTCAGTGAAAATTGAAATACTCTTGTCCAGGCCATTCTCATGTATTTAAAGTCCACCTCACGCTAAGGAGCTGTTGAAGATGCTGAGCTGCTTAGCTCCAGAAACTTTATTTTGGGAGCCCTGCACAGTGAGCTAATATCTTCCTTTGGCTACAGTGTTGTAAATCCAGAGTTACCCACTGAAGTCAGCTGTAATGCCTGTAGCCGGAAATGAACTTGTAAGGATGATAAACTCTGTTTTTAATTAATTTTCAAGACATAAAGTGAAGCCAAATGTTTTTTCTGAGCTGATGTCTGGGAGAGGGGTTGGAGGAGCACATGCAGAAGGGAAGTTGGTTCCTTGGCTTGCACGACCCCAGTGCGGTGGAGCAGTGTGACAGGGGCTTTGGTGGCAGCTCTAGACCTTGGCCATAACCAACGGAGTTTGGGGTTTTCTCCCCTCAGCAGTTAAGAGTTTCAAGTAGTGTAGATAACTTAGCAAGGGAAAGTCTGTGCAAGCTGTTTGTGTGTGACCCAGAAATGTATTACGAATGCAGACAGGCTGATGTGTGGGAAATGAGGAACACGTGCCCAAGCCCGTTCCTGGTGGCAGTTTCTCCGCCCCATTGTGGTCCCTCGGAGTTTACCAGAAAGCTCCACGACATGCACTTAGCCAGGCGTTTTAGAAATGGCAACACCATAAAACTAGATGTGACGCTAATAATAAACTGCTTTTACAGGAGAACCGTAGAAGTAACTTGGAATTGGACTGCCTGATGACTTGATGAGTTGCCTCCATCTATGCAATTATCTCCCAAGTCCTGCTTGGGCACGCTCAGGGTGCAGCCTGGGAGAGTCGCAGAAGGAGCTGTGCGTAGCTTGAGATTGCTCTGTGCCCAAACCAGAGCAACAAACGGTGGTTTAACTCTTCAGTAGGGCTGCCAGAAATCCCATGTGAGATATGGGAGACCACGCTACGTGGTCAGATCTCATGGGCTGTAGGGAAGAGCGTGTCGATCTCAGACTTTTACTGTTTTTTCGCAGTAGGCGGATGCTTCCCAGACCCTGGGTGGTAGCTCATGCACAGACACGGAGTGCCTGTACATCGCATGGGTGTTTTGGTTGTGCGTGCACAGAATTAAAAAAAAAAAAAAATTGTATTTAACATCTGGCATCGCTAGACTTAGATATTTTCATATGCTGTGTCATGTGATCAGTATCCATCCCCAAAATGAAGGCTTCTGTTGGTAAGCTGGCTATTTAGTTTTCTTAGCTAGGTTCATCTAGGTCATAACTGTAATTTAGGGTTCGGTCCTGTGTTTGTTCTCTTGAGTATCTTTACTCATAAATATTCAGACTTCAAGGAGCGTCTCCTGTGAATGAAGTAATTTGCACATGTACTTCTCCCAGTAAGAGCCCAAAAGACAGAAGTAACAAATACTCATTTTACAAGGCAAACTTTGTAGTTCTAGTCTTTTTTATTTTAATATCAGTTGTGTGGCAACTCTAGGCAATGATTATTTGCCTAGGGGAAAACCTCTTTAAGCAGGGAAAGCAGATCCAGTGTATTTTCCTGCTATGTCTGTTTACTGGCTCTCTGATCTGGAGACAACAATGATTTTGTAAAGACCAGCTCTTCATGGCAGCAGTTTATTTTTTCTTTTGATTTAGAGGTAATTCTTCCACGGGGAAAATAAAAAGTTGTCTTATATCCCACCCAGTAGAGGAATTGCAGATGCATGTGTTTATCTTCTGCCCTTCCAGTGTTTCTGGCCAGGGAGAGGAGAGGGCCTGGTGAAGGTGCTGATGAAAATGGCAAGGAGAACATCTCTGCACAGGCAGGTTTCTGATACAGGACGTGCACGGCTTATCCCAGGCTGGCTCGTGCAGGGGGAGGCTTGGTGATGAGGATGGATGGTGAAAAAGGTCCTTCACCACCCAACGCCTGGTTGAAGCAGGGCTTTGGTTTCTGGCTTCTCGTGCTGCTTTTCCTCTGGTTCCCTGCTTTGAGTGCAAGTGCAGCTGGTGCATCTGCATCTTGGTTTCCAGTGCATTTGGGTGCAGCCGCATGGTACCGAGGCTTGGCTTGTAGGCAGAGGGAAACTGAGAAAAACCAAGAAGTTTGCTCATTAACCACAGAAGAGAGGTAATCCAAACAGCAGCTGTCAACCAGGGATGGCACTGGTGGGGGAAGAATACAAAGGCAGTAAGAGGCTGAAGTGTTCGCTTGAAAGGTCGATATTCCTCCAAAACAATTGCTTGCCAACTTCAAAACTGCGTCCCCACCATAGAGGCCGTCTCCTCTCTCATAGTTGGACATCAGACAAAAAAATATCCAAAACCCAATTGGGCACCAAATGCTTGAAACAAGCAGTTGCACAGAACACGTGGAACTCATTTAGGCCTCAGAGATTTGGGGGAAGTCGGGGGATTCTTTCTTCCATAAAAGCACTTTGTTGTTTTGGAAGAAAACTGGTGCAATGTGATGCACAGATGAGTGAGCTCTTGCTTCTCAACTGATGCTGAGCAGCAGATAAACTGATCAGACATGCTGGGGCGCTCCTTGCAGAGCGCTGCTGGCCCAGGAATCGAGGCAGTTGGCTGCAGTGACTCCTGCTCTTCCCTTTGCATCGGGAGGAGCGAATGAACCGGCTCTGTTGTGGCCTTTCTTTGTGTTTTATCTGAGTAAGCTTGCTCGCAAACCCAAGCGGTGCCCGTGCAGCTCCAGCTCAGCATTTGCTTTCCGCCCCTTTGGACCAGTCAGTGTTCCATTTGCTTCCAGGCGTTTTTTCTTGAGCATCTTTGAGAAGACATCCAGTAAAACAAGGACGGAGCTCTGCGAACAGATGGAAGGAGGCGCATCTTGTGCTTAAGGAAAAGGAGAAAAGGTGCCTTATCTCCACAATGAAGCCCTGATGAACGTGGTTGGCATGTCCGGGAAGAGAGCTGGGAACTGAAGTGCTCGGGTGAGCCCGCGCTGGCGATGCAAAGGAGGGGCTGAACAGTGGGCAGGGCCAGGCGCTGCCCCAAAAACATTCTCAGGATAGCGTTTGGGGTTTTTTTTTCGGATTTTTTTGTTTTGGTTTGGTTTCCCAAGGATTTCAGAAACCCTTACAATTATTTGTGCCCCGTGCTGGGCTCCTGTCACAGAGGCTGTCTGTGCGCAGCCACTGGATGCCCTGCACCCAACACCCCAACCGCCGAGGTAGCTGCTCCCTTGCAGAGCCCCGCAGTCTGGTTTGCATTATGGGTGAAGTTTTTAGCAAATTACTGCTCCTTTCTGCTCCGTTTCCATCAAAGAATGGGCAGAGGCCGCCCAGCAGTCTGAAGACAGATATTTTTTTTTTTTTGTAATAGAGCACAGATTTGCGTTTTTTTGGTTGGTTTGTTAACACACGCTTGGCCCTTATCAGGCTGCTGCTCTGCATCGTTTGCCTGACACCTCTGTTGGGGGATTTATTGCTGTCAGCTCGGGCTGTGGGACGCGGTTCCACCCCAAGAAAGGTTTCAGAGGAGCTTTTGGGGGTTTGGCGATGCTGAGCCCCACCAGATGCTGTGGGCAATGCCTGGGCTGCGCTCAGGTGGCCTTTTGGGAAAGAAATTTGGGAGAGGGGTGAGAGCTGCTGCAGCTGTGGGGGCTCTGCGGGCAAGGGGGGATCAACTCGCCCCACTGCCTGGAGCAGCCCCATTGGGATCCCCCCAAAGACTGGGGTCAGATGTTACATGCAGGGCTGTGGTTTGCAGAGAGATGGATTTTAGGAAATGCCTAATTGCCTTCCCCGGTGAAATGAAATAGCGTTTTTTAGCTGAAGAAGGAGAGCCTGGCTCTGAGGCCATGCAGGACGGCGGCAGCAAATGCAAGAGAGGAGGGAGAGAACCAAACCAGAAGATGGTTTCCCATTAAACTCTCAAAAACTCAGTGGCAGTGAATTGTGCCCCAAAATTTTGTGCACCCAGCTGTCTCCAGACATGGGGTAATACACATGTATAGGCAGAAGTGGCCGTGCCTGGGTTTCAGAGTCCTCTTGCATCTTGTGCTATACCACGTGTAGGGTTTGGTCTATCGAGGGAAGTCGAATGAAAACGCTGTGCGACGTCTTTTGTTACACAAGTCCTTCCTGCTGTGCTTTAAATCCAGAGCTGTCCCAAATGGGAGCTGCCACTGGTAATAGTAATTTCTCTTACCTGCTGCTCTCATGATAAATGTGCTAGTGAAGCCTGACATTTAAAGTAGTTTTTGATCCAGGAATACAACTTAATGGCTAAATAAATATCTGCGTCTGGCTTATCTTTTACTTCTGTGACATCTTGCCGCCCTCTTGGAGAAGACTATAAATCAGCTGATGCTTGTGTGCAGAAAGCTGTGGTCTCGGTGCCTCGCTGTCGGCCTCAGTTAGGATGCAGGTGCCATCAAGACTGATTTTGGGGATGGCAGCAGCCCTGGGGAGGTTAGAGCAGCCCCCAGGCAACCTGCCACCACGGCCTGGGGGGACCTGCCCTGCCAGAAGTGCTTGTGTTTGCAAAAAGGTATTAGCTAAATCACAAAGGTTGGATGTATTTAAAGCGTAACTCATGCAAAACTGGGACCTCAGTGAATGTCATGTGTAAATGGTTTCCTTGTTAAATCTGGCAACAGGGTATTTATCAGGACTTGCTTTGGAGAGCTGCACTTTTTAGTGGTTTTGAAAATAATAAGAAAAAAACCCCCGGCATTTTATCGATTTACCCAGAAAATATGTTTAAAAGACCTGTATCCCTTGTGGGGCAGCCAAGCTAGTTAAGCTTTCCTCATTTCAAATATTCTTTGCTTCCATTTTTTAAACAAATACACTGATGTGTAGAATAACAAGTGTAAATTATTTTCCAAATTAAAACAATTAGTCTTACAAACATTAAAAAAATCACGCCTCATCAACATCGCTGTTTTGTGCTTATAAGAGAACTGCAGATGCTGTTTGCTTTTTAAAAATGAAGAAAAAGCTATCACCTAGTAATGAAAAGGTAGTTTTTGGGTTTGCATGCAGTCATGGACCAAAGGGGAATTTGAGTTGGGACAATACTGAAATAGCTTTTTTCAGACAAAGAAACAGAGAAAATTATTAGCGAAGGATTGTTAATAATTATGTTCATGCTGAAAATTTTTTATTTATTTATTTTTAAGTGCGGGGCTGTTCCCCTGTGCAGCAATCCCATCCCATTCCAGTGAGACCATCCACGCTATATATAGTTAAACATGAAGCTATCATGATTTTAATGATCTTAATGCTTAAATACAGCAGCTCCTGGTAGGAACGTTTCCAATGCTGTGTCGTGCCGCAGGCTGACGCGATTTCAAGGTCTCATACTGGGGACCCCAGAGGTCAGGGCAGATGCAGGAGGAACCTTCAACCAAGGACTTGTCTAGGCTCACAGCCGTTGCAGTCGGTGTGGGCACAGGATAATTCCTCGTATGACCAATTTCATACATAGTCTATCTCTTCACAGATACTTAAATGCTGTTATTTGGAAGGTCAAATGATTATTGTAGCAGAGGTGGTATTGGATGGAGTAGAAACTTGCTTTTTTATAAGGGCTTCTGGTCCTTCTGCACTGAGGACTTTAGGGAAGGAGGGGGTAGCAGCAATTGGGGACAAGGACGAGGTGACATCCCAGAGCACTTCTTGTACTCAATTCATTGACAGTTAGCACCAGTGGTTCTCAGCTGCTATTTAGAAGACTCACATTTCATTTCTTAGTCCTTCTCCTCTTTTCCTTCAGCTGGGAAGCTCGGAGGAGCCACAGCGACCTGGCTGCCTTTCTCCACTTTCCTTGTGACGGGTCTGGCAGGGCATGCTCGGCCACAGCTTCTGCCAGAGCTTTCTTCTCATACAAAAATGTGCTGAGGAACTGCATCGCCAGCAGACACGGTCCCGCTTGCGAAGATTTACAGCGTAGCCTATAGGAGAGGATGGTCCCTGCTCCCTGGCTGCGCTGCAAACCACGCCACCTAATGACCCAGGGCCTTTGCAGGGATACTAAAATATTGTCGTGCTCCTTTGTTCTGACACTTTCTTCTTTTTTAAATGTAAGATTTTACCATTTTTCGAAACCACAGAGACAGAGATTGAAGGCAGCCCTTTGAATTTGTTAGAATTTTACTGCAGGGTTCCTTCCGAACCCTGTGCTAATTTTTAGCAGAGCAGGAAACATTAAAAATAACCACGAGAGAAGATTTCCCAACTCAGAACGATTGTCCTCCTCTGGCTTTGTTTTCGCTAGATATTTTCCCCCCTTAAAATTCCTGTAACCCTGATAGAGCAAGTACATCCGTGCCGGCAGCAGTAATGGCACCAGAGGAGGAAGGCAGAGGGCCAGTTAGCCAGGCTGGCACCTAGGCTTGCAGCGAGCAGGGGTAAGGGATGTACGGGGGAAATGCTTATTAATTATTGGAAGAGCTTTTGCATGTGAATCGAAGCTTGCAAGCTCCCTGTCTTCCCACTTTGGTGAACCTAAAACTGTTCCCAAGCCTTCAGCTGCTCTCAGCGTTGGGTGAATCTCACTTTTGCAATGAGAGGTGACATTTTGGTACTACATCCCAAGACTTTTGAGCTTCTACTGTGAAACAAAAAAAAATATCGGAATTTGTTTTAAAACTTATCTGAATGTAGCCCCTTCCTCTGAAGCTGAAATGTTGCATGGCCAAACCAAGGCATTCAGCAAGAGTGCATGATGTAGTAACAAGCTCTGCTCAAGCACCAACGTCTGATCTGACTTGTGTCTGCATTCTCAGCATCACTGTATAAATATATATCATTAATGTACACCATAAAATATATATCATTATATAAATAATGTCCTCACCCAGGTGATGGCGGTGGGGATGCACCATGGTTTGGGTCATTACGCCCGCAGGAGCACCGTGTGCTTACGTTACGTTACGCTACATTTGTGAGGCGTAAAACCAAGGCGAGTAATTGCAATTACCGCTCACCCCTGCTCGGTGTTGCCAGCCTCTCCTGCCCTGGCAACCTGAGGGCTCCAGCCAGAGGGTCTGGACATATTTTCTTTTTCAAACTGACAGCAATGTTTCGTCTTTTCTCTTCAAACGTGGAGGTTGCCCCGCAGAGCCGCGTTGGCCTGGCACTGGACGCAGGCGGTCCTTACTGGTGCATGGTCAGCAAATGAGATCTGAGTTGATTACAGCTGGAAGTGGGCTCTGACATCCACTGAACGCTGTCAGCTGGGACCACATCAGTGTTGTCTTCCTCGAAGCACCCTGGGATCAATGGGTTTCGTCCCGCTTGGCCGGTGCAGTGATGGTTTTGGTCAGAACCATGTTTTGGGGGAAGTTGATTGAATTTTCTCTCTACCTTGTCTTAAAGCATCAGGTTTGTCCTAGGCAGAAAGTTCATCCCCTCTTGATGTAGTGAGCATTTAATTATGTAAAGTGCCATCACTCTGTGTGTGATTTGGAGTGAAAGGCTTGTAATTGAGAGTGGGCGAAGGCATGAGTGAAATTTACCCCTGGGCAAAAAGCACAGCATGAAGCCACTGCGATGCTTTCTCTTACTTGGGCCCTGTAGTGGGGTGTCCAGAAAACTCACCTTTTTCTTACACTTAGTTGTGCTGGTCGTTTAAGTGGAAGTGATTTTTGTCCCCCCAAAATCAAGACTTCTATAGAGGTGGTTTTTGACTGGGGGAATAGGGGGTTACTTCTTGTTTTCCTGTTCCTTAGTTATCAAATAAACTAAAGATTCCTTCATCTTTAATTAAAAAGACATGGAGCAGAATTCAAATAAAAGACAATAATGACCTCAACACATGGGTGCTCCTGAAAGTTGCAGGCAATCGAGTAAGCAAGCCCAGATTTCAGATGCTCTCTCCTACTTTACACATGCAATCCTCTGGCTGCTCTTGGAAACCCTGCTTTGCTCACGCAGACGTTTGGCTGCGCAGGTAGAGCAGAGTCAATTAAATCTCCAGCCCAGACTAACAAAACATTTAAAAGTCTGAGTTAGTCTTGTCCATTCAGCAGCGCGGCTGGCCGAAAGCCCCTTTGAAAGCTTGATGGATATTGTTTTTCTCAAGCATTAAATGCTTTCCCTCAAACAAACATCCTTTGAATAGGCCATTGTTTTTCCTTCTGGATGTCCCTTTGTGGACTGATACAAGAATAGCTAAAAGCTGATGAATTGGTATTGTAAATTTAAAAAAAAAAAAAAATCTCTGGGACTTCTGCTCCTTTGAGAAGTTGAATGTGCTGCAAGGTCTCTGCTCAGGTCCCACATCTTGTCCTCTGGAGGTCGGAGAGCTGCATCGGGAGCTTCAGGTGAACCATCTCAAACAATCATAGTTTCATGAAAGATGCTCTGTGGACCTGACGCCTTTCTCGGGTGTTACAATGTAAGGAACCGAGGTGAGATAAAGTATACAGAGGGTGTTAGGGGAAGAAGTAGTAGTTTGGTTGTGACCTGCAAGCCTTTGCATTAACGGACACAACTGCATTCATTTATATTTTTCATTATTGCTATGTAGCAGTTGTGTACTGGTAGTTCCTTACGAGAGACGATATACATCATGTGAACAGTATAATCTATGTTTGGTCACTTCAGAAATCGTGTGTGTAAAGAAATCCCCATCTATTTTCAGGTGAACATCTCTTGTACAGGTCCCCTAGTCTTTATAACAGGTACCGATGCCCTGCCCAGGATTCAGCCACCTGGATTTACCTCTTCTTCCACGGTTTCATATTCCAAGCCCGGTCACCACAGCCGCTGCAGACTGATTTATTCCTTATTGATGGCCAGAGCTGTGAGCTGGAAGGATGCTATTTTTAATGCAGCCATTGGGCTTCTCTTACACACCTTTCTGTCTTTCGCTCAATTTCACCATCACGGATTTAAGCTGAATTAAAAAAAGTTCACCCTAATCGGTTCCCTAAGAAATACAGGAAACTTGGATGCTTTGTCGTTGCGTTATACAATAGTCCAAACTACATTTGCTTCGGTAGGTCCTCCAGGTTTACAGGGCTGTAATGCGGGAAGAGGTTTCAGCCCAGCACGTCTGCAGAAGGAGCCAGGAGGATGCGCGTGTGCCGTACACGTGTGGCCGTGCGGGGCAGACATAGGAGGGAGCGGGTGATGATCCCAAGGTACCATTTTGCAAGCGTAGCCCTTGCATTTGCAGTAAGCAGTGAGGAGAGCAAGGCCGGGTTGTGTTTGAGACCACAGGAGCTGCCAGCCATCCTGCGGCGCTGGGTCAGGCTTTGCCGCGGGGACGGGGCAGGGACGTAGTGCCCGCTGTTCGGCACAGTCCGCAGCTCCCTCCGGAGTGGATCCTCACCCAGCGAAGCACGTCAGCGCGTGTTGGAAATCTGGGGGTGGAAGCAGGTGTCCGAGGGCTTTGCTGACTTGCAGCCATCGTGCCGTGTCTCTTCAGGAACAGTTTGCAGGGCTGAGACTTCTTTGGGTTGAAATGAGGAAAGGTTTTAAGTTCTCAGGCGGCAGGTCGTGGATGGGTGGAAATGCAGTTCTTCTGGGGATTTACCGTAACTGTTGAGTTTTGAACTGCTTCCCTTCATCCCCAAGTGCCTGTGTGCCAGCTCCAGCTGACAGCAGGGGCAGCTTTGGCTTTGTCCGTGGGCCTTAGAGCATCTGTGCTTCCCCTCCCCACGTGCATCCTTTCTCAAAAGCAAGGTTTCCTACGGCCCAATACGTTCAGTGGCTTCATGCTAATTAAGGGCTGCATGCCAGAAACGATGGGGAAATAACCATTTATCACGTCGATTTACCATGCACTCCTGCAGCAACCCTAGAAAGGGGAGACCTGGGGAAGAACTGGGGTGACCAAGTGCTTGGTCCTGCAAATACAAGCGCGTTTCCAGCTTTGTATCACTGCAGATGAGCAAAGCGCATAGGTACCAGCCCACGAGGCAGATGCACCCTTCCTTTCTCTATAGCAAGACAACCCTTCCCATCAGTGAGATTCACCATTGTGGACTGAAGGTGATGGCTGGTCCCCACATCTTGGGTAAAACGGTAGAGTTTCAGTGAGTCCTTTTGATAAAACAAATGGTTCAGGTCTGAGGTAGATGTGAATCGCTCCCGGGACCTGCTCAGTTTAACCAAAGCAAGCGTGTTTTACTGCTGCTCTTTTAGAGTCTTTAAAAACCTCAGGGAGTCCCGAGCGCTGTGCCAGAGCAGTGTCACCCTGTCCCTGTCACTAATCCTGTCGCTTCCTCTCACGCTTCTTTATACTCTGCAAATTGTTTGACGCCTCTTACTGTACTTCTGTGAAACCTTCCTGCTGGATTGCATGGATGAAGGATTTAGGTATATAAGTAACATAGCCAAAGATTGTACTATAAGTAAGTAGAGCCTCGTTCAGAGCATGAATGATATTGCTATGTTTGTAAATTGATTTTTTTATTATTATCACTTCTTTTTTAATAATACCGTCTTTTCCTTCCCTTTTCAGGGGCCTCTTGGTTTGGATGGCAAACCAGTAAGTAGCACCAAGTGCCAAATGTAACATGTCTTTATTCACGCCGCTCGGAATCTCAAACTCTGAATCTCAAATATTACTTATCTATTACTACATATATAACTGTTCAGGAGGCAAAATGGTATTTAGAAAAAATATTCTGTGGTCTGTAACACACGCAAGTTTAAACTCTGAGCCAGAGCTGGCCGGCACAGATAGAGGTGAGCTTTGCTTTACCTGTCAGCTCATCCTGGCTGCTTCTCCCCCTCCTGTGCCAGCTCAGCTAGTGGAGACTTTGCAGCTGGGCTGCAGACCAAATTTGGGAAATAAACTCCAGTAGCACCTTGAAAGAAGCAGCGTCAGTAATCTTGGTTGCATGCTCCTGGCACTACGAAGCGGTATTGTAAAAACAATTGTTCCCAAACGGGGTTCCTTTGCCTCCAAAGGAGCCCAGGTGGGAAGTCCTTGAGAGTGCCCAGTGTCCATGCAATACTTTGTGGAACAGCCTGGACTTCATTTTATGAGCTGTTTGCTTGACTTCATTTTTGCTTGGAAGCTCTTTGGATACTCAGGTGCTCCGCTCTTTTCTTACTTATTTTACAGAAACATAGACTTTTTTATTTTTATGCTAGCTGAACACTAGCCAGCTCTGATTCCTTCGGCTGGATGGTTGCTACAGGAGGTCACAGCTCTGTATTTTGTGTCCAAATCCCACTCTATTCCACCACGTTCACTAGAGGGCACCATCTGAAATCTTTTCAAGCTCTGGTCCTAAAGCAACTGTGATTTTCAAAGTGGGCAGAAGTCATTCGGTCTTTGCAATCACGAAGTGACTCCAAAGACTTATTTCTAGCCAGTCAGGGAGTATTTTATTATAGCTGTACGTTGCTGTGGCTGGTTTTTATCCTACTGCTGAAGATGGCAAATGCGAATGAAAAGAAATCTAGAAATAACGCATTAGAAAAGAAAAAAATCCCAAGCAACTGGAAGGCCGGCTCACACCGCTGTGTTCAGGGCTTGGCTTTGAATTAGCAAAACCCCATGATGGAAAAGCAGCGCAATCCCCAGCAGCACGCTCCTGCGCCCACTGCCCTTGGCACGCAAACAGCTGCGAGTTGTGCGTGTGCACTGGGCAGGAGCGAGACCTCTGGGTGAGAGGCAGGGAAAATCTCAACGAAAAAGCAAACTTATCAAACGGCCAAACTCAAACCAGACTGTTCATGATCTCTTCCATGAAGGCAAGGGGCCAGCAGCTTTGCTTAGAGCCAAATTAACAGCAGGAGGGATGCTGCGTGGGGATGCAGATGCTGCCGCTGTCGGCCTCTCTGCTGACCTTCCCCCACTGCATCCCACTGGGTCCCGCTTCAGCAAACCCCGTGAATTGGGCTGAACCCCAAGATTCAGTATTTTTCTGTGCTGGAAGGAGGTTGCAGAGCAGGCACATCAAAGCGTGGCTCTGCGGCTTCTCTTTGGGGCTGCAGCGTGTCTCTGCCTGCCTGCCTTACAGAAAGCTGCTTAGAGGGAAGATGACTTATGTCTTCAGCGAATAGGCCAAAGAAAGCAGCCCATCCTCCTTGTTTATTTCAAACAGATGTGTAATTGTTGTAATGATATGCTGAGCATGTGTTTTTCTAGAAGTGATTTAATACTTCAAGAAATCTCATGCATCTATTTAGTCACGTGTTTGCGAGCAGCTGTCACGCTGCCTGCCCTGCCCCGGTCCTTCTCCGGTCCTCTGTCCCGGCAGGAGCAGGCAGGACCTCATCGGTGCTTCTCAGTAGCATGCTGCTCGTGTGAAGTACTGTATAACTTAAAATAAAAGCAGGTATAACTTAAAATAATAGTGAACGTGGCTCAGGTTCGTGAATTGAGGAATGCAGTCTCCTTGGTTTTGATGTTATGTGCATTGATGACTCTGCCGTTTCTTAACTCGGATTCTTCTTATGTATTTCCAGGGACCTCCAGGACCAAAAGGGGAAAAGGTAAAGACTGCATTAACGTGTGGCTTTTGGGGAAGCAGGTGTATGTTCTCCTCCTGCTGTAATCCTCTCAGCTCAGGTTACCCCAATACGCCAGCATGGCGTTACCGCTGGGTTTTGTTGGGGCATGGAGCCGTGGCAGCAGGTTCTCGGGTTGCTTTTGGGGGAGCCCTGGGAAGGGGAGGGCAGAAAGAATTTGCAACGATGTAGGAAGAATAAGTATGGCCTTAAAGCTCATCCATGCTGCAGGGTTCTTGATAACCCCTTAAGGGTTAGGAGAGTGGCATACAACTCTCCTCTTGCTTTCCTCCAAGAGCAAGGCTGTGGGCTCCAACGCTCTGTGTTTGCATGACATCCTCCCATGAAATTAGAGCAGCCAAAGAAGGTAATTACTGTACTGAAAGTGATGTTAATCCTCGCATGTGTAGGACATAAGCAGTTGCTAGGGGGGAGCCTCAGAGTTGGTAACGATCTGCTATTTCTGATTTATTATCTGTTTCATCGCCTGCCAGGGCAGAATCTTTCCCTATTGTGTTGTCTCGAACTCTTCATCTCACTGGTTTTGAATACGTTAAGCAATAGAACTCTTGCCACTTCCCTTGTGTGCTGTTCCCGCGTCCAGCTGACCCTGCGCTCGGTCCTTCGTGATTGAAATTTGAACTCTAGTAGCTGACCCTTGCTATTTTGCCTGACACGCAGGGTGAAGCAGGGGACATCGGCCCAAGGGTAAGTAGTGACACGGCACGTTGATTTATTGTAAAATCTGGTTGGGCTTGGTCACCGCACAAAACAAGGCTTTGTGCAGCTTTGTCGCTGCAAGCTGAGGTATGGTAACAGTTCTGGAAACATTTAATTTTGCTATTGGAGCTCTTTGTGGCAGTGGTTTTCCTAACTTTGACCATGGGGAAACAAGAGTTGAAGACCTTGAGGTACCTCATGAAGGGTTTCACTTTTACTGGGCTTTTCTATCCCCGATTCCCTCTTCTAGTGTCAGAGACAGACTCCATGTTTCTCTTGAAGCTGTGCTCCTTATTTGTTGGCATTAGAGCACCGGTATGCGGTGGCAAGACCTGGTGTCCCAAGGAAAGGCCCAGCACGGTGTTGTGCAGGATGGAAAGTCCCTCCTCTCTTGCTGAGCTACCCGCATGGGAGCACAGGCTGCCTTTGACTGAAAATAAAGGGTTTAAAGTAGCTGTATGATGAAGGAAAACTGTTTTGGCGATGGCAGCGGTAACACGAAGTCTCCCATGTCGGGGATGAGACAGGAGGGCTCACCACGAGGTCTGTGGTATGTCCGAGGTGGGCTCCGTCGCAGTAACGGAGATGCGGTTGGCTGTGGGTTACGGGCACCTGCTGGAAACCCCGCGGCGGGGGTGTGCTGGGATGCTGGCGTACGGGCCCCGCGCAGAGGCCAGATTCGGAGCTGGCACCCAGGAGTCGGCTGGCAGGTTTAGATGCGGTTGCTGGAAACATAGCCAGGACCTCAGTGGTTAACGTCAGGCAGAGATGCCTCAGAGTAGTTTTTCTTTTTTCCCCCAGAGGCTGTTAAGTCACTTTTTGAAGTTGGTGTCATTTTCTGAAGCAGCTCCCAACCGCCTTGGGTGCCTTTGGGAACGGCATCCTCGGGCTTCAAGAGCCCCTAAAATTTCTCCAATAGATTTATGCCCTGCGTGGCTAAGGAGGGGCTCGGCGTAAGTTCTCAACCTTGTCTAAGTGCCTACCCACGTACTCGGAAAAGGCTTTAAGAGGTGATTCAGCGGCACACGGGCGTGAGTTTTCACTCCTTGGCTGGGGCTGGGGGTGACTTCGGGGCTGGCGACCCAGGTGATGCTGGAGGAGATGCTCAGGCTCCAAAGCGCCTGTGGGCTGTGCCGGCGGCGTGAGTGTTCACTCCTTGGCTGGGGCTGTGGATGACTTTGGGGCTGGCGACCCAGGTGATGCTGGAGGAGATGCTCAGGCTCCAAAGCGCCTGTGGTCTGTGCTGCCGGATAATGCGGGAGCCCACCTCCTGCCGCGGCTGCTGTTTGTGCTGCGGGAGATGCTCTGGGGACAGGCTCTGTCTGGACTCGCAGGGGCGGGTGCCAGCTCCCAAGGTAATGCTTGTCCTGTGATTTAATCTTCCGATAAAAATATGTGCTTTTTTTTTCTCCTGACCTGCATTTGTCCAGATTTTGCTTTACTTTTCTATTTATTTATGTCTTTTCACACAAGAGTAAGAAAAAGGCTCACAAACAATTTGGGGCGGAAAGGGAGAGAAACAAGCCTGGCAGAGCCATGCCACAAGTAGGTCTAACAACTGGTGCCTGGCTTTGAAAATATCTTACTTTATGTCTCCAGACACTCAGGGTTGTGGATTGGATATGAAACTTCTTAATACCATCTGGCCCAGATTTTATTTATTAATTTAATCTACCTTCTTCCTCAAGTTTCAGTCATGGCTTTGTTTAGCTGATTTTGAAAGGTGTCGCAGCAAGTCATCGCATTGATGGGAGGTTAAATAACTAGGAATGTACCCAGTGCCGCCTCCCTCATAAATGTGCATGTCTATGGGCAGCAGAGTGGGGATAGCATGTGTCAGTGAACACAAAAATATTATCATTAGGAGTGACAGATTAAAAGAGAATAACGCTTGGAGCGGCTTTGGAGGGACTGTCTGCAGTGGAAGTGAGATGAAGGCAGTGAGGGATTAGCTACTGAGTATGTTCATGTCTGCGCTGCTTCTCCTTCTGTCTCCAGTAAACACCTGCCGCCAGCGTGGACAAAAAAAAATAAAGAGATTATTGCACATGTGAGCGTGCCTAACACAGATGCTGGAGGGTGATTTTGGAGAGCTGAGGAAGGAGTTCCCGTCCGGTTGTCTTAGGCACTGAAGCTAATGCTTGCAAACGGCATCAGGGAGGCTGTTGCGCAGCCTCACCTAACCAGGATGGAGAATAAACATACTCAAATATACTGACAAAATGCACATAAGTGTATTTACGGGGAGAAGCCAAGAACAGATTCCCTCTGCTCTGGGGAGGAAAGAGAGAGTCGAAGCAGGATGCTGCCAAAGATGGGACTGCTGTGCCCTGATACTTGTGCTTGTATTTCTCTCTTAAAATCAAACGTATTGCTACGCCTCTCAAAAGGATTGTTTTTATAAGCCAGACTTGCTCCCTGAGCCGGCACTGGGATGATCTTGTTCTGATAGTTCAGCTGTTTAGACAGATGATGGGATTGATGAATTTTTGTACATCTGGGCTAGCGGATGCACAGCGCCTGGGGCAGCAGCACCAGGTTTGCTCTCGAGAGGGAGAAAAGGGGCTTCAACTTGTGAGAGAAATGCTCTTATCTCCAGCGGCCCACGCTCGACGGCCAGCGCCGATGGAGGTGGCACCAGTAGCGTCTGCACCTGCATCCTGAGCTGCTGTGGGGCTAAACGCTGGCCGGCCACGTGGCTGAACTGGCTCTATAGCTACAGGCTGGAGTTTAGGCTGCAGATAAAAAAAAGTAGCTTTTTTTCTCTCTTACTTTTTGCAAGAAGATAAGTGCTTGCCAAGCTCACGTCGCAGATAAAAGCTCAGCGCGGAAATTGTCCTGCAGAGCTCATAGTCAACAGAGAGATGTATGGGTAGTTTACTTTACTTTACTTTTACTTTCTTTCTTATTTTGGAACATTATGTTGAAAGGGCTAAATCGAGTACTCTAAAGCTGGAAATTGCCCGTGTTCAAGGTTTCTGTGCTTTAAGACTCCGTTGCCGCACAGGGTCAGACTCAGAGGCCGGTTAGCCCAGTGTCCCGTGACCAGATGAATCGGGAGAGTGTAAACATGGAGCAGGAACGTGTAACTCCAACACACTTAACTGCTCTCCTGGAGCCTGGTTATCCACAGCCTGGATGTTTCTCGGGCCAGAGATGGTGTCTCTGTATTTAGTACCCCTCAGGGCTGTTCACCTTTCGTGGGCCCATCTGTAACAGGGTTTGTTTAAAATTCAGTGTGCGATTGCTGGATTTGGTGGGATATGGTGTGTTTGGCCTCGGAGCAAATGCAAATTGTCATTTCACATGGAAACAGATAGGGCTGGGCTTGGGAGGTGTTTACTTGGATGGTGCTCAGCAACCTGAGGGATAAGAAAAACATTTCAGTTCCTGTCTTGCTCCTTGGGCTCTTCTGAAAATCCCACTTAATGCTCTTGTGTAACTTCATGCACATACGAAGCCATAAAACTAGGTCCTTTGGGTCTACCACAAAACCCTTTGCTCGCAGTAAAGCCTTTCTGGTGGTTTCTGTAGTATCTGGAGGGCCTGGCCGAGCACAAGGGCTCTGTGTCCCCATTCATTTCGATGTGACATCATCTTGGTTTTTGAAAATCTCAGGATTTCAGCATTGTTCCTCCCCAAAATGGCTGTATTTAAGTGAGGGCTGAGCTAAAGCCTCTCTCTACAGCTTGAAGGAAATTCTTGGGGGAGGGGTTTATTTTCTAGGGTTGATTAGTTTTTTTTCTATCTGACTTTGCCTTTCCCCTCCCTTTCTGAGATGACTGTGTTAAAACGGCTGTGCTCGATGTACCTGTGCACACTTGCTGCTAAGCCTGTCCTGGGAGGCTGGGCAGGAGGTGGGCTTGCCTATGCAATCTTTACCCCAAAATTGAGTTTTGGGGTTATCTGTTATTTGAGTGAAAGGTTTAAAAGCTCCCTGGGCAATTTGGACAAGAGGTTTGTTCCTTAGAAACCTTCCAAAATCCTCATGGAGGATGCGCTGTGTGTTCCCACGGGGCTTCTCATGGCTTTGCTCCATCCCTTTGGTCCTCCTACAGACGTGTGCAGGGATGGACGGGGAAAAGGGAGACACAAGCAGTGTCCTGAGAAAGGAAATGTCTTACTGCTTCTCCCTAGATAGATAAGTGGAAAGGCTAAAAGACAATAGCAGTGACTACTGACATGGTCCGAATACATTGTTTTTGCATCGTATAAATCTGAGAGACTTATCTGCATTTTGCAGGCTGGGGAATACATCAGTATTCATTTTAGTCTCTGAAAAAAATATAATACTTGGTCTCAGGAGAAATGCTGGGATATATCCCCTGTGGGGTTTACTGGAATAATGCTCTTTATTCTGCAGAAAGCCCTGCAGTAGGGGAATCCTCTGTACCCCAGCTGTTTTGAATGTCCTATTGTGCAGTAAACTAATGAAAAGATACTTGTTTCCCTGCGTCTGTTTACTGCTTCCCAAGCTCCAGTGTATCCAGAATGTTAAAACAACCACTGTTGGCTACCTAGATTATTTCCTCCTCATGCATCAATTAGTTATTGAAGAAAAATTGTTATATATTGTTACAGCCTTTAAAACTCATTCTTCTGCTGTGCTTTCATCTTAAATTCTTGCTCTTTCTTCCTCTGCTTCCCACTTCACCTGACTAGATGGTTTTTCCCCGGCTCAATCACGGATTTCTGGCTAACGATCAGCTTGTCTTTAGCCGGCGAGTGCTCAAGGTAGACGTATCGGATCTGCTGCCACTGGTTTGCTGTGATTCTTTGAGTTGCTTTTGTTTCTTCTTTCTGGCTGAAAGTGCACTATGGCTATTTTAAATCGTCACTACTGTGGCTATGATTCAGCGGTGCTTGTTGGGAGCACGCTTGAGTGAAACCCCATTGGAATTTAGGGGGCGTTTTGTCAAAGCAGAGAGACATAAAAGTGATGGGTTTGAGCATTTGGTCCTTTGTGAGAACTGGGAATCAAGCAGCAAAGTCCTATAAATGTTCATATGAACAGTGCTGGCATTGTAAAATAAAATGCATTAAAACTGGAGTTGTCTAAATCCTTGTACTCTAAACGTGACATTTTAATTAGGCAAAATTCAGTGGGAGACTCTTGACTTGACATAATTGGATGCCGTGTTCAGCATTTGCAATAGGATTTTTTTTTTTTTTTAAACTATGCAAGTGATTTAGGAGCACAGATCTTGTTGAAAGGCCGTGGGATTTGTGCTGCTAAGTCACTTAAGGACTTCTGAAAAATCCCACACTTGTCCCTGATTTGAGGGTGGACCACATATTAAACACAGTCCTCATTCTGCCTCGGTGGTAACCCTTCCAGATGCTGCTAAAAGATTTACGAGGCGGCCTTTCCGTGAGGCGTTCCATTGTGCAGCCGCATGGATGAGCCCGGCCACAGCCCCGGGGCTGGGCTGCGGCAGCCGGCGGTGGGTCAGGAGTTGGTAACCGGGCGGCGAAGCCCCGTGGGGTGCTCCCCTCCGGAGCGGGCACCTACCGAACCTTCACAATCACACGGAGATACAGCTGCCACTTTTTTCTTTGCATCCAAGCAATGCCAGGTGCGAGCTACGCTGGATGTTGATATATGACCTTGGCTGTATTTAAAGGATACTACTAAGCACTACTTTTTTTTTTTTTGTGGGTTTTTTGGTGTGGTTCACTAAGCGATGGAAGTGTGTGCATGCTCCATGCCAGCATGTTGTTGGGCCTGGGTTATTTCTGGGTGCTGTCGAATTGGTGGTTTCCATGCAGACAATCGCTGGGCAAGGGCTTAATGAGATAAAACCTCGTTGGAAGGCATTGAGCAAAAACCTGGTTAAGGAACCAGACCCAAAGGGCGTGAAGCGGCCCTGAGCTCCCAGCCTTCCCAATTGGCAGCTGTAATTAAATTCCTCTGGGACAGCGGAGGCCAGGGTGCTGATGGCCCAGGGATGCAGTGCATGTGTCACAGGCACCCCGCGGCCACCGCTTGCCACCGCTGCTTCATCTCACCATGTCTGTGTGAACTTCTTCCAGGGCGATCAAGGTCAAGATGGAGCCACTGGCCCCCCTGGTCCGCCAGGACCCCCAGGTGCCCGGGGGCCTCCTGGTGACACGGGAAAAGATGGCCCAAGAGGACCTCCAGGCCCCCCTGTAAGGATGGGAGATGCACAGCGAGCACATGCCGGGCAGTCCCCAGCCCAGCGAGGGAGAGGAGGGTGAAGGGTGTCCCCTTCCCCAGTGCTGCCACCCCAACCACTGGGTCCCCAGCCTGGGCTGGCATTTGGCCTCTGATGGCCGCTCATACAGCAAAGCTTTGGGGCATGGGGCCAAGGGAGCAGGAGGGGACCTTCCATCTTCAGTTTTGGAGCAAAGAGCTGGACCTGAAGCATGTATTTGCGGGTGCTGGTTGCAACTCAGAGAGCCCGGAGGAGATCTCTTCCCTGATCTGTAGCCTTCAGATGACCTGTTGCAAATCTCCAGATCTCTGGCAATTCATTTAATAAAAAAAATAGGCTGCAACGCAGTGCTACTGAACATCCGAATTATTGCTGAGCGTTTTGGAGAATGAGGGATAATAGTTTCAGTGTTGGCCTTTTTATTTTTGCAGGGTTTCAAAGGCGAGCCGGGAGAGGATGGCCTCGTGGTTAGTATTGCCGGGAAGCATCCGTGTGTGCGTGCCCCTCGCCCCCCTCGCTTTACATCACCCTTCAGCTCGCTGCAGCAAGTGGTTTTGTGTCGTTGCTTATGGAGGCCAAAAAAACCCCATGGAAAATTATAGATGCCCTAAAATGGATGTTTGTCCAGGGGTACCTGTGCCCTGGGGAGAAAAGAGACCAGCCTTTGTCCCCTTGGCTCCTCTGGAGGGATGTGCTGCTCCTGTATCCCCACTTATGCCCCTCTGAAGCCTCCTGGCATCGTAACTCCAACTCACTAAGGTCTAGGTTGGATAAAAAGGTGCTTTTTTTTTTTTATTATTTACTGGGAGCACAGAGAACTTACGGCTGTATTTGTAATGGAAGATGGCATCTGTGTCATTTTTTTTCATGGGAATTAAAGTACTCTTAGAAGTGTTTCTATCCTGTTATACTCTATTGTCAAACAAGTATATCAACTACTCTTACATTCAACAGGGTGCCAGGGGACCTTCAGGACCAAAGGTGGGTAATAAGTAGTTTCTTATCTGTCCGATTTTAACATGAATTCTTGAAATATTGCTGCATAAGGGGGGTGGAGATGAACATACGTATTTTGCACTGGACTTGTACTCATCTGTATTAATCAGATACAAAATTTCTAAGGGATCAAATTAACCATTGACTTGGAGCTGCAAATGTCTGTCTGAACGTGTCACCTACACAAAAAGCACAACCACTGCCCATGTGAAAACCTTGAAATTGGGGTGGAGGGAGCCACGGGGGGCTGGAAGCTGGTGTGCTGTGGGAATGTGCTTTCTTGCGTTTGGAGGGGGATAAAGATCAACACAAGCTGAGTATTTTAACTTAATTAATTTTGAGTATCTGTACAATTGATCTTATTTTCTGTTATGTCCTTAAACTTGTTTCTTCTCTGTGCGTGTTGCTGTTGAAGGGTGAGCCTGGCATCCAAGGGAAAAAGGTAAAATGGTGATCTTTTTTTTTTTTTTTCCTTTGCTTTGCTTGGTGCTCGACTAGGGAAACCATTGCCAGAGACCGATGGAGAAGCCGTGGCTGTCCATACCGAGCCCACCCTTGTTTTGCCCGGGGCTTCTCGCACATGCAACCCCGAAGCCCAGGCACGCTGTGCCTGCGCCTGGTTTTCATTACCACAAACAAGCTAGAAGCTGCAATCGCATCTGCCCAATAGACAAAGAATAAAATAGCAAATGCCAAACAAAGCAGTAGGTCCTGAGCCCTTTCACTCCAATAATTCAAGCTGAACCGAGAAGCGCCTGGAGGCTGTTACCTGCCCGCGGGCCCCTGTGCTGGGTTTGAGGTTCCTGAGATGGGCATTGCCGCGCAGCACCTCGGGCTTGTGGGGATTGCCCACTCTCTTAAGGACAGGCATGCTGCTTGGGTCGGGCGTTGAAGGCTGTGGGAGATTCACGTGTCCGAGCTTTCCACGTTTTCTTCTCGTGGTGCCAAGTGTCGTTGCTTATGATTTATCCAAATAGTGGATAAATAGCTGCCTTTAGCTGAAGCCAAAGCGCTGACAGGGCCCAGCCTTTCCCTCTTACTGCTTTGCCCCAAAACAGACGTGGCCATGGGTGTTTTTCAGGCCAGAATTTGGCTTAAAAATTTCATAACTGGAGAGTAAATTAACCTCTTCAGCACCTATGAAGTGGTTTTACTCCAGGAGAACAACAAAGCGTGACAAGTGAAACAAGAAAATCTCCCGGCAGATGAGTGTGCTGGTGACTTGTGGTGAGGTCCATGAGGATGGGTGGCAGCTTGCAGGAGATCTTTGGAACCCAAAAAGCCTAAATGGATTAAATATCTAATTTCTGTTAAAGGTGGAAGAGCACCTTCCCAGGGCCTGCTGTAAGCAAATTCTGGGAGATGCCCATCCACTGCCCCGGGAGCAGGGGAGGCAGAGCTGGGTGGGAGCAGAGGACCATGCTGGAGCCTCCTGGGCTCCTTGCTGCATCTTTCCCCGAGCCTCCTGCAAACCTGAGTGGGTCTCAGGTCTGTGCAACGCTCAGTGGGGTCAAGTGATGTGTTGGGTCCTAATAATAAGTGTGTACAAGCTCTTTGTATTTCACTTTTTATATTTTATTTCATCAGGGTGATGATGGGATCCCTGGGGAACCAGGACTTATGGGCCCTAAGGTATGTTCTGCTCTGTGTCCATCTAATGTATGTGCTTGGCAGCATCTTTTGCTATCTGGTTTCTTGGCACAGTATCACAGTTGGGGCAGGTTGAGAAGCACATTTCTCCCCTGACGTGGAAAAAGAACAATAAAAATGAGAAAGAGAAGCACAACCCACCCCTCTGCCACGGTAGCTCTGCCCAGAAGTTTGCAAACGCAACTTGTTGACTATGGCAGAGAATTGCCATTTAGGGGCTCCTCTGGCAGAAGTAAATTGGGGAGTGTTGCTGGGGGTGGCCTGGAGCTGGGGTTCGAGCTGTGGGTTCGCGCTCCCCAGATCAGGGTTCAGCGGGCTCTCCACGGGAGCCTTCTCCAGATGCCGTGGTTTTGGGGCTAACTTTATGGCTGAACATACCACCCGCAGCCAAAGTGTTAAGCCTGAAAGCTTCTTTTTTATCTCAAAAACTCCCCTTTGCCACCTAGGCAACGTGATGTACTTCAGGCTAAAAGCAGAGCTTTGCTCACTCATGTATGTAAAAGTAAAGATAAAGCAAGAAAAGTATAACCTGAAGAAATCTGTTCTCCATCCTACCCGTATAGCATTTGTCGAAATTGTCTTGTTTTCAGGGAGAAAAAGGAAGCGCGGGTCCCAAGGGAGAGAACGGCACAGATGGCTTGCCAGGACCCAAGGTAAATAAAAGTCCATTAGCCGGGAAGCTGGGCACAGCGCTGCTGAGGCAGAGGGTTTCAGCTGAGTAGGTATTTTAGGCCTTTGCCTTCTAAAAGGCTCATAAAATGCCCAAACTGAAACAAAGCAGGGGGATGTTAAGAAGTATTTTACCTTTTCCTGGCGATGTAATGAAAGCTGGATTCAAGCAGAGATCGGTATAAGAGTTTTTAGAATCGTCTCCTTGCATGTTTTTCATTGAATTGCCTCTTTTTCCCCAAGAGAGCTAAACCTCTGATCACATTTTGATCCCATGTATTGATGGCTGCAGTATCGCTTCAAAGCCCAGAGCACTTACGTGCCGTCCTGTTCCGCTGACCTTCATAACTGCCAAGAAACGCAATAAGACAGTCTTGATATGTTAAGTGGTGATGATGAGACCCGGACAGCATTCATGGACTGTTATTTCCCCCCTCAGCTGCTTCTTATTTAGTAGGATCTGTATCCAGTCGTGTTTTCTGTATCAAACAGTCGTGGCTCCTTGTTGGGCAAGAATCTCTATATGATGAAGAAACGTGGGCTCAGGTGACCCTTAGCCATTTTTTTTTTTTCCTAAAACCATAGTAGCAGTGCTGGTTTGTTCCCCCTGGGATCCGCTGAATTGAGTTTTCCTATGGAAAGCCTTTGCATTTATACCATTTTTTACTTTTTGGAGGGCTTTAATTTGGCCAGCAAATGGATTTCCATGGGTATGGCAAAAGGTACATTTTTTGAATCCTGAACGGAATTTCAGGTCACTGCTGTGGGAGTGCTATGGCTTTCCAAAACTTCCCAACTTTCAAAAAAAGGGGGCAAAAAAAAAAAAAGGGAGAAAAAAAAAAAAAGAAAAATTTGGCACAACCTTTTTCCTTAAACTCACCCTCAGAAATGGTTTAAATGTGTCGGCTGAAACTTTCCACATGCAAAATTCAGCCTAAAGCAAAGAGGGAGCCATGTGAAACTTCAGCACAAAGAGCTGGAGCTTGGCACGCTCGGAGCAGACAGCAGAGCCGGAGAGCGGGACGGCACATGGCCGCTACGGGGAGCTCAGCCCCACTCCGCTCCCTCTGCAATGAGAAGTTTTCTTACCGTCAACTAGCTCACACCAACATTATCTTTTGTAAAATATATTTGCTCTGAAGTCAAATCTATCTTTTTGCTGGGAGAAGCAGTTCCTTCTTGGTGCCATACTTTTTCTTAATCTAAAATACATCTTGGCATCTCGTGTATTTACAGTATTTTTAAGATAAATATCCTATATTTTCTTTGGTCTCTTTGAACCAAAAATGTGATTTTGATTTTTCAGGGTGAACCTGGTGAGAAGGGAGGAATTGGCTCCATCGGACCCCGGGTACGGATGTTCAGGGTTTTGCTTTTTTAGTTTGGAGTCGCGTATTTGTCTCGACCTGAGCTATTCCCCACCACCTCTTTCTGCTTAGTATGTGGTTGAAGCGCTTCAGGATCAGCTCAGCGCTAGAAAATAGAGATGGTGCATATTTAAACAAATCATTATGCAGGTACCGAACGCTGCCACGGGAGATAGCTCTGGGAAATGCAGTCAAGTCCAATTTTCTTATCAATGTGACCATCCTGTGACCCCTTTTTTGCAAGAGGGAAGCTGTGAATAGGTGTAATCAAGTGAGGATTTCTATGCACTTCTCCATTACACAAATATGTGCCCTTTTGAGGTTTGGTTGGATGACGGTTACAGCTGTCAGACTAGGAATTGATTAAATCGATGGTGTTTGTGAGGTGATAATCCCCAAACAGCTGGGTGTCAGGTCTTTGCTTTTATAGCACCTGCTTCTCAGATGCTGCAAAAACTAAATAGGATTCGTCCCCGGTTGCAGGGTCCCCCCGGCCTGAAAGGGGAACAGGGCGACACCGTAGTGATCGACTATGACGGCCGAATCCTGGATGCGCTCAAGGTAAGCCCCGCACCAAGGTCATGCCGATTCCTGCGGGTTAACGGGAAAGGACTGAAAAACTGCCGAGCTCTGCCACAGTGACATTGTGGCACTGTGTCTGTCCCTGTCCTACTTCTCCTTCCCGAGATCTCGGTCTCAGCACAGAGCTGGCCGGGAGGGAAGAGCTTATTGCATCTGGGGGCTGAGGATATTTAGGATGTACCAGCAAAAATGGTGGCAAAACTCGAGGCTGTGAACTCGGGCTGGGTACCAGGCTCGTGGGGATCCGGCTGTGGGATGCGAGTTAATATTCTGCAGGTAAAAGCAACCTGACGCAGCCTGTGACATATAAACACCTGATGCAGCGAGTGTGAGCAGCCAAATTACAGCTTAAACACAGGCAGCTGCAGGGTGTTATTCCCAGGGCATGGTGCAGAACTGCGGTTTTCACTGCGCATCCTCTGGAGCGGTTTTCTCCGCAAGCAGCGGTTGGGATGCGGGAGGAAGGGAAAGAGTGCCCGAGCCCTAACCTGCCTGACCGAGCAGTACCCTGCCATTTTTGTTAAGATGAAAGAAGCTGAATAGAATAAATACTTAATTACAGACATATTTGAGAACCATCCTAATTGTTTTATGACAGGCTGCAGGGATACACAAAGTGATGGTAATTACCGTTTGCCAGATGTCTGCACGGCACGCAGCTTTGAGTGGAGTTTGTGGAGTGCAGTGGTTGGAGAGGCTCCATCAAATGTCTGGGGACTTCATCTGCTGGGCCCAGACCCTCTCCCGCGTGCTGCATGTGGAGATTGCCGAGGGGCGCGTCACTGAACCTCGCTAACTTTGCCATTTTCCTGCTTATTAGCTGTTTTCGGTGTTTGCTCACTGACCTGTCTCATCGACAGAGCTTTGGAAAGGGGTGGCTTTACACGGCTTCCAGTGTGATCCCATGTAACAGTATTTGAGCATGCAGTCATGGAAAAAGGTGCTTGGGGATGTGGTCCGGTTTTGGTTTTCAGCTGAGCAAGACCATGAGTTTTGCTGTTTGAGATTATTTTGCAAGTTGCGAAATATTTGTTCATCTCAAGGTGGTTCACGGTCTCTGCACCCAGCAGTGCCCAGGAAAAACAGCTTTGCTTAAGTGCGCAAGGTTTTCCTGCTGTTAGTGCTCACACAAACTCCTTCGTTTCCCCTCTTTAGTTGCACCTCCCTGGCTGGTTGTCACTGTTTTCAGCAGGATGCTTCTCCCCAGCCCGGCTGGCTGGAGGGGGGAGAATGCAAAAAGAGACCACCAGGTTTGGGGCCACACCTCTGGCTAAAGGCATTTTGCCTCTTAACACATGTACTGCCGCTACCTGTACACCCGGCTAGCTCCGGTTGTGTTTTCTTTTGCATGAACATCCCCTGTGCTGGAGGGGCCCTCGGGTCACTCAGCTGAGCTCATCGTGGTGTTTGGGCAACCCCGGTCACACGAGTGTCTGTTGTAAGATCGTGGCTGGGACCTGCTCCCAGCTCATCCCCAGCAGCACAAGGATAGTGTGCCATATTCGTATTAGTCATGCTCATGCCCGGTTTGTTTGCTGTGTTTCAGGGTTCGCCAGGTCCCCCAGGGCCACCGGGCCCCCAAGGCGCTCCAGGTCCCAAGGTGAGCCCGACCTCTGCCATGCAGACGGTGTTTCCTAGCGAGCGATGTGGTCGTTAGCGGCTCTCCATGTAGCAAGTGTCTCCCAAGCCAAAATAAGGCAGGTGATGCTGGCTGCAGGGCTTGAGACTACGCATGGTAAAGGAGATGCTATTTAACACTTCCTTGGGCTAAGAAAGGAGGTTTTTGCACAAAAGCCAAAGTCTTGTTGGCTTTTCTTTGGTCTCCAGCCTCTTCCAGAGGACACTGTCCCAAAAATGAATCCACTCCCAGTTCTACACCTGACGGATGAAATCCCGGCCCCTCCGAGATTTCCTCATTGTGTACGGCGGGAGGCAGAAGTAAATGGGAGAAGAAGTTGTGAGGAGGGGGCAGTGGTCCCAAAAGCTGTGCCAAGCTGTCCTCCATCCCGCCCTCCCCGTGCGCTTCTTGCTGCCCTGGCACCGTGTCCAAGCGGGACCGCACTGTCCTCCCGCTTCACAAGCAATAGCCAGTAACCTACAGTCAGCTGTAGAAACTTTAAAAGAAGACTTTGACTTGCAGAAAAGCATCTCTTGGAAGAATGGGATGGGGCAGGATTTTGGTGCCTCTCGAGGTCCCCATGTCCCCCAAATTTGGATGAGCCGGTAATGCTGCCACATCACTGAAACCTCCTTGCTGCTGCTCCTGAGCCTAGCAATGCCAAACCCATAACCACAACGGTCGATACACATGATTAACTCATTTCCTTGCAAAATGCTTTCCCGAGTTGATTTCTTGATTTAACTTACCGTGGGCTCCCCTTTCTTTGTGTCACTTCAGGGAGAGCTGGGCTTGCCGGGTCCACCTGGACTGGACGGTGAAAAGGTGCGTGGGGCATGGCTGGATCAAGCAAGACCTTGCAGGATCCGAGTTAAAAAGGAGTTTACTGTGTGTCTGTGAGAGCTGCCACTGTGAAAAGCAAATCTCAGCCTGCCAGGAGCAAGCTCTGCCCCGTAATGTTCAGCTGCATCTCTGAATTAATCGCCCATTGCTTAGAGCCCTGCGCTCAGCCATGAGCATGCAGATGCTGCTCGTGGCCATTTCTGCCGAGCTAAAGGGGCTCCTTTTACCAGTGGTTCATCAGAAATTGTCTCAAATTCTGTTGTAAACCTTCCCAACCCTAAATGGCGGCAACCCCTGCTACAGCCTAGCCAAATTCTGCTGCGCCTGCAAAATCGGCGTACGTAAGTTTAACGTTAAAACATGTTTTCGTGAGCTCATGCCGCAATATGGAGATGAAACAACAGCAAGGCAGAAATGGCTGTTTAACAGTTTTCTCCTAAGCAAGTTGTTTTCTGTAACCTTCCAGGGTCCCAAAGGAGCGAAGGGTGACCAGGGCAGCGCAGGGATCACGGGACAGAAAGGAGAGACAGGAGAAATGGGATTATCGGGTCCACCGGTACGTCCCTCTTTCCGTCCCTGTACATCTGCTGCTTGGTTCTTTAATGCATTGATTTCTGCAAATGCTCGGTATACGGCCGGGTTGCTGATCTAAGCAGTGGCCTGTCTACACCACATTACTGTGGAGCTGGAGGATGCGGGAGCTTTGAGTTTTCTTTGCTAATGATGACGATAACGGCTCATTCAGAAGGTCATCTAAGCCGGTAGCAAGGAGGAGAAAATCTCCTTTTTTCAAGCAGTCCCGCAGGGACGAACAAGAGCTTTGCTTGAGCCAAGGCTGGAGTTTAGAGGAAGACAAATGTATTTTTCTCTTGTTTTTGCTTTCCTGGAAGATGCACCACATCAGCGTTAGACTTTTATCTTTTAGGGAGCAGAAGGGCCAAAAGGAGACAAAGGAGAAAAAGGAGACACCGGCTCGCCGTGTTTGCAGAATAATCATGTAAGATCTTGGCAACATAAACCATGACATGGGGTCAGGCAAAATTGGGGTGTGCAGGCTGGAGCTGCCGGTTCCGTATCCATCAGCGTAGCGGAGGAGAGCAAAACCCAACTGTTTTCTACAAGGATTTTCAGATGCGTCTAAATGGGGTTTATTCGTTAGGGAAGAACATCTTGCACACTTGGCACTACAAAAGTACTTTAGATTTTGCATTGATGGTTGAGATATTGGATGCTGCTGTTATAATCGTGTTTTGTTCTAAAAACATACTGGGCTCCTTGCAGTTTTATAGGATTTCTGCATCCTTTTTTCCTTATTCATGCCTTTTGCTTAAAAGAAAAAGTGGTGGGTTTTGATAGTTTTTTTTATTAATGACATGGGAGCTCTAATTTTGTTCTGGTTTTGTTTGGTTGTTTTTTTTCCATCAAAAAGGCTGGTTTCCTCTGGTCTGTGTGGAAAATTGCATCATTTTCCAATACATCCATTTTGCGGCTGGCAAATATGCTAAGCAGCGTGGGTCACGTCTGTCATTTCAGAGGCTAGCTTGATTCATGTGCTTATTAAGATTCATTTATTTATAAATCCTACAAGCAACTCTTTGATTAGCAGATATTTTGATCAAAGCCATTAAATCAGAGGGCATTAAATCATGATTCTGGGCCGTGTGAGGTTTCCATTCCCAAACTGTCTTCTCTCTGTGCCCAGCCCCGTTAACGTGCCATTTAATTCCCTTCTGCAGATCATACCTGAGCCCGGACCCCCCGGATTACCTGGCCCTATGGTAGGACTCTGGAAAGCGGCTCGTGCAATTGAGCCTTGCTGCCGATTTGTTATCGCATGGGATTAGTTAAGGATGAGGGTGGTTTGCTCTGTTTAATCATCGTGGGCCGCTGCGAATCTGGGAAAAAAAATCAGGGAAGAGCTACAGCGTTGGGTGCTGTTTTCGGAGAGGTGGAAGCACCTGATTTAGGAGAGTACATTAGCGTTTGTGGAACATTTTGCAAATAACGAAGTGGTTCCTTGGAATGGGGAAAAGATAAAACCTTGTGGCATGGGAAAACCTGTTCCCCCCGTGATGGTGTCTGTATTCCCACAAATTTGCCCAAGTCATTAAGTTTTTTTGCCATCAGCTGCAGTGGGAGAGGATGCGGGCGGTGATGAACACGTGAAACATTTTTGATGCAGATATCTAAGGTGTTTGGTACCTACGATGCTCCAAAAGGCTGAGGAGCTGTCAAAGGGCATCAGGAAGGTCAGAATGCCTCTGCTGTGTCCAAGATGCACCTTGAGAGACCACGCTTCAAAACCAGCCGGCTTTCCAGGCGGCATTTATAACCCGGGAAGTGTCCCCAGCCCTGCCCGGGCTCGGAGGGCCATGGTGGCAGGGTGCTGCCCTCCAGAGCTTTTGCTGTCACTCGCTTCAGCAAAGCTCTTGCGGGGCTCTCGCTTCCCAAAGCTCGTGTTGCAGAGCTTTATTTTGTTGCATGTTGGGCCTCAAGTTGCGCCAGGGGAGGTTTAGATTGGATGTAAGGAAAAATTTCTTTACTGAAAGAGTGGTGAAACACTGGAACAGGCTGCCCAGGGCAGTGGTGGAGTCCCCATCCCTGGAGGTATTTAAAAGACGTGTAGATGAGGCA
>NW_008796044.1:14415030-14433645 GCF_000699145.1 Aptenodytes forsteri
AGGGACATGGTTTAGTGGTGGACTTGGCAGTGTTAGGTTAACGGTTGGACTTGATGATCTTAAAGGTCTTTTCCAACCTAAACGATTCTGATTCTATGTTACGCAAAGCGGTCCTTTTCAGTTCCTCTTCCCCCTGATTTGCCATCGGAGAACCAAATAAACTGCCACCTGTCTTGAAAAGAAATATTTGGCCATTGTCAGCCCATAATTTGAGCAAGAAATGGTTTGGGAAGCAAACTTTGGGGTTTGTTTTTAAATTCTGTTTTTTTCAAATGCACCACTGTCTTTCCTGCAGGGTCCTCCAGGAATCCAGGGGCCTAAAGTAAGTCAATAAATTAAATGTCACCCACTGTTCCCAGGCTGCCAGTGCATTATTTACAGGCTCACAAAGGCCTGTCAGCTCTGGGGACTGATTTTTTTTTTTGTCACTGTTTGTGACAACACATCCCTTGGTTGTGCTGTTCAGCAGTTGGTGTTTAGGAAAACAAGCCATTTTTCCTTCCAAACAGATTTATGATCTTAAATCCTCCTCCAGCATGGAGACCTGAGGGCCGGCGGCACATGCAAGTCAGGGTTTCCAAACCTGCAGGGCTTAAACCTTTATTTTCAACTATTTCTTATATGACCTGGTCAAGAGGAAAACGTTAATGGCAGTGTGGGTATAAGCATCCCAGAGATGTGGGAGGAGGCGGGCGGATACGCAGCGTGGCTGTCCCAGGCAGAGCTGCCAGGTCTTCTTGGTTGATGCCGTTTCATTTATGCAGGGCTTGGACGGTGCAAAGGGAGAAAAAGGCGACAGCGGTGAGAAGGGGGACCACGGTGACGCTGGACCCGCTGTGAGTTGTTTTCCCGTATCTCATTTCTGGCCATCAACAGAAACCCACCGTACAGCAACTATCCCAATGCCTTGTTTCTTTTTTCCTTAAGGGTCTCCCCGGTGCTCCAGGGCTCATCGGTTTACCCGGTACCAAAGGCGAGAAGGTAATCAGTGTGGGAAAGGAGCGGTGATGTTGTGGTGCAATCCTAAAATAGGGGCTGATAAAATCCCTGCCGCGGTGGGTCCAGCCAGAACTGCAGAGCCGGGCTTACCGGCACTATCCCAATGCGTGGTGAGGAGCTCCCTTGAGTCCCAGGGGCCGTTGGGCGCGCCTGTGCTGTCACTACCATAGTATTTCACCAAATTGGATGTAAGTTTGCCTGCAACACCAAGCTCAATATGGCATGTCTTCATTTTTGTTTTTACAACTGCAGGGAAAGCCAGGGGAGCCAGGATTGGATGTAAGTACATTAATTGTGATACGTAGAAACATGAATAACATGTACGTAAAGGCCATCAAATTGCTTGAGATTGTCGAAAAAATATGTAGCTAACACTGTATAGACTGCTCTCCCTTAAACACAGTGCCCATGGAACTATGTCTATAGGAAAGGGCTTAATTCAGGCCAGTTGCCAGACCATTTCCACTGCAGAGCAGTGACTGTGCCACACCGTGCATCGCTGCTCAGCTAAAGGTGCCGTGGGGGTTTCCTTTTCCAGTTGAGAATGTTTGTATTGGATTCAGTGAAAGAAGAATCTCCAATAGATGTAATGTTACTGGGGTAGGTAAAGCACTAGCTTTCCCAAGAAATTGCTGAGATACCAAGTGGACAAGGAAGAAAATGTCATATTCTTCACCATGGGAGGACGGGTTGATCGCTGGAGATTGCTTATGTTGAACTGAGATGCCAGGATTTTCACATACTGAACTAACAAACCTCTTTTTTTTTTTTTTCCACCTAAAAATTGTCATGATAGGGTTTCCCAGGTCTCAGAGGAGAGAAAGGAGAGAGAAAAGCGTTGAACTGAGATGCCAGGATGTGCACATACTGAACTTAACAAACCTCTTTTTTTTTTCCACCTAAAAATTGTCATGATAGGGTTTCCCAGGTCTCAGAGGAGAGAAAGGAGAGAGAAGTGAAAGAGGGGAGAAGGTGAGTGGGTTATGGCTGTAGAGATGCTCGTGGGGCGAGCAGGGTGGGGGCAGGACTGGCCACTCTTTTCAGCAGGCAGTGATGCTTGCCCTGGGTGCTGGTTCCCCCTCCAGGCTCTCGGGTCATTGCTGTAAGGCCTTTTCTGTGGCACAAGTATTTGCGTGGTCGCAGTATAGGGCAGGACATTCAGTTAATTCCTACCCACTTGGAAGTGCTTTCTGCAAGCCTGTCCCAGCCCCCGTCCCTGGCACAACCGTTGTGGGGGAAATGGAGCAGCCTTGACACCTCCAGGTTGCAAAGAACTGCTAGTTTTGGTTTATAGACCTTGAAAATGATCCAAGTCAAACGTTTTGTTACAGGGATGCTTAAATAAAGGGGTGCCCAGCTGGAGGCAGGAGTCCAGCTGAGCGCAGGGCAGTGGCTGGAAGCTGATGCTCCCACTTACTGTCAGATACCAACCTGGTTTCTAGCAGAAACCAGTCATTTAGTCATTCTGTTATAAAATTACCTATTCAAATACCTCCACACAGCTTTATTGGAAGATTTTCACAGTGATTTAACTCTCAGTTGAGGTTACACTAGTGCAAATGTCCCTACTCTGGGTGCGGTGTGGGACTCTGCAAGTGCTGTGCAAGTTAAAACCGAGGTGTCACCCCTCCTGTTCCTATTTTCCTGTTGCATCAACAGGGTGAGCGAGGAATACCGGGGAGAAAAGGAGCCAAAGGGCAGAAGGGGGAACCAGGCCCTCCCGGACTGGATCAGCCTTGTCCTGTGGTATGTCTCTTATTTCACCCATCCTGAGCACACGTTGCTGGGACTGAAAGGGGACGCAGCTTTGCAGCCAGGGAAAGGGAGGGAGGATTTGGTAGTTCTTTATTTTGCAGTAAATCAGAGCAGATGGTTATTGTTTTCTCACTTTTCTTAATGGTTTGTTTTATCTGCACTGCTGGAAGTTCACTGCTCGCTGTAAGGGCTCCTCTCTGGCCAGATGGGAGCAAGCCACAGCAGTAAAAATAAAGAATCTTTGTGTAAAGACCTTCTTATTGTAGTCGAGAACAATGACCTTCAGTAACGCTCTTTGGGTGATAGTGTGCCCTGGTGAAGCTGCCGGCCTGGCTTTTGAGTACGTTTGAAATTGGGGAGTAAGTGGATGCAGTGGATGGGAGGAGATTTGAAGACAAGGTCATTGAAATTGATGGGAGTGGATGGGATGCAGTGGATGGGAGGAGATTTGAAGACAAGGTCAGCTCCATCCCTTCACCTCCACAAACTGAGCGAGGGATGAGCCCGGCTCTAGCTCTCCCGCCTGGGGAAGCAGGTCGGAGTTGATAGCATCTCAGTACTGCCAAAGATAAGTGATGTATGAGCTGGAGCTCCCCGGGCTGCCAAGAAGTGCCTCTGGGAGAAGAGACCTCCCCGTGTTTCTCTGCACGAGAGCAGCTCACGGCTCAGATCCGTCCCTTCTCGGATACGTCCTGGGCCACAGCCGTACAGCGTGTACACAAAGAGGCTTTCCAGGAAACCTGCTGGGTGTTTGAACCTGAGGAGGGTACATCTCCGAAGTTCACTTCCAGAACCTCTCATTCCTTTGCTAGGGCCCAGAAAAAGAAAATCTGTACTGGTTTATAAGAAGTTATCTGGCCTGGTAAAATATACCTCCTTTTCATTACTATTTTTCATATAATGACTAAAACCAGAGAGATCTGGTTTGCTGCAGGATGAAAGAGTGATTCGTATCAACTACTGAACTAAAACTACTTAAATGTAGCTGTTAGCCGCTACTTCAGCTGCACCTAACTAGTAGTGCCAGGCACTAAAAAAACCCATTTCTTTTCTAAATGTGTGACACTTTCTTGCCCCACCGGCACAGCTATGGCAATCAAAGCTGTTGTATAGCTCCACTATACCAGCAAAAAGCTTCTTCAGTCAATATGCTTTATTTTGCTTGAGATTGAATGTGAACTACAATTAATTTTTTTTGTTTCTGATGATCACCTTTCCTCTCTCAACATGCTGGATGATTTAACCCTCATCTTTTTCACTGCACTGTTACAAATGTGAATCTCTGGTTTGTGTATAGAAGATCTTTCCCAGATGACAGACTCTACGTGTCTGTGAATTCCCTACCATAAAACCACTCTGCTGACTTGCTGTATCATCAGAAACGGAGGTGTAAAGTTCTGGACCCGTCCTCCTCCGCTGAAACACGGGTGTCTGTTTGAGTAACTCCCATGTCCTTTATCATTCTCAACAAGCAGTTATTTTTTCAAACAGGGAGATCGTAGCATTGCAGGCAGCAAAAGGGACCCAGGTTTACCAGGCCTGGACGGGGTGAGCGTGCCCTGCCCTTTGGTACAGTATCTGCTCTCTTTCTTTCTTGCATGGCTTGCGTGTGTTTCTGCTGTGGCCAAGTCCTGTCCCGAGGAGCGAATCCCTCCAGGGAGAGGAAGGACACAAGGCAGCAGAGCTGGAACAAGATGTTTCACTTTGGCAGTCAGGGAAGGACGCCGGTGTGTTGTGCCTTCTTCCCACAGTTAAAATGACTTTAGATAAGGAGTGTAAGCAATGGGAGATCACGTAAGGGATGCTTGCCCCTTTATGATAACAGATGCTAAAACTTAGTTCTAGTTTCTCTCAGCACCTCCGGCCCAGTTCGGTTCCCCTCGTGCCTGTGCTGCTGCACACCCTTTGAGTCTGGGTTTTGAAAGGCTTTCCCCAAAGGAACAGCCAATTCCGCAGAGCGGTGGCTGGAGGGGGTCACTGGCACTCGGGGCATTAGGAGGGCATTTGCTGTGTCAGCACGCAGCTCTGCCCCGCAGAGCTCAGGTTGAAGTCCAACGGCTATGCAGGACGGTTCGTGCTCTGCTCCCTGACAGGGCACTGCGCAACTAGCTAAAAAAGGTCATTGTTTTATTTTCATTTTTTTAACCATAGAAAATGCTGCATGCTAGATGATTTGCAGTTGTCTTCAGAGAAACAAAAGAGCAGTAAGCTGTCTCTCTTTCAAAAAGTTAAATTACTTTCGTATGTGTCAAAGAAACCAATTACTAGCAGCAGGCCCGCTTCAACTCTTCATATTTACTCCCTAGAAATGTTATATTTACCAACTATTTCCCACCTTAACTATATAGAAAACACAAGACCTATGTGTATTGAAGGCATTGCAAACTGCAGATTTCTCCAATGCATAACTACTACATGACTAATTAGTAAAGCACTTGCACATCTTCCTGCTTAGGTATGTGAGGGTTAGTTGCATGTTGGCTGGGAGTGTTGTCTTCATTCTCCACCCCACCGTGCGGTGGAGGCTTGCTGGGTTCTCAGCGATGGCTGTCAGTCCAGCAGCATGAGCATGAGCCTTACGCGCAGGTTGCAAAGCTCTTTTTAAGTTGACAAGTCGTTTTGGAATCATTCGAGTGAAACATGGTGGAAAGGCATGGAGTTTTATGATGGCCAAAATAAGTATTTTGAGTGCACGGGAAGGAGAAAAAGCCCAGGGCAGGAATCGGTGCCGTGACTGCCGGTGTTAGGATGCGCTTTAACAGCAGGTCAGGATCTTTCCAGGTCAAACTGCTCTGCGCCTTGTCCCCGTTACCATTCACCCCCAGACAACTCTGGCAAATGTACAAGTTGCACTTTTTTTTTATGAATAGTTATGGACCAAAATATTTACTGGTGTCAGCAGAAAAATGTGTATGTTTTCTAACTAATGTTATAGGAAAGCATGTGAAAATAACTAGACCTCTTACACTATGAGTAGCTGGAGAGGGTAACCTTACTTCACTGCATCTGTTTTATTGGGTATAGGCTATTTTACATATAAAATCAATACAGAATACAAAAAATGTGATGACTGACATTTACAGTAAAAAAACGTAAAAATGCATTTTGACCTATATTTGCACTAGCAGTTATCTCCGCTGCGTACGCATCCTCGTGGTTTCCCACCCCTAGTTAATTTGGAGGTGGCTCTGAGGGAAGGGTCAGTGCATGTGTGCTCTCTGTAGCTCTACATGCAGAAATTCATGCAATCGGAGATCCAAGAGCCTTAAAAAAATCCAGCATCAGAAAAGACAGCTGAAGTCAGCTATTTCTTCTAAAGTATCTTGAAAGAGTTGGTCATACATAGTCCATTCCTCTTCTAAGGGGCTCCTTCCTTTTCAGTGTTTTCCTCCTGGTAAGTAAGCTCTTCTGGCTTTCTGATTTCTGTATGTTTCTTGTATCTCCATCAGAAAAAGACAAATATTTTCACTCCCTTTGCATAGTCCGCAACTCATCCTATTTCAATCAGTTCAGCAACTCAGGATTTCTTAAAGAAACTAAGTACTGCAGGATCGAATTTAACACAATTAGGATATCATGCGGGGGAAAAAAAAAAATTACCCCCCCGCCCCCAAAATGAAAAGCGCATATTAACAAAAAATACATTTCCACATCATGCTTTCCATATATATGTCTGATTGCAAAAAACACTACCTTATAAAGCAGATTATAAAGTTAATTAACTGTGGTTCCAAATTTTTATATTTGTTCACATTTTCTTTTTTGTTTAAAGGAAAAAAAGTGTAGGTTTTTTGGGTTTTGTTTTGGTTTTTGGGTTTTTTTTACCCTGGGATGTATTCAATTTTCTGTTGTGCATGACACACGGATTATATTGCCTGCATATTTATTTTTGTGCATATACAGTAAATGGGTTTTGCATGGTAATTAACGGCGCTGCTAAACCTTTCATCGTTGTGAAGACTGAGCTTCAGGTTTTTGGGTCAGACACTTAAGTCACTGTCAACAGAAATTAAATCTGTAAATTCAATTTTGCAGGGACCAGACGGACTGCCAGTAGCAGGATGTTGGCATAAGGTACAGTAATAATAATAATTGTATATCCTTGAGCAGGTCGTGAGTAATTTTGTTTGCCGCACGGCGATCGTTTGTGCTGCTGCACTTCCTTTAAGCAACAGGTTATATGCCTGGCAGACATAACGCCATGCCTTGGGAGAGCAGGATTCCATCTAGCTTCATGTCTCGTTCCCCACAGCTGTAGACTGGTGCTAGGAACACTGCTCCAAAAACTTGCTAAGCGTGAAAATCATTCTTGTTAATATTGTCGGTAGCAATGCCTTCTTTTCAGGCTTGCTCAGGCTAGGCTTCTATTATGGCCCAGGCAGTTTAGGAACCACTCACGCAAAGACTGCACCGCTCTGCAAAATGTGCTTCTGTGACTTAGACCATACCCTCTAGCTGAGACTTTTACAGTGGGTTACCTCTTTGTCGCAGAGTTACAAAACATTCATTTCCAAACAAAGACTTTTCTGCCATTGTAATTATAATCCACAACCACTACACTCCTTCAGTGCTTGAATCAGTAAATCAAGGTGCACGTGGTCAGGTAATTCGTACTGTCTCACGCACCCAAAACAGCCAGGGGTTGTAAGTGCTAAAGGCAGCCCAGGAGAATGAGGAGAGACGTGTCCTGCCGTAAGATGAGCATTTGATCCAGACTTGCAGGAGGATGCTGTAACCTCATTCTCCGACAAGGGTATGACACTGAAGCTGAGCGGAATTACTAACCCAGTTTGAAACACGTGGTATGTGGACACAGTTCGAGTTAATAGCAAGCATGTTACTTAACTGGTTGCAAACCCTCGGTTAGAATGTGAGCACGCCCTTAGCATATAAAAGTTTTTAATTCTGTGGTAAGTCATTTGGATGCACTGTTAATATTAAAAGAAATCTGAATGCCAATCCTTATAATATTAACAATAAGATTAGTAAGTGTAACGAATGGAGCATTTCTCTTTGATTAAAATGTTTGTCTGTGTGTTCTCTTCCAGTGATCTCTAAGCATGAAGCACAATATGTAAATAATGTGATATATTTTGATCTTTTTAATTTTTGTATTAAAAAAGGAAAAAAAAAAAACCTTTCAACAGTAATATATTGACCTTTTTTTATACTGGATTCTGTCATTTATGGACTTTGAAAATATTGTAAAGCTCCCAAACCCGTAAGATACGCATGGTAACAACAGGATTTGATAAAGGTCCCCATGACAGTACCTGGGAATGAACAGTATTCACTGGTAATGTTGCTGCGTGAACTAACAGTACTGAGACAGTGTGTTGCCTAGTGTGCCTTATCGCAGAAATCCCTACTAATTTGGCTCTCAACTCTGTATTTGCATTGCACATGCACATTAAAAGGGTGAAAAACTCTGGAAAACAAAGAAGAAAAAAAGGATGCAGCCCCCCAATGAAAGAAGCTGCTGTGTACCATCTGGTCAAACAAGAGAAGGACTTGCAACTTGCAGAGGAAACAAAGCCAAGCTCCATTCATTGCTACCTGCTGTTGATGTGATGGAAATAGCAATTCTTTGGCTAAAGAGAACAACCTTGACTACCTGTGGTTATTTCCACTACTATCAAGAAAAGCTTTTTTTTTCTCAAGAGGAAGCACCTCTGGGTCCTGTTCTGGGTTGACCTTTTTTTATACTGGATTCTGTCATTTATGGACTTTGAAAATATTGTAAAGCTCCCAAACCCGTAAGATACGCATGGTAACAACAGGATTTGATAAAGGTACCCATGACAGTACCTGGGAATGAACAGTATTCACTGCTAATGTTGCTGCGTGAACTAACAGTACTGAGACAGTGTGTTGCCTAGTGTGCCTTATCGCATGAAGGAGGGAGAAATCCCTATCCTAATTTGGCTCTCAACTCTGTATTTGCATTGCACATGCACATTAAAAGGGTGAAAAACTCTGGCTGAAAACAAAGAAGAAAAAAAGGATGCAGCCCTAGAATGAAAGAAGCTGCTGTGTACCATCTGGTCAAACAAGAGAAGGACTTGCAACTTGCAGAGGAAACAAAGCCAAGCTCCATTCATTGCTACCTGCTGTTGATGTGATGGAAATAGCAATTCTTTGGCTAAAGAGAACAACCTTGACTACCTGTGGTTATTTCCACTACTATCAAGAAAAGCTTTTTTTTTCTCAAGAGGAAGCACCTCTGGGTCCTGTTCTGGGGTCTGTGGCTGAAGATGTGCAAAGCGCTTTGTTACTGTGGAACCCAAATTCCCCAAGAAACCTCCGCTGCAGAATTTCAAAACACAAAAACCTAGCAATACTTTCAGTGTAGAGAGTTGCAGGACAGGGAGGGCTCTGCTGAAGTCTTTTCTTAAACAACAGAGCACATAATGTTGCTGTTGGGGTTCCCAAAACTTGGGAGTTTGGAGTATTTAATTGTTTTGGTTTGTAGGGTTCATTTGTGTTTGATTTTTCTTGGTTTATGTGGTTTTAATTGTAAACTCTGTAACTCTGCACACTCCTCTTGTCCTCTTCCTTCTCTCCCCTTTTTCGGTCTCTTTCTTTAAATTATCTCATCTCAGGCACATCCCATGCAGAGCGGGGTAATGAATAAAAGGAGGATTATGATTTTTATATCTGCATATGGCATTAAGTGAGATCAATTAAAAATTTGCAAACTATTCCACTGTTCACATTTTTAAAGATGTTGAAAAAAATAGAGATTGTGCAGTAAAAAGCCATAAAAAATTACTTCAGGGAGGGAGAAAATGGCTTACAGCCAAGTCTGTTCAGCTTACAATGAAGATCAAGAGGCAATCAGATTTCTTTACAGGGAGGAGATGCTTTATATTAACAAGTTCTTAAATTGAACAGAGAAAGATATACAAATATCCATCCAACGGGTGGAAGGTGAAGCTACACAAAATCAAATAAAGCAAGCCATGGATTTTTAATGGTGAGACTGGTTAATCCTAACCAGACCAGTGACGTAATCCCCATCACTCTAATGCCTTTTTGATTTAACAGATCACTTCTGGAGGAAATACTTTAGCCCAATACAAGTTGCTAGGCTCTATGTAGGAGTCTTAGGTGAAATTAAGAGCCTGACCGTGATATCAAACCAGATGATGTAAGGGCTCTTTGCGGCCTTGATTTAGAGAATACAGAAGGGAGTCATTTTTGGTGTATTTGAGTAGATCGGAACCCTTTGTTAGATCCTTGTTCCACTGCATTTCTTATGGCAGCTACTGCCAGAGAGGACTTGAGCGAGGGATGCGACCGTCCAGGGGCAATCCGCCCTGTACAAGCTGACCTAATGCTAAGGTAGTTCTTGCTCCGATATTCTGAAGAACAGTAGGAACATGCTCAGTGCTCCATGCAGGTAGGGTGACGTTTAATTGATGTCTGTGAGTTCTTATCTGTGACTGGGTCCTAGTTGTCCTTGAGTTTATCCTTCTAGTAAGCTGGGAGCATTTGTTATCTGCCGGTAAATGCTGAAATGGCCATCTAGCTTGGTAGATGTGGACACAAAAGACATAGCTGTAGGCAGTGAACTTTTGTTACCCGTCTTTGATAGCTGCTTAGGGTCTACACCTACACATTGCTTGCTTTGTGGCTATACTTTGCACCTTTACCACTTACTGACCATTTTCTTGGTCACCATATAGATTAAATCCATGTAAATTCAGATCAACTAACAAATCAAGAAACAAGAATTATGTAACTCAAAACAGCAATGAAAATGCATTTTATTTACTTCCATTTCATGTTGTTAGCTATCACTTTTGGTGTAGGGGTTTTTAAAGGCATAAGGAGCAGCTGAACAAGCTCCCACTGGCTTTTAGTGCTTTTGAAAAACCCCTTTACTGTCCCAAATTAAAGCTAAAAATCTTCTTCTGTGGAAGGTTGAAGGCAAATCTCTCATTGATGTCACCGGGAAGAAGATCTGTAATTGTTCCCTTAATATACAGTTGCTCTTCCCATCTCCCCCAGTCATCTCCAAACTAAAAGCAATTCACTACTCCACACCACACTGTGGGCTTCTACACTCAAAATCCTGCATGTGTCCTGTTCATGGAACCTCTACTGATATCAATGAGAGTTCAGTCCCCAGAATGACTGCAGAAAGCACAAGAATCTGGAAGTGTCCACAAACAATCTACAATGCAGATAGAAAAGTCTTGTTTTACATACGCTGGCAAAAACTAAACAGCTTTCTATCTAGCTCCTACTTGAAGAAGTTTGATATCACTGAAGCTACAAGACAAGCTAACCTCCAAAGCTTATGAAATTATATTAAAATTTATATTTTCTCTGAGGAAATACCCCGAAGTCCTATTATCTTCAGGTAAACAAGTCAGTATTCCGTCTTCAACTTGTGGAATATCCAGTGCTTGTAGGCATCAACTGTGACCACTGCCAGGCCTGCAAAACATTGATACAGAATACCAGAACAGTGCTTTACCTATTGCTCTAATCGCTCTGCATGGCAGCCTTCCCCCTCCCAACAGAGCCTCTGTTGCCACAGAACCCAAGACATTTGCTCGTAACGGAGGAAGAGAGCTCATTTTGATTCAACTAAACCTCTTAACCGGGGTTGTTCTTCCCCGTCGCCGAGGCACAGCCTGACCACTCACGGCATTTCCATGCCAGTCAAGGAGGAAGGCTAGAATTATCTTCCTAGCACAGGACCGTGGCTGGTATCCACACCCATCGTCAGCGCTACCACCTCAGCTGCCAAACCTTTTAGTGACCATCTTTGAAAATTCCCAGGCAAATGCCCTCTCTGCATAGGTTTATTCTGCATCCTGGATATGGTGAGCCCAGCACATACAAAGGAGATCCATCTATGCACCTGCAGCAAGTCTGGTACGTTCAAGGACGTCTGGTTAACTGCACACGTACAGATAGGCAGCCTGTGTGCAATAGCTTCTCTGGACTTCTGCCGCTCTCATTTCCATTAGAAATGCTGGCAGGTACGGATCCTGCTGTGTACGGCACCTATTGTCACTTTGGCTATGAGGAATTAACCAGTAGATCCCCAAGGATCTGCTGTTGGTACATCTACTCTACCAACCCCTTCTGTTGCCAAAGCAGCCGAGACCTGTGGAAAGCAGAGCTCCCAGGAACAGAGCGAGGTACAGATCCCCGGGCAAGGCTGCTGCGGGGGGTTGCGGTTGTGATCTGCACTGCAAGTCCTTCCCCGGTCCTCAACTGAGATCAGTGCATTTGGCCTTTATATTCTGAACTCAGTGTTTCTTATCAATCGAATCATGCAGATTGACAGGCTGTATTACAGGAACTGTTGATTTTTCTATCGATTGCACAGCATCTAAGAGGAAATCTGTTTAGACTTCCATGTGCTTTACACACACACGTATTTAGAAGAGTAAGTTGTTAAATGCTAAATTGTTTCAGAGCAGCCATGATCTTATTGGGAAGAGTTAAAAAAAGATGTGCTTTGCTCAGCAAATTCATGCCAGATCAGTTGATTATTTTCTCCTTCCATATGAAATTGTTTATGGGGGTCTTTTTGAATACTTTGAGTTTGCAAATAGCTCACGAAGATAAATTTTACTGTTAGGCAGTGCTGGCAGTCTCACTCAAAACTCAGTAATTATCTCAGCCTCTCACAAAACGTAGTGCATTTCTTTCCCTAGGAAACCACTCTCTTTTTTTTCTGGTTTGAGAGAATGCAAGATTGTTTTACAGGAATTCAGAAATGCAGCTAAATGTTACCACTAGATGTCAGTAGCAATAAAGATGATTGACAGGGAGGCTGCTAATGCTTATGAAATGTAGGTCAATCTGAGACTGAGCAATTGATTTATCTTGATCGCTAAAATATTTAGTATATTAGCTTCATGGATTCATCAACAGACATTTTGGTTAACACACTTAAGCTACTGATCTTGGGGGAATCTGAAGCCCAGCCAAATTTATGTTTTATTTTTGTTTTCTAGTTTACAAAACAAAATTCCATAGTCTAATTTAACTGACCGTGAAAGCATGGTGATTTCCATTATGGTAAGATAACCACGTCTGCCTGCTGCCTAGGAGCAGAGGACAAGCAGCTTTCTTTAAGGCTTGTTCTATTTAAAATTGTAGCTAACGACCATCTCTCTGGTTACTACAAACATCCTCTCTCTAACATAGTGTAGCCTAATCAATTTTGGAAGCAAAGTTCCCAAACCGAGTCCTAAGGGCACAAGGACTAACTTGAAACCCCTAAAAAGTTTTTCAGCCACAAAGCTCTGCAGGCAGGGCTACCTTGCCACAAGACATGGCAAATGCATTGTGTGACCAACGCTGGAGCTGCTGCTCGCTGTGGTTGTGGCTGTTGTGGCGGTCCTGGCCCCTGATGCTCCAGGAGTGGTGATGCTGCACCCAACTGTAAGCATGGGGAGCGCTCCCTAAAGATTTGGGGGGGGGAAGGGAACATGGCCAAATAACCCCCATGTCTGTAACTCCAGTTCAGTGCTGAAATGGTAGCTTGAGAGGCCCCTTGCCAGAGCATGAACCTGATGATTTGTCCTGTGCTGATGGGGGCAGGTGAGATTAACTAAAGAGTTTTGCAGCTGAATTGTGGGCTTGGCTGGTGAGTTCAGGAATATTTCTCTGGGTTATGAAACAGGTGGCAGAGAAAACCTGGTCTGACTCCAAACTGAAACTGTTTCCAAGCCTTAATGCACTGGGATTTTAGTTTTTAAAAAAAAAAAAAAAATCAATCAAGCTATTGCCACATGCAATTTATTCTTATGGGGGGAGTCACCTTTCTTGTATACGCTGCTTCTAACACTTGCTGTATATATAATGGTGATGAATTTATTTCCGTATGGATTTTCTCCTGTGTATTTAAAAATAAGAATGTTTCTTCTAACGATAAGAGACTTTCTGATGTGGTTTCTTTTTAGGAAACCAATAGATGAAATATTTAGGTGACCTTTTGTTTTCTGTAATTTCATAAATTCAGCATTTGAAATCCTTAAGCAAACCAGCAAAACACGTGTGAGGTTTCAGCAGTTCAAGACATCCTATGCAATGATGAAAAGTAATCCATGGAGAATGACACAGGTCACTACCCGTGGCTTTAAGATTGTTATAGTAACCCACTACCCAGGAAGCATGTTTGTGATGACCAAGGCTTTCATGCCAGAAAGCCTGTGTTCTAGTTTGGCTACTGTCTTCTCTTCCCCCCACATGCAAGCTCGGTGTCCCATTTCAGCTGCTCTAACTGAGCACAACTGATTTGGCTGTAATAGTGCTGAACTAGATTACACCAGCAAACGTTTCAGTCTGCAGTGTTTACTATCTCACCAGCCCACAGCTCAGAATGAATCTGTGAATTTTCATATGTAGCACATGGTTTTGCAATCAGCCAAATATAGCGGACTCTTGGGCCAGAATGAAAGAATTCACCCATTTGTAATGCATAGCTTAAGGTGCCAGAAATTTCCAGCTTTATCGTAATGGTAAATAACCATCCTTGGTCGACATAACTGTGCCTTATTAGCCTGTAAATTTAGTACGTATTATAAAGGAGTATTAGAGCTTAGGTTTCCTGGTCATTGAATACTGATTTAATGCTGCCCTCTAGAGGAGATCTTGTTTTTTAATAGAGAGAAACACATTTTATGCTAGGACAAATTTTTTTACGTCATGACACTGTCCCTTAATTGACAGCACACAGGGATGGGCACACCTTTTGCATAACTATATGGTTTGAATAGATATTTGTAAAACAGGAGTGCATAGATAGAAACTTTAATCTTTTTTCCAAATCTGGTATTTCTTTCTTGGGAAATACCATCATGTTCTCACTTCTTTTGGGTTTTTTTAGTCCCATTGTTGCCCAATTTAAAGCATTATACAAATAAAATCTATCTGTAGTAGGTAACCTGTCAAGTTTGCATTTTTTAATTTTAGAGCATGGAAGCTTTGAATTATTTTCTTTCCAGACAACAGATTTATATTTAAGATATGCAAAAATATTAATAACAAATGATAAAAATGTAAAAATTTGAATGTCCCCAAACCACTTATCCTGGACAAATACTGTAGGTATCTGGCTGAGTTCAGATCAGTGAGTTTGGTTCCAACTTGCACTAGCATAGCTAAGAGCGTCCTCGGTAGGTGTCCAAGGGTGGAGTAAAACCTCGGTACTGCTTTATTTCATTTGAAGCTCCTAAGTTTTACCTGTTAAGTATCTGCTGACGTGCTTAGTAGCACAGCCAGCCTTCCAGTTGTTTAACCAGGAAGATTTAAGTGAGAGGTGAAGTATTTGGATAGATTTCAAGAGGCCTAAGACACTTTAGCTTGCCAAGGCAGTCACTGTGGCATATACTGACCTTGGCAACCTTACAGGACAGCATTTATGTAAGGATATTTCTTGGACCCTTTTGCAATAGTGGGGGTTTTTTGTTGGTTTTTTTTTTTAAGGGGCCGGGGGGGGGGGAGGAAACATCTGGTCCCTCTAGTTAGTCCAGTCTCACTGTCATTTACTGGAGTCACCTGCCTTTTAATTGTGCCCCTGGCACTGCAGTGAACCTGACCGTAATTAGTACAGTTTGAAATACTTCACAGCTCTGCTTTGGGGAATCTATTGCAGACTGAAGCAAACCAGTGAGTAAAAAATCCATTTCCTAAACTTTGTTTTCCTTGATTATCATTTACATTTGTAAGCTAAAAATTACTTCTAGTATTTTCACGTCCCCAGGTGAACTATTGCAACTTCTCCATATGCTTGTGTACCAATAGATGGCACAACAAAAGGGATGTCTAACTATTGTGTAATCTGCAGCTAAAGTAGTAAGTGCCAAAAACCTGTCGCTTAGAAATGAAAGGAAGAAGGACTTAATAGATTGTATGACTCTACACTACTGTAGAGAGCCTGGGGGAAAACCACAGGAAAGCTGGGAAACATGAGTTTTCAATGCATAAGAAGTGGCATTATTGCCAACAGAGTGGAATAAGAAATACATTATTAACATTTGCTGTTTTCCTATGTCTTAGGACAACAATCAATCCCTGTTCGCTAAGTTCTGGTACAAGTTGCCTCATAGTTGCACAGTTTCATGGAACAGTCAGCTCGCTCGTGTGTTTGTGTGTGGTTTCTTATATAATGTAGATAATAATGAACAGAAACTTAAAATGGGGATGTCCCAAGTATCTGTAAATGACACTAATACCACTTGCTTGCTTTTTTATATGCTGTTAAACACTGCGTTGTATGCTTAACTTTGAAAAGTGCATTTTACATGATGTTATTAAGTATAGGTGGGTGCATATCAAACTTGCTTTTCTGCAATTACATAAAAAGATCAGGACCTGGTTTTGCAAAGCAAAAGCACCCACGTTACCCACTAAATTTCCAAATTAAGCAGAAGAGGTAGTAAATTGCCATCAGCTAGAATGCGAGTTGGAGTCCTGTTGCGTTTGCTGGTTAGTTTCATAGGCAGAGTAGTAGAGTTTTATAGACAATTTCATAATGTAGCAACTTTTTGTGCTACTATTTGGGGTTCTTTTTTCTGGTACCTTAAAAAACAATCAAAAATAGTCAATATGATGAATGTTCAGCACGAAACACCACAGTCAAAACTGAAAGCCACCTGCTCTGTTGCATTAAGTTACTTTGGACATAGAAATATTTTAAAACTGGTATGTACGCTAGCATTTCTGAAACAACATAATCTGAGATATTTTAAATACCTGCTGGTATTTAAAAACTAAATTAAAATCTCACTTATTTGTATACAGTTTAGAAAAATACATGCAACGTGTGCTTTATCTGCCCGTATTTGTTTTAAAATTATGCTGATAGGGCTTAATCCTCTACCATGTTATGCAAATGTCCCTTATTTATGTGAGTGGTTGCATCACTCCAGTAAGGCTGTTCAGAGGAGAAAGGGCTTATTCGCGTGTGTGTGCAGTTTGGACACCTTGCGAAAATTAGTTTTGTTTTGAATGTATCTACATGATATTTTATACAAAGCTGACTAAATCTCTGTAAAATGTATCACCTTTAAAAAGAAATATATAGAGATATTAAAAATAAAGAAAATGTACTTAACATCTCTATTTGCAAACTCTTTGTAATTTTTAATCACGTATGTGCCATGAAAAGTATTCTATTTACTCATTTCTTTGGGGAACAACTACTTTAAAAATGAAGGCATTAATAACAGTATTTCTTATCCATTGTTTTAACATGTTAAAATGGTATTAATTAGTACTGCATCATGTATTTCTAGTTTAAAGCTGTAATGGACAGTACATTAGCTTGAGACCTCCAAAAATATTTTTTCTTGTGCTTTCTGTAATAAAAGCAAAGACAAGATTTTAAAAAATGGTAAGACTAGATTTTAAAAAATGGTCTCTCTGTACAGATTGCTTTTACATTTGTGTGAATATGTATAATGAACTCTGCATTTGTAACCAAGAATAAACTTCCCAAATTGTAAATGTTCAAGTTGTTATTATAAATAGCTACTAAATATCTTAACCAGACAAGAGTTCAAATAAAGATTAACAGCCATTATTAAGTTTTCCTCCACTGTCTTTCGTTACTTAAAACACGACTTTTATGCAACAACTGAGTTTGACTCCGTAAGTTCAATCTAACTTTAAGTGCATAGCAATTTGGTTTTGGATTCTCCACATTACCCAAAATTTAAATTGCTCCTGTGTTTATGAAGTAACTGCAACTAGGGAATTATTGGTGGCTATATCTAGTCAGCAACAAAGTCTGCCAAGTATGTAGTTTTAAAAGGGTCTACTCCATTTTCTGGAGTTGCCTTAACAGATGTTGTCAGTTTAAAACAAAAGAATCTGAACATGTACTTGGAAGGAAAAAGAATCTGGCATCTTTTAGAATGAAGCTTGATAAGTTTATGAACTCAGTTATAGGATATGACACCCACAGTGGCAGAGGACTCAACCCATCCCAGAACATCCTTTCTGGTTCTTTATCTTCCTATTTTTCTTTAAGTAATTCCAATCAAACAGGAATGGAGGAACGACCATTCTAATCTGATGATAGCATTTCCTCTTTTAATCCTAACTATTGCCTATCCTAGGATTTGCTCTTAAGTAGTCGGTCAGGTCTACCTATCTGTCACCAACCAAACACAAGAGTACAACAATATAAATGGTTTGGGTTTACTTTTTCTTAAATAGTGAAGTATGTGTTGAACAATTAATACAGTTGTAACACCTAGGCTACCACCTCAAATTATTTTCAACTGTAAAAGAAACTTCCTCGATGTGTAAGTATTTCAAAAGAGAAGAGTGTTATGATATAGCTGTAATAACGATCCTGAAAAGCCCCCAAAAACATGTTACTACCTCTGAGGTGCCTGGCAACCGAGTGGGACCTGGGGCCGTATGCCACCACCAGAGGTGTAACACCATGAGGTACAGTTTCCACATGAGCTGCCAGCAGCCTTGCAGGACCCTAGTGGATGCAGCCCCCATTTGTGCTATGGGACCTCGGAGATGAAGTCACCACTCCCGATGCTGTAAGTGAAGAGTCCAGCCTCACAGCCAGAGGAGCCTCAAAGCACTGGTGAGTTACTGTTCTACTCCTCGTGGAATCAGCTTGCCTGAAGCTACGTTGTGGATGTTATTTGGGAAGGGCTGGGCTCTATGACAAGGGAGGTGCGCAGTTAACAGTGCTGCTCGAGCAGACAGACGTGCAATGCCCGCGTCCTTCTGCAGCTTCTGCTGGATGTCACGGTAAGGCGCTCCGAGTTCAGCGCTCAGTGGTCCCACCGTTACACCACCCGCTCCCCGACAGAAGGCGGCACCAGCGCTCGCGGGCAGCAGCGCTGCGCCAGCAGCTCG
>NW_008796044.1:14434036-14452228 GCF_000699145.1 Aptenodytes forsteri
GCGCGGCCTCCCGCAGGCGTCCCCCCTGCAGGTCGGCAGCGGCGAGTTCTGGCTGCTCCGAGCCTGGCCCTCGGACGCCGCGACTGCTCCCGGGGCTAAAGCAACCGAGCTCCTGCCTCGCCAGAATTTAGGTTTAAACTAGCAACATCACGGGGAAAGTCAGTGCTGTTGGCGTGCAAAGCCCGATTTTACTGGTGTAACTAACAGTAATTAGCATTTCTTAAGGAGGGGGGGTTACGAAACTAAAGTATAAAACCTGTACGATATCTAGCGTGCCTGTTTAAACTTTAAACTGCTTAGAAAGCATTTCCTGTTAGCTTAGCCAAGAGCACGACATGGAGCTGAACCCACCCACCTGCAGAACTGCTGGAGGCTCAGCAGTGGTGCTGCCAGACGATGTTGGGCTAGGCAGAGGTTCTGGCTGACCTAGGCTGACCTACTATTATAGCCTGTCTTTCAGAAAACTTTTTATTACACCAAAAACGTGACAGAATTAACAACGTATTGTCTGCCCAGTTTGACAGAATTAAGTACAAGACTCAGTTCCAAACTTCCCATTACTTGTATTGCCTCAACTGACCTAAAAAATTCTTAGTTCTGTAGACTGCTACCAGGAATGGCAGCAGAACTGTTACCTTTAACTGTAGGAATGCTTTCATATTGTACCTTATATATATTCAAAACCAAGGCTACTCTCATCTTTATATGTTTTATGAATCCAGAAGTTGGGCTGAAAGTAAATGCTGGAATTAGAATTGTGCCAGTTACACAAACCTAAAGAATACCACTCTGCGCATTTCATCTTTTTGTAACTGGTTTGCCCTGCTACTGGGAACAAAGGCCCAGCATCTCTTGAACAGTCAGGATAAGCTTACCAAAAAAAAAACCTGACTGTTTTACCATTCTACTGCCAGCTCACACAGAAAGTACAGGTATTCCTGTAGGGGAGGGATACTGAAGCAGTTCTCTTATTTTATCATTGTCTTTTGTTGTCCATTTGACAACAGCTTTGTATTTATGGTCAAATTATTTTATTTTTGTATAAGCAATCTTTTACTAAATGAAGCATGGAAGTTTGGCGTTGCCCTTCAGAGTCAAATCTCTGCAACTCCTACTTAGGCAGACCTGTTTTAATTTTACTTGCTTGGCAATTTATTTGAAAAGTGAAACAAAACAAATGCACTTAAGTAGACTCAGCCTTATAAAAAATCACTCAAGTTTCCAGCTAAGGTTAGAGAAGCTTTATACAGATGTAACGATCACCCCCACCATGCTATCTGGAAAAATCAGGATCTTGGCAAGAATAGCAAGAATATAATAAAAACGATCACAAGGTAAGCGAAAGGCACCAAATAGGTTTCAAGAACACGAAGGGCAGACAGCGTATACAGTAAGGAACTCGGATGAAACCACAGAGGTAAGTGCTATCTGTGGGCTGTGGTTAGATTCCTAGTGAAGGATTTTGAGTTCTGGAGTGTGTTTTTTCCCTGCAAGTCTAACAAAATTTGACTTGATCAGAGCACAAGGCCCGTTCCCTTCCCCATCCCAGGCTTTGTTTTAGGGGCCAGAAGCAGGATGACAGCGTATGCTGGCAAACTGGGGAAATGTCTTTCTCCTGATTAACTGACTGAACTGAAAATATTACCAGCGGAATAAACTATGCGACCTTCAGAATTCACTAAGATTTTTTTGCTTTCTGATGCTTGCCATAGCTCTTCTTGCAAGCTGTTTTTTTCTAATGATCCAGTGAAGATCGTAAAGGCAAAAGGCCAGTATATGTATGATGAGAATGGAAGACGGTACCTTGACTGCATAAACAATGTTGCTCATGGTAAGTAAGTTAAAAGTCACGTTATTTGATACCATGTTTTTCTAAGCAGAAAAGTTAAAAGTCACATTATTTGATACCATGTTTTTCTAAGCAGAACAAGGAACAATCAGTATTTTTTACCACTGTTGCATTGTGTTGGGGGAGGGGTTGTTTAATTGGAAAGGTGGGAAAAAACCTCTCTTGAGCCTATAGTTTGGGAAATTACGGTTCATATTTGAATTTCTGCGTGCGTGAATATGCTTTCCAGACTTGCTTCCTGGTCTGTCTTCCTAGAAACATACTTATCTAAAATTTACAGATTTTTTTTTCCCATGAAAGCTCAAGTAAAGCACCTAACTGTAAGACTAACAAATGGCTTGACAGTTTGTTGTATTTGTACAAGTTACTGATAAGGGTTCTGTCACAGGACCACTGCTCAGCGTAGTGCCTTATTTGTATATTATGAAGTAGCTGTTTCTTTCTTACAGTGTTTGAAATCTCTCTGAACGGTCAGTGCTGTCACTAGCACGTAGCAGGGCTAATAATTCTTTGATGGTAAAGCTTAACCTGCACATACCCAAACCCCTACCTAAATTATTCAAATGTCTAAATCCAAATACTAAATTAGACACTATTTGTTTTAGCATATCAATTTCCAGTATTCAGCTACAAACTATAAAATACAGTACCAGGCAATTTCAAACTTTCTGAGCAAAAAAAGAAAGTTTTAAGTGAAAGCTTTCAAGGTGTACCGACATTGTCTTCTGCTGACAATATCATTAATGCCCCACTGACGAAATACGATCATCAGTGAAGACAGCTCTGTACTAATAGAGAAATTTAAGTGTTAAGTCAGGATGTGTTTGTTGATGAACACCACGTGTAATATGGAAGAACTCTCAAACTACTGTCCACGCTCTCTTGCAGTTGGACATTGTCACCCTGATATAGTAAAAGCAGCCCATGAACAAAATCAATTGTTAAATACAAATTCTCGTTATCTTCATGACAACTTGGTCAATTATGCAGAGAGACTTTCAAAAACGCTGCCCGAGAAGTTATGCATCTTTTATTTTTTGAATTCAGGGTAAGTAAGTGAGGTATATTAGAATGGATACTCTGTTTTCACTCATTAAATACAGACAAGTAAAATACTTATTATCAACAGCTAACTGCATGGTCTGGTGTGGATGATTAGATACTGACAAACCACATGGTTTGGGATTTTTGTTTTTGAAGAAACTGTGGTCCTTTTTAGAACTTCAGTGACTCTGAAGTTCATGTTTAGAAAGCTCTCTATCGGGAAAATAAACTAGCACTTTATTTAAGGAGGGTTTTATTCTGTTTATAAGGCCTTGGACTACAAAACATTAATGTAAATATTTACTGTATTAGTTTCTGGTCTGACTTGTCTTCTGAACTGGGAATTACTTCTATTATCAAAATTAAATGTAACAATACATATTTTCTGCTTGGGGCAGGGGTTGTGTTCCCAAGCAAACTACAGCTTTAAAAAAAAAACCCAAAAAAAACCCCTGCTTCCAAAGTAGTTTCTGTACTCCAGTTTTTTAGATGGATCCTGTTCTGGTGAACAGTCCTACCTAATGAGTGCTGATTATTAAGGGATCTGTATGTAACATGCATTGAGTTCTGTCTGTTCTCTGCAGATGCAAACAGCATTGCAAGGGAGGTCAGAATTTCAAAACTCAGATGTCCACAATGAAACACTTACCAAATTTTTCAATTGTAGATCTGAAGCTAACGATCTTGCCCTAAGATTGGCACGACAGTATACAAAACATGAAGATGTTATAGTTTTAGACCAGTAAGTATATTGGCAATTTTATCTACTGTGGGGTACAAGGCTCAGTTTTGGTCTGCAGTCTGAGCATTCCTGAAAACCTGTTGTAGTAAAAAGATTGTAATCGCGAAGTTGAGGGAAGTATTTTTTTTCCCCTCTGTTCAGTATTTGTGAGACCAGCCCAGAGAACTGTGTCCAGGTTGGGCTCTCCAGTACCCAACAGACATTAACATACTGGAAGGAGGCCAGCAGTGGCCTGCCACGATGGGTAGGGAGCCATAAGAGTTCAGGAAAATTGGATTTGTTCAGCTGTAAGAGACAGCTAGAGGGAGATCTTACTGTAACTACAACTGTCTAATGGGAAGGAGCAGAAAAGATGGAGCCAGGCCTGAAGATGTATGGTGACAGGAAAAAGCCAATAGACGTAAGTTGAAACCTGAGGAATTCTGATGATACATAGGGAAAAACTCTTTTTACCATGAAGGCAGTCAAATATTAGAACCGAATGCCCAGAGAGACTGGAAACTCCATCGTTGGAGAATACTCAGACATAGGCCAGACACATCCCTTCCACTTGTTCTGCAATCTTGTAATACCGCTCATGACTTACACTGCTGTGATTCTAGTCACTGGCCCTGGCAAACCAGTGACAAGAAGTACTGTCCCTCTGCATCCCCTATATTCAGATGTGCAAAAAAATCCAAATACTACTAAGGTGATAGATAGAAATCTCAGAGCTTTTCTCAGCTTAAGTGTGACTGTATTCCCACCAAGTAACAGAGCCTAGCTACTCTTTGGCTACCAGTAACGCTAATCCTAAAGAACTCTTGATACTGAGGAAATGACTGTCTAGTTCTGCTAATTGTTTTTTAAGTGCTTACCATGGACATCTGACATCCTTGATTGACATAAGCCCATATAAATTCAGGAATCTAGAAGGACAAAAGGAATGGGTCCACGTGGTATGTACTTCAGCCTGTAACTATCAACTACTTGTCAATTTAACGAAGTCTTATTTAACATATACTGAATATAGGATACTGTTCCTTTGTATAGGCTCCTGTTCCAGACACATACAGAGGACTTTATAGAGAAGACCATGAAGATTCAGTAACCGCCTATGCTAATGAAGTAAAAAATATTATTGAGCAAGCACATAAGAGAGCTTGTCAATTATGAAGTCTTACTTAACACATACTGAATATAGGATACTGTTCCTTTGTATAGGCTCCTGTTCCAGACACATACAGAGGACTTTATAGAGAAGACCATGAAGATTCAGTAACCGCCTATGCTAATGAAGTAAAAAATATTATTGAGCAAGCACATAAGAGAGGCAGAAAGGTAAAAAGTGATTTCCTTATCCATTTGTCTTGTCTTAGAAATAAGCATGGTTGACTGTCAATACCATTCAGGATTACTGAGCTAAGTGGTATGGACTTGTCAAAAAGCACGCAAGAACCATCTAATGACAAAGAGCTTGCTAATTGTTAATGCAATTTCCACAACTTTCTGTATTGGGTTCAAAACATTGCATGCTACATGTGTTTCAGGTTGCTGCATTTTTTGTTGAATCTCTGCCAAGCGTGGGTGGTCAGATCATTCCACCAGCAGGCTATTTTCAGAAGGTTGCAGAGTAAGTGGTCATTCATTATCTTAACTTTTTAAATTTAACATACTTGCTAAATATAGATGATAGAGAATTTCTCTGCCTGCTGTAGCATATAGCTTGATAGGCAGGAAATGGCCTATGCCTTCATGTTAGAATGTAAAGTTTCTATGGCAAAGACCTGCTTTTAAACACGTGAAACAGAATATAGGCCTGGAAGTTTACAAAGTAATGCTTTCTGCATGTTCTTAAACAGTAAATATTATGTCCTGTTTCCTCTTAAGAGACAATCTGTTATGTTACAGGCACATGCACAAGGCAGGAGGTGTATTTATTGCTGATGAAATTCAAGTTGGTTTTGGCAGAGTCGGCAAGCACTTTTGGGCATTCCAGCTTCAAGGAGAAGATTTTATACCTGATATTGTCACTATGGGGAAACCAATAGGAAATGGGCACCCTATTGCCTGTGTAGCAACAACAAAAGAAATTGCAGAAGCATTTGCAGCCACAGGAGTAGAGTATTTTAATACAGTAAGTAAAAAGTTGACCAAACTCTCCTTCTCTATGAGGGTCTAAGTATTAAAATTAGATAATCATGCAGTGTTTTATTATCTTTATTACCCACACAGTTACTGTTTAAATTATTTCTATCTTTCTAGTATATAACTTTCTATTTACTGGCTCCATCTGATATAAATGGCAGAATGCTCATTATATCACTGAGGCTACACTTTCAGTGACAAGATGGCATCTTTCTTCCCTTTCCCTGGCTATGTGTGTTCTTTTCCTGAACTCAGTTTGGAGGAAACCCTGTTTCATGTGCGATTGGATTAGCTGTGTTAGATGTGATTGAGAAGGAACACCTTCAGGCTCATGCCACAGAAGTAGGAAACTTCTTGATGAAGCTACTCAAGGAGCAGAAAATCAAGCATCCCATCATTGGTGATGTCAGGTATCAGTGCCTTATTTACATTTTTAGCTGCTTTTTGTTTGGTTCAGTCAGTCAAACTACTTAATCCAACTGATGTGGTTTTAAGAAATTCATTAAATCTGTGTTTTCAGCAAAACTCAACAGCCTGCTGTACGTTAGATTAAAACAAACTTGAGCTTATCAAAAGTCTGATATACTTTGCCACTCTAGGCCAGTACTGCTTTACTGATTTATTAGTTGTTAAAGGAATTCACTTTCCTGTTTGAACTCTTACTTCAAGTGCATAAAGAACAGAATTAATGACCTGGATGGAAAATATGTTTAACATCATGGCCGGTGCTGGCATTCTGAGCAGATGAAAGTCTGTACTGTATTACTACATTTCTTCAGAACAGCAATACCTTTTCTATCACTAGCCAACCATCAGGTAATTCTCATGCAGTAAAGGTTTGGTCTAACAAAAACCTTTCTCAGTTTTTTTAGTTCACTTGCAGTTCCTTCCTCTGACAAAGATTGACTATTTTTATTTCTTTTAAAGGGGTTCTGGCTTATTCATTGGAGTGGACTTAATCAAGGATCAAGCAGAAAGGACCCCGGCCACAGCAGAAGCAGAGTATCTCATAACAAGGTACAAGAGACAATCATGTAGTTCCTCAATGTGCAAGGCAAGCACACAATTACTAAGTAACCTTGCCACTCAGTTGTTGTTAAAATTTAGCCAAGTGGCAGAAAAAGAAACCAGTCAGTGCAGAAAGGCATTGTCTGGACACCCTGCATGCTGATGCTTGTAAGTTTTTCTGAACTACATGCAAAGGTAAACATAATTCTTTGTTATTGCTCTTTCCAGACTTAAGGAAGAATATATTCTACTGAGCACAGACGGGCCAGGAAGAAATGTGCTTAAATTCAAGCCTCCAATGTGCTTCAATATGGAGGATGCAAAATTTGTTGTGGACACAATTGACAAACTACTAACAGGTAGTACAGATTGAAACTGCCTTATAGAGGGTTGCTGTTGGACTGCCTTAAACTCAGTGCCGAGTCTGCTTTTCAGAAGTGCTAAAATAGAGCTCAGATGATAGATGCATAGACATGGGAAAATGAGTCTTAGTCAATGCAAGTTTAGCCTTCACTTCTAAATTGTTCTGTTTTAAAGTTCTTTAACAAAGCTCTACTCTGCAGATGCATATGCCTTTTAAAATAGCTTTGCTTTGGCAGAGGTTGAAGTGTTTACCCATCTGAACAAGGGGAACTGGTAAAAGCTGTCCAAATTTCATTCTTGACAGCCATAATCTGTGTGTATTTGCCACTTTAGCTTTTTATACAACTTCTGCACACTCAGTATTAACAAAGTTAGTCCAAAAACTTATCTCGAAGTCATGAGTTTGCTAAATTGTTACTTATTCTCCCTCCAGATATGGAAAAAGAATGTCTGAACCAACAGAAAACATCCACTTGTTCTACCTGACCAGGTATTTATCTATGTTCACCCTTTACTATGTAAGAGCCAAGGTTCCTAAACGTAACTTCACAAGCTTTGTCACTGGCAGTAGAGCAGGACCAAGTTTCCTCAGAGACGCTTTTACCTGGAATTAGTTTGCAGGAATTTCTGGCAATCTAGAAGCAATGAACCAGACTTGTGTACACCTGGCATTCACAGCTACCTTCTATCAGAGTCTGACAGTGTTACTTCTAGTAACACTGTATGTATTCATTTGTTTGCAGGCTAGGTCCAACATGTCCCAGAAAGGCCTACCACTAAAGCATGCTGGGAAGCTTTAAGGGTGACTGGGTTTAACCCTTGGCATGCAAGTGACACGCACATCAAGACAAAAACATAGCTTTTATGTTAGCTGCTCAGTGTCTTAAGTCTCCAGACAGATGCTGTTGCAGCTGCGTAACTACTTCTCAGCAAGTCTCCCCTTAACTGCCCTTAAGGGCAGGAACACTCTATATTCTGCATGCCACAATTTGGGAACCTCCACTTATGCCAACAGCTTTATGAAGAGCTATAAACAGTACTTTTACTACTATAGCTCTTGTTTTACTTAACAGTTGACTTTGACACAGTATTGCCTTCTGTTCTCTTGAGCATTTTTTACTATTTCATAGGATCATTTCAGGTTCATGACTTATCTCATGCTTAAGCACCAATTTACCCCTGTACTCAGAAATTTGTGAGGATCAGTAAGACTGAGTCCTATTAAGTCTTCCAAGCCTTGTAAATCTTAGTATCTGTTGAGGTCCCTTTATAGCTTGCTTACAGAGAACATCTAGCTGCCACTCATTTTGCCACACACATGAGTACAGTGTACGCTTACAGTTAACACCTCGGTAACAACACCCTTTGGTACACTTACTTAGTACTTCTTGAACCTACTCGGACTAAAAGACCAACTGAGTGTTTAACTGAGTGCCCAGTAAAACTCTAGGTACCTGGATGGGAAGGTACCTAATATAATCATTGTAATCAATGCAATCATTGATCACCTCAACCACCATACTAGATTCACAGTGCTATGGCCCCCTGAGCTAAAGAAACATGCTTTTAGTTCAGTGCAATATTAGTATAGCAGGCACAAGAAAAATGTGTTAGAGTTTTATTTAGCAAGTTAATGGAAAGACATACAGCTGTTTGTACTACCTGGATGGGAAGGTACCTAATATAATCATTGTAATCAATGCAATCATTGATCACCTCAACCACCATACTAGATTCACAGTGCTATGGCCCTGAGCTAAGGAGAAACATGCTTTTAGTTCAGTGCAATATTAGTATAGCAGGCACAAGAAAAATGTGTTAGTATTTTATTTAGCAAGTTAATGGAAAGACATACAGCTGTTTGTACTACTTATTCTTGAGAACAGAAAGATTACTCAACAGTGCCAGTTTAACTTAAAGGCCTAATGACTTAATGTGCTTGTCTGCAATCTAAACTAAGCAAGAAAAATGCCTTTATTTTCTACAGGAAACCAAGAACACAAAAAGCCTCTTACTAAGTACAGTACTAGTGTGACACTTACATATAATGTAAGCGAAAATGAGGCAATCAAGTAGGTTCCTTTTAATGATGCTTTTACAAAAAAACATTATTTTCTTTCCATAGGTTTCAGACAATGTTCAAGATCTGCTACTAAGAAACATTATTCTACAATAATAATGCACATTTAATCTTCATCCTAGCATGTCTTAGACCACATAACTGAAAATAACAAAATGAAAGGTAACTTATCTTGTTATTAGTAAAAACTTTAGAAGAAATAAATTTTACAAGAGCTTGTTTCAACTCTGGCAGAAGTGTGGAATTGGCTTTTATTTAAAACAGCATATCTAAAACTGATTATAAAGGAATGTATTTCTAGTAGCTACTATAAACTACATTTTCTAAATTCATGCTCTTTCAATTATGACTTTTGAAAATTAAGATGAGCCAATGGGTTCTCTTTTTTTATATCTGCTGCTACCTATGCAAACACCATTCTAGCTGCCAGTACACTCAGTCCTTCCCAGGCTCCTCTGACCAGTTTCAGTAGCCAGTTTCATAACAAGGTCCCTAGAAGCACTATATTCAACAAACAGTCTCAGTGACCAGATTAAGTCAAAAACTTCAGTCCCGAATTCACAACAAATGCATGAGGAACAGACAGCTGTGAGGGCCATGGCTCCCAAACCAGTTCTTACAAAATATTCTGTCCTCAAGAAATATCCAAGTAGGATTAGTAAATTAAGAGTACATAACAGCAAGAAGCAACAACCTTGTGTACAAGCCCTTGCTTTCACTAGGCAATTACATGTTCTTTGTATCACAAACTTTCCATGCAAAGAAGAAAGGGAAAGCTAGCTCTGCATTTAAGTACCAGTATCCTCAATTTCTGCTTAAGGCCACATCACCTGTCAAGGAAGCATTACCTGAGAACCTACTTCCAAAAAGCACCAACGTAACAGCCAGCTGACAAACTATTGCTAATACACTAGCCAGAAATACTGCAGCAGTATGGTCCTGATACTATGCAAATTCCCTGTTGGAGGGCAAACTGTTTTCTAGAAAAAATATTCTGCTACCCCTTACTTCATAAGAAAACAAGTAAAAGGATGCAACAGAGTAAAGCATTTCAATTTTAAATCTTGAGACAGTAATACTTACTTAAATACTGTACTCATGTTTCAGAGGTCTGCAATTTTTTTATTTGCAAGTTGGGCATTAGGTTACATACTCCAGCTGTAAAGTTGTTGTGTCAACTATCAGATTTAAAATCTGCTGCATCTTTTTTATACTCAAGATTTCCACTTAACCCCAGAAAAGTCTTACAGACTTAAAACTTTACAGCAAGTTTTTCTTTTCAAGGACAGCCAGCAGGGAGCAGTATATTATAACCCCTGCAGGAATAGCTGCATCCCTTGTTAAAAAAAGCGAAAAGGTCACTAGTAACATCTGTTTATATATTGTCTTAGTTACTTGGTTTGATTCCACTTCTGGTTCCCATTTGTTCAAATAGAATTTATTACAAGAAAAAAAATTGTCAGATCTTAGCTTTAAAAGGAAAGTAAAAATCAAATTGATTACTGCAACAAAGATTAGAAGTTTACTTTGTGCAGCAGCACTTGCTACTTATTTATAAATCTGAAATTGGGACTATTCTGCAGCAAGAGAGGCAAATCACATGATAGTTATTGCCTTAAAATAGTGGTAAACTAGGCAAGAAATGAGAGCATATTTCCAGCTGCTCACTCATCTCTAGAGAAAGAGCTGCCTCTTTAGAGGCAGCTCTGTTGTTTTTCCTCCCACAACTTTAGTGCAGGTTCTTTAGCCTTTTTTGATACCCAAAAAGGCTGCAAAAATGCAGACTTTGCATTGGTAATTTAATGTCTGTCTAACCTGTCTTTCAAGGCAGGTATACATACTACTAAGAACTTGTAGAAAAGTCTCAGACTCAAGATAGTGAAACATGAAGGAAGAGCAGCTAGCTTCTTGCACACCTCTTAGCTTCCTCCTGCAATGCTGTCTAGACTCCCAAGCCCTGCCTGAAACCCATGCCTCTGGCTCCTCCTAGCAGAGCCCTACAATGCAGACACTAACACAGTTATGCTGAGCCTCTGTACTTGTCTAGAACATGAGCCACCAGCATGCCAGCACAGCCTCCACAACACCTGGGACTCTCCACCCCAGTTCTCTTCCATAACCTCCAGGCAGAAATGACTGCAGTTCTTAGCTGCCACTTAACTGCAAGTGAGCACAACTAGCAATACAACAGCCTTCTAGTTTTAAGATTAAAAACATTTTATCACAACTCTTCGTCTATCAAGGTACTGCCATGAACTAATTTCTGGGAACAGTATACTGGCGTTTTACTAATACATAAGCTGAAGAATGGCACAAGACACTAGATTACGCCTTTTTTATTTCAAAAGCTAGGATAGCTTCAATATCCATGTCATGGTGAATCAGAACACATGTAAAATACCTTACAATACATTAGATTCCAAAAAGGTACCAAAAAGTACAGTAAAATTAACACTTCCATTACAGGAAATGTATGACACAAAAACAATACAAAATAAAAAGGTGAAAAGTGACACTGGTTCCCTAAGATGCATCTCATTCTGTACAACTGGAGTAATGCAGAGTCCATAGTTAACTCCAAGAGGCAGTCCCTAGATGCAGAGCTGCAGCTTTAAGCAGACCCTCAAAATCAGTTTCAGTTTAACCTATTAATAAAATCATTAATTAATATCTTCAGCAAGGCTGAAATTTACACACCACACTGTCTAGACAACTAGTTATCTGTAAGTATTAAACATGTAAAACATTTCCAGGGAGCTCTTCCAAGTAAGATGCACATTTAACAGGCCATAGAAATTTATTGTAAAGTTAAATTTGGTACAGAACTGAAATATCCATCTACAGCATTGTATACAAAACCTATGCAGTCATTTTCCAAAAGAGACCATGCCACTGCATACCTGAATAAGTTTGATCAATATGGCTTGTAGTTATTCTGATGACCACCACGTCTTGGTGTCTTCCCATAATTTGCACTGCCTTGACCTATGAACAAGAAAACAAATGCATTAAACTGCTAATTAGTTACGCTTGCTTATACCCAATACAGTTCTCTTTACTTACTGTAATCATAGCCTGGTCCATATCCATAATACCCATATCCTGAATAATCATAGCCTCCATAGCCACCATAACCTTGCTGATAGCCGTATCCTTGATTCCCATAACCCTGGTTCCAGTAATTGCCATAACCTTGATTCCAATTTTGACTTTGAGCTATAGAAGGGAAAACCATCCACAAAATCCCATTTTAGTACACACAACTTATTTAGAATGTGTCCATACTAAAGTAGTGCGTGTAGTACTTACCGCCGCCTCTTCCACCTCTGCCTCTTCCTCCATAGCTACCTCTTCCTCCACCACTACTGAACTGTTGCTGCTGGTATACTTCTTTTGGCTGTGCTACCTTAATCTCGCACTGAAAATAAAAAACAAGGAAGAGTGTGTATACCGTCTTGTAGCAGCAGCACCCAACCTAACCACCTAGGAAAACCAGAGGTTACTCTAGAGGCAAAGGAGGTATACATGCTGTGCTCCATCACGTGGCCAGGACTAATGCATATCCAGAAGCATCTGATTTATTGTGCCGCCTGGGCAAAGGTAAGTCACTGTTGGCCATCCAAAGCAGGCCACTGCTTTCAGAGTATTTTATACTGCCTATTCTCTACTATCAACTCCCCCTTGGAAGAGGTGCTGAGGCCACCTGAGCATAGCCACTGCTCCTGTAGGAGCCACGAGGCTGCCCTCTATCCTGGCACAACCTCCAAGATGAGGCTGTTGCTATTGGACCACTTCACCTGAGCTGCGCTGAATGAACAAGGCTGAAAAATGCACCAGAATGAGTTTTCCTGGCAGCCTTCATATACCCTATGCACTGAGCATCTGTGTTGGACTGTACAGTACACCTACCAACACTTGAAATCATCACTTACCAAATACTGATAACAGCTAAAAACAACCAGAATTGACATTTCTAAGACAGGTTCCCAAGCTGCAGTTCAACCTGTCAGCCAGCTTCCTAGTTCCTGAATCTGTGCACAGTCTGAAATGAAAGCTACTGCTGCTATGAAAGGAATAACTCCCTGTGATAGCAGCACCTGAGCAAGCCTGGCTTGGAATTCTTCACCACAGGAGCTTTAAGGTAACCTGCTCTTTTTATTATCACTATGACACAAAAACAAGCCATAGTTACAAGATATAGATATGATTTCTCAGCTCCCTTGGCACATAAGCATTTGTCTCTCCTGAAAACAAACTATGGCTAACTACAGTGTCTTGACAGCTATCAGTGCATTAAGTTTGCCAAAGTTTATTCTGTACTGTGTCAAGACCACTCTTAAACTGAGTGCAATCTAAGTCAGTGTGTCAGACAGTATGACCCAGATCTAACAGGGCTTGAAGTTAGTGTATGGTCAGCACTGGCCATGGAGCAAGGGAAGAGGGGACACCTCTAGCCAGCACACATCATTTGCCTCCAGTCCTCTTCTCATTAGCTTGACACATGAGCCTCTATTAGCTGTTCCCACAGATGAGCAGTCAGCTATTCAGAGCATCTCACACCACTTTCACAGTAGTTCACATAACCGGCTGACCAGGTACAAGTTGCCATAAGCATACATTTACCCTCCGGATCCTTGTATTGGGTTTACGTGACAAGGTTTTGGTAGCACGGAGGGCTGCAGGGCAGGCTTCTGAGACAAGACACCAGGAGCTGCCCCCGTATCAGACAGAGCCAGTTTCAGCCAGCTGCTTACAAAGTTAGTGTCTGTAAGCCTTGAATTTATGCAACTGCTCTATGCTGAAAATAGGTATGTATCTGTTGAAATGGCTTATATTGCTAGACTGATACATAAACCAGTTTTTCCACATGTATTTAACGAATGCAATTAGATACTTTACATACAAAAGCCCCTAGAACACAGCAAATATTAAAGCCGCAAGTATTGGCAAAGAACCTCTGCAACTGAACTTACGGCAAAAAAAACCCCTGTGGTAAATTGCAAGCTGTCCTTATTGTAATTTGGGTACCTTGAAATCAGAGGTCTACAAAATCCCTTTCAGATTACAGATGTAGTGGTATTATACTTAATAACTTGGGACAAAAATCTACAAGTCAAAGTTTCTACCTTGCTTCCACTGACGTTATGGAATTTCTTCTCCAAAACCTTCTTCACCGGATCCTCTTCCTTGAAAGTGATGAACACAAACCCCCTCCTTTTGTTGGTCTTTGGATCCATTGGAAGTTCAATTGCTTCAATCTGAAGACATGAAATACTATTTTCAGACTTGTATTTTAGCAGAACAGTTAAGCACATGGCATTTGGGATAGTAAAATGGAAAATTAAAAAAGGAAAGTTTCCTATCTACGCATATTATGCAACACCAAAGTTGCAATATTCTTTCTACACTAACATTGGCTTTCAGACCAGAGGTTTCCATTTTACAACTCTTAAAAACAATTTTATCATCATATAAAATGGTTTGAGTTAAATATCTAACTAGCAATGAAAGCATCTAGTGCAGTATGTGCCTTCCTTGCTCTCAAGATGGGAAACCTCTGATCAGTTACAGAAAGCTTGATACATCTGAAGTTAATTTAATTTGCAACTTGCAAATTGTTAGTAAACTAAACAGCAACTGGAGACTATATGTTTCAGTGTTTACTAAGATAACATTACATACCTCTCCAAACTCTCCAAAGTATTCCCTGATTTTCTCTTCTGTGGCTTCTGGGTTTAGTCCACCAACAAATATTTTCTTCACTGGATCCTTTTTCATTGCCATGGCCTTCTTGGGGTCAATTAGTCGTCCATCTAGCCTGTGTTCTTTCTGTTCCAGGACCTGAAAGATAGTTTGATAGGATTAACTCAAGCTGAAAAGTTTCCCCTAGAAGTTAAGAATCTGAAATACGAAGCTTAAATTCACCTTTTCAACACTCCCAGGTTCTTTGAAGAGAATAAATCCAAAGCCTCTGGATCTTCCTGTGTTAGGGTCCATCTTTATCGTACAGTCGGTTACCTCACCAAACTTGGTGAAGTAATCTTTCAAGTCTTTTTTGCTTGTATCCCAACTGAGGCCACCAACGAACATCTTCCTGAAATTTCAAAGAGAGAAGAGCTATTTAGATTCAGGAAGCACCACAGAAAAGCACATGCAGCAAGATGCTCACAGTGGTACAAACCTCAGCAGCATTGTCAGAAACGGGACCAACTGTTGAAAGTTACACGCTTTTGCATCTTGTCAAAAGCGAGTGATACTACAGGAGTGCACAAGGGTGGATTCCCCCCACAGGGGGGGGAATGACACAATGCACCCTGAAGTTTATCACAGGCTATAAGAAACAGTAAAACTTGCCTAAAATATTCCTCGCCAGTAACTTACATTCTTTCAACAGTATTCTGTTATTTGCAACAAAGCAGTATTGATTATCAAGTACTGCCAACTCAGTTTTTGGAAAGAACCTAGGATCATTCCTACTGCTTTGGAAGCATTGAGGATAGAATAAGGCATCAAAAGCAAAATACTTGAGCTCTTTTAGGATTTGGACAAACAGCTGTAAAAATTTTAGCTCTAAGAACGATTTGCAAAATTTAAACCAGGTATCTATGACCTCCAAGAACAGTCACATACAACAGATGGGACTTTGGACCTGCCTTAACTACTGTGTTGTGCACTCCTTCCTGCTTACTGAATCTAGTTCTATCTTTATCAGTACTACAGGAGTATCTCCACTATTAGCCTCTACTGTCATGAAAGGCCAATACAATACTTCCCTGCCCACTTTCCCACACAAAATATCCTCTGAAGCATCTCAAAGAACTAAATACTAGTGACATGCAATACAGAAGTGAAGCTAACAAGCAAAACGTAGATCAGTCAATAAGGCACTTTTCAAATGCCCCACTTCAAATGAAAACACTAATAACATAACTGTATTTTCTATTTTCAGGGTTTCCAAGGTAACAAACTAAGCTTTTAAAAGCATTCGAGCCTTTTTATCTAACTATAGACTAAAGCAGTTTAAGTTGTCATTACTCTGTTTAGAGGCAACCTAGATCTGGCACTACAAGCTAGCAGCACTTTAGAAACTAGACTATGTTTAAATAAAATTGGCTTTTGGTGTTTATGTGTAAATTTGATTTGCTAGAACTAGCATCCATTTATGTTCAAAAGGCAACATGAGAAACAACTGTATGTGGGGTTTTTTTTTCCTTTTTCCTTAAAGTGGATGAAACCATATCCTTTGGAAGCTAAGCCCTTATTTTTTCAGAAGGTCAAGCTGTGCACTCTTAACCGACAAGTGCAGCATGATACATGAGGTGCAAGTAAAGTCTGCATGCTTGCAGCCATTACAATAGAGCCTTACAGAAAAGGCCTTACAAAGTTTACCAAGCCTTTCAATACCAGGTGAAAGAAAAGGTAACTTGACAGATTCCTTCTCATCACAACAGCTTACTGACCAAGCATGACTGCTATAATCTGTACAGACTGACAGTGGTTTTCCATAGCATACCCTGTCATCGACTACACTTAAAATGATCAAGAGAAATTCAGTGGTTGGGGAGGGTGACAGGAATTTGTCTGGAGGTAGCTTTAGCTGCTTTATGCCGTCGGGTTGGGGCTGTAGTACACACACAGATATTGCCACATGCTAAATTCACCTCTTACCACAGCAGTAGATAATTACACTTTGTAATTTACAGTCCTTCGTTTTGTAATTGAAATGATTGATACCTACATATATTTAAGTAACACAATACAGAGCCTTTGAAATTAAGACCAAATGCCTAGTATTCGGCTTTGCCTTCAGAGGCCACACAAACCGGACAACTGCACTCTTAACATGTAGTCTCTTTTTCCTCCCAAGTGTATCAGTGCAGCTAAATCAAAGCATGTTTCAGCTCTTAACAAAATACTCAGCAAAAATGTCAGCACCCTGAACTCCGCCTTGGACAGCTCTTGTTTTAGCACAGCACTCAATTTTCCACATAGGTCAATCTCTCTAAATAACTGCTTTTCTTAGAAGTTACATTTCACCTGGATTTGGGGTTGAAACTTGTCACCTCCTATGCGAGAAAGGGAAAGAGTATCACCCACTTTTCAGGGCAGAATACTAAAAACAGTAAAAAGAAAATTCACACACAGCTAAAAGGCCTGGTTCTCAATCCTTCTAGCGTCTGCAAAAGGTACATCCAGCCCTAGCTTATAGGAAACCTCGTGCAAGTCTTACTCCTTTCCCTTACAGCCAAAATCTATTACGCTACTGTGGCTTCAGCTCTCTGTTCAACCTGAGGGAACCGACCCTCTAGTTCAGGGCCCAGGGATAACAAAGGGAGTTCCAATTAAATACATGGGGTAGCTTGAATCACAAAGACCCACTTGACAAACAGGCAGGTAATTTTCAAGTCAAGCATGTATATTCATAAACAAACCAACTGCGTGAGGAAAGAAATTACTCTTTCGTGCACAAGGATGCCACTACCAAAATACAGCGAAACTACACTGACTCCTCCAGAAATCACTCGCAAGAGATAAGCCGTTTTCTGACAATGCTGCAAAGTAGTACACCAAAACCGCTCTTACTGGTTTAAACACACCGCACATCGTCTCAATCATGCTGTTTTTCCTTCACTCCCTCCAAAAATACTTAGCTTACCCCGACTAGCTTTCAAAGCCAGGATTTTTTTTTTTATACACATTACACAAAACATGTTCGCATTTACACCGACGCCGGTGGCGATCGGTCACACAATCCCCAGAAAGTTTGAACCAGCCCAGCCCCCGACAGAAAGCGACTCCTTCCATCCGCTCCTTTCGTTAAAAAGGGAAAGGATGAGGAAAACGCGGGATGCGAAGCGAGCCGAGGTAAGTCCCCTTCCATTTTACAGCGTGAGAAGGCAACAAACCCGCTCCCCGCCCCTCCCCCAGCCACCACATGGCGCCAACAAAAGGCAGCTCCAGAACAAAGGAAGCGCTGGT
>NW_008796044.1:14453569-14462074 GCF_000699145.1 Aptenodytes forsteri
TCTGCCGTTGTTCGGCCGCGGGGGGACCCGAACGGCGGCGCCGCGAAGAGCCCTTCCTGCCGCACCGGGCAGGCCGGCCCCGCCGGAGCCCTGCTGTGGTAGCCCAGGCCCTCGGGTCCCGCACGGTGAAGTTATGGAAACCCGCCTGCGACTTGAGCGCAGTATTTGCTTACAGAGTTGCACCGGTTTAACTTAAGGTGTGGTATGTACGCTGAGTCAGTTACTCCAGCACGAGAGGTTTACTTAACGTTTCCAGCTCCGCTGGTTTTGCAACCGAGAGGGCCAGAATTTGTTGTTTTTAATGGAAACTTAGGTTTGGGTATTACATAACTCTGGGAGCTGGAGCCCTGAGCATGTGCCTAGGCCTTAATTCCTTTTGCCCAAGGGTACATCAGCCTTGTTGACAAAGTTGTGTGTGAAAAGTGCGGGAGACAACTGCTCCTTGTAATCATACTTCAAATTCCTGTACAGTATACCATTCCAAATATCCCATTTGTCCACATCAAAGGGACAGAGTTTGGCTTTTGGATAGATAGCCAAAGCTAGTAAGCTTCTTAGAAAAAGTTAAGCCCTTTGCTTGTGGGCAAAAAGTATCAATTATTACCTAACTTTCTGCAGTAATGAATGCACACGTTATTATTTGCTTGCTCCACCCTCTGTCAAATATCTCCTCTGGCTCAACTTGCATGTTTTCATCTGCTATTACAATTCAGGAAGCGTGCACATAGCTACTTGTGAATAAAAATAAATAGTGGTGATACATTTTGTTGTTAAGTAATCTGGTCAAGGATCCAGGCTGTCCTTCAGTGAACTGCTTTTAGAGCACTTTTTATCCTCTACAGGCTTCATTTTCTGAAGTAGGAACTTGGTAAAACAGGGGACATTAGGTTTGGTTTTGTAAGCTTTGTAGCAGTACAACAAGCAGAGCGTTAAAGATGAACACAAAATCAACATGGTACGTTCACAGTAAGGGCCTGATCTGCCTTTTTTAATAAAAACTTTTGATTGCTTCAGGCTATAAGCCAGACCTCTGAAGGGGAAGAGGAAAAAGAAAGGAAATTGTTTTTAGTAGTGGGAGATAGTATGAAAAATAGCCCCTCACTACAGCCAAGAATTTCAAGCCACTCTTTTGCTTTGCTGCTTGTGGTACTTGCCATGAGCATCACTTTAACTGGTCCAAGCTGAGCTTTCTGCTTTGACGCCCATGCGCACATGCAGCAAGACTGCCTCATATTTGTTACTGGAACTGCAACCGATTTTCTTACAATTTATGGATTTTAAATCCTCAGCCATAGTGGCCATTTGCTTTTGTAAATCTCCCCCTCCCCACCCCATTTTTGCTGCTCACAAATGGAAAAGTATCAAAGCAATCTAAAAAGTAAGTGCCCAACATAAGTAATTTCAAGAATACACGAGCATAGTGTAATACGTGTGATTTGTCAGCCAGGTGCTCTACCCGTGAAAGATACTAATTTGTAAGTATTCTGCCACACTTTAAGCCCAAGCTACAATAGCCCACAACTTTAGAGATATTTATCTCAACCTAGTCTGCTGACAGGGTAGGGTACGTTATGGACAAGCTCTACAACCAGCTTTTTAGGCTAAAGTTTATGAAACAGTGTTATATGATGTGAGGTCTAGCAAAGACAGTACAAAGAGTACTTAACCAGTACACTTGAAAATTGTAATGTCCGCAGGACAGGGTTGTATATGTTATCTGATAAAGATGCTCATCTTTATCAGAATATGTTTTTAAAATTGTTTTTCTTGTATTGAACTTTAAATAAAATGTTAGAAGCAAAGAAATTTTTCATAAGATATTCTTTATCCTGATTTATACCATCTCAGAGGAACTTACCCCACATCCAGCAAGAGAACTTATTTTGATTTTTTTAGGCAGCTTTGGCTTAGATTATAAACCTATCAGGTCTGTACCGAAAAGGTACGGCTTGTGATTAAAAACAACTAAGCCACTGTCTGCCAGCTGACTGCATTCATTTATACAGCGCTGTTAGCCTGCTTCGATTGGAAGATATCACGCATTTGCTTAAGTCACTACAGGGGACTAAGGCCAAACTGATATTTGCAGGTTGATCTAGCTGGGATGGCTGAAGTGGTAAATGCTACCACCCTCGTGCCCCGTCCACCTTCTTTTTGCAGGTTTTTATGTATGCAGCTGACTGCAGAAATACATCTGCACTGAAGTCACAAGTTTATAGACCAGCACCTGAGAGTAAACTGAAATTGGCAGCAGTTTATCTGAGTCTGTCATTTAAGTTTAGGCTCAGCTGATGGATGTAACCTGAGTGCTTTTGGTGATACATCTATTACTTAATTTCCTTGCAAGATCACTGCCCCAAACAGCTCCTTTGTATTTGATCAAGCCTTGCTGGGGACTTGAATGATTGTCATTTCATTTGGACTTCTCCATGTTTCCCTTCTCTTTCTTTTCCCCTTTTTTTTTCCCCCCAGTTCTCTTTCTTGCTTTGCTGAACCTGTCTCGTCTTTCCTTTCATAGCCCTTGCACTGGTACTTTGGCACGTGTTACCCTTTTCCTGTTTAACACTGCTTTCTTTAAAGCTGTATTCTTGTCCAACTGCCCATTTCTCCTGGTCAGGTCCATCTCAATCTCTCATCCTGTCAATTCCAAATAGCAGTTCCCAACTGCCAAGGCTCTCTGTGATTCCCAGTTGCCCCACTTTAATAGCTATTTGATGCCTTATATGTCCCATATCCAACAGCAGGATAACAATGTGGTTGTGGACTGGCTAAGCGGCCTGCTTTGAAAACTGTGGCTGGCCTAACAAAGTCACTCTTCACATATCTAGACATCGAAGACCGAGGAACTTGAGAATATGGGTTATGATGATTATTATTTGTCTCACCAGGCCCCATCATGCCACAGGTAATTTTAAAGAATCCCTCTGGGTTGTGACGGGTTTTGGTCTTGCATTTCACTCCCCACTCAAAGCCCATGGTTAATGAAAGAAAAATGCACACATACCTTCTCAAGAGGTAATCCTCCTTACATGACACATTTACTGCTGAGAAAAAACCCATCATTCTGTTTGCCATTGTTTTTAATCCTGTAATTACTATAATTGTTCATGGTGTTGACTGAAATTCAATTGACTTTTACTTGTGTATGGACTTTCTGATCTTGGGCCTAATTTTGCTGTTTTATCAAACTTGCTGTTTACTCCAAGTCTTGCCCTGTTTATACCACTTTTGTGCCATACCTGTCTTCATTGCCTCCTTCCCTTTCTTCCTTATCTATTTCCTCTTTGTTTTCATCATGTTGATTTTTCTAGTTCCCCTTTTCTAAAAAAAAAAGAGAACCAACATATCGTTCGCTGCCTTGAAATTGTTGATGTAGTTTATCCCTTTCCGACACCCTATGCCTGTCTTGTCTAAATTGATTGTAAGCATCTCGGGTCACAGACTGCCTGCTATATACAAAATACCATGCTGTAGGAAGCTTCTGTCTGAGTTAGTCTTTATGCACAGTATAAATAAATAAATTTAATAATAACAACTCTATGCAAGTAATCCCGTAAGTGCTCAAAATAAGAATGGCAAAAAGGATGCCTTATACTACATGGAAGTAAGATGAAGAGAAGATGCATTTAAGGAAGCATTGACAATATAACTTCAAAAAAAGCCTCATTTAACTGATTGCCTCTTGTAATTTGCCAAATAAAAGATTTCTATTGGTTTATTCATACATTCATTTATTCATTGTGGATAGTATCACACTGAATACTTATCTCTGAGCTTAGTGGCCACAGGGATAATCCAAGCCAGTATTATGCTAAACATTATGTAGAACAATGAAAGTGTGAATGCGTGCAAGTGCTTCTGCTCCAAAAGGTTGGGTAACAGCCTAATATCTATATGCAGTATCTATACACAATGTCTATATAGAGATGAGGAGGAGCTTTACAGAAAATAAGTTGTCAATGCCAACCTCTACAGGTGTTCAACAGGAGCTCATCATGGGATAAAGCAGGAAGGTCTTTATTTGAAAGTGCTGTAGTGGAATCAGTTGTACCGGCTAGCAGGAAACAGGATATATCCTTTCAGTGTCAAAGAAAAGGTATGTAGGACCAGACCAGTATGTGAATGGGCTTGCACTGAAGGCTAACAGTTTTGTGTGTGACAGAGAAGACTCCCTTTGGAAAGATGCGGAGAACTAACATAGTTAAACTGAAGAACTAAGAGAATGGTGTTGCAGAGCTTTCTGAATGGAAGCGAATGCTTTACTTGTTGAGGCCAGAGAAAAGGATGTCAACAATAACTGAGATGAGGAGAGCTTGAGCAAGATTCCCAGCCGTGTCAATAAGTAACAAAGACCACGTCTTGGTTGACATCTCCATAGCAGTTTAGACCAATCTGAGCCCAAACCGCACGTTCCTGGCTGTAAGGTTCCACCCACTCCTCTGCACTGTCGGCTGTAAAATAACTCAGTAGAAAAGCAGTTGTTTTTCAGGCGGATGGTTTGTCTAACACGCGCTCATTACCAAGACTTTAAATTACCAAGACTTTAAATTGCAGTGGAGACACCTGAAGTTTGAAAGGAGACAGTAATGAGAGCCAATCACGTCTATATTTGCCCATTAGGATGTTGAGGTATGAGCTAGAAGGGAAGGGAGGAGAGTCAAGAACAGTGCTCACCACTGCTCTTGCAGAAAAGGGAAAGAAACACAAGGGAGGGTACTGACAAGCCAAGCTGAAACAGTGATTGGAGAAGTAATAGGTGAGAACAATGGCAAAAGCTGAGATAGGACACTAGCTAGCTATGCTAAACGTGACTGAAGGCCAAAGGAGATTGGTTTAATATGGGTTGAGAAGCTTTCAGATGATGAGAGGAAGCAAAACCAAGTTTGAAGGGGATTTAGGGTAGAACTGGACAAGAGATGCGATTGGAAGACTTGTAAAAGTGAGATGACGAGGCGCTTCTACCAAAGGCTTTTTTTTTTTAATGTAAAAGTGACAAGCATATTTGTGTGGGTGCTCAGGGGTCAGAGCAGACTGAATGACTAAAGCTGTGAACAAATGAAAAGAGTGGATGTGAGGAGGATCAGGAAATCAAACAGGGTGAGGTTAATAGGGCAAGTGATGGAGTTACAGAAGGTGCGTAGATAAGATTTTTGTTATTGCCACTTACAGACTTGTAGAAAGGGGAAGTATCAAGAGAATATTTTGTTAATTTTGTCTTTAAAGAAAATGGTGAGAATAGAGGAAAGCAGCAAGGAAGGCTTGACAAGGGTTAGTCAGCAGCAATGAAAAGCTAGCTAGGATTACAGGCGTGCAGATAAGCTGCAGAAGTAGAATTGTTTAGCTGTAAGAAGGCAGAAATGGGGGAGAGAGCAGGCTTGCAGGAGAGGAAGTTAGCTTGATCGCAGGATTTCCGTCACAGACACTTTGCACTGCAAAAGCAAGCATGAATGAAGCAAGTGCTGAAGGTAAGCTGGTACTGTGGGTAGGTATGACAGTTTATCATGAGAGACAGAAACAAAAAAAAGTCTGTGGTGGACAAAAGTTGTATGTGTGGTAGATGGATAGCTAGTAAATTACTACTAAAGCAAATACATTTTTCTGTGCTTAATGTCAAAATGCAAATAAAGCTAAAAGATGTGCAAGCTTCATTTTTAATGAATGCAACTAGTTGGTATTATTCCTTTAGCTTTTCTTCACTCTGTTACTTTCACCGTTCTGTTTTTCTTTCCTTCTTTTTTTAACAGAATGGTTAAGACATTAGTTTCTCCACCTTTTTGCAGTATTGGAGTACAAAGCTCTGAAATAATATTTTTCCTTAAAAAGTTACTTATCTGTTGTTACTAGAATGCAAAAGCACCTGCAGCCACAATCTTTCAGTGTTGCTATTCCATGCCAGCTAAAAATAAGTGAGATAACTAAGGCTTGTTAAACCGCTTAACAGATAAGATACAGCAGCAAAGCTATGCCCAGAGAAGTATTCAGAACTCTAACGGTTCATTACATTGTAATTGTAATTTTACTTCTTTTTGTTTCTTTTCTTAAAACCACATCCCTGGCCTACAGAAGTTAGGGAAGGTGCTTCAGACCAGCCTTTTAGTTATCAGAAATATTTTTTCAAGCACTATAAAGATAATATACATAAGATAATGATATTAACACAGGGTTGTAAGGTCAGGTTTATGGAACCCAAGGCTTTAGAAGAAACCTTTGAGATTCTACTACTGTACAAAGATACGTCTTTGTTAGGGAACACATAACGTTATTTCCTCTTAACATGTGGGGCCACTTTAAATTTGTAAGTCTGCATTATTAAACCATCGTGGGAGCGTAGCAGGAGGAAACCCGGGGTAATTGGCTGCAGCTCCAGATGCAGCCGCCCGCTCATTGGAGAGCGGAGGATTCTCCGAGGTACTAAAATTAGACAATCTCCGCCCTCCAGAAATGCTTCTGGAAACAGCGAGGAGGAGAAATTCTGACACAGACCGAGGGCCCGTGGTGGGGAGTGAAGTGCACAGGACCCTGCTCCTGGCGAAACTGCAGCGTATAAACATGCATAGAAAGATACTTTTTTTTTTTTTTCCCCCAATCTTGGTTAGCTGAAAAAAAATGCAATAAAGAAATTGCAAGAGATTAATGTTAGCAGTGTTTTACATGGATATTAAATTCAACATTTCTTATGTCATAATAATTCTGAGGTATTCATCCAGGCTGAGGAAGCCTGCTAAATCTAAGCTGGGCTGTCAGACTTGTGCTCGTTGACTTTGAAAAGAAACGTCTCTTGCCAAATTAACTCTGAACTAAAATAAAAAACTGGTGAACTCTTATCAGCTTTTTTTTTTTTTAATAAAACCTGTTTATCCATTATCTCTGTGTAGTCACAGTGTTTACAATGTCTTCAAATTAAATATTGGATAAAGTATCTCTGTAAAAGAAACAAACACCATGTGCCTGTATCAGTGAAAGTCTGTAGCTGAATTACTCAGTCTTGTGCACTTGGAACCTTTATTTTTTAAGGTATGTGAATAAAAACTTCAGTCTTTGATTTTTAAACATATTTCAAACCGGCTGCAAGGAAATAACTGCATAGTTTTGTTTCTCATTTCCATTTTTACATTACTCATGAAAAAGATAAAGGCAAAGTGGATTTTTCTTACACTAAAAACAGCTTTTGCAGTAAATGTGCTATTTCCTCTGCTAACCAGGGTACACAGTGTCAGCATCTATGGCTCTTAAAGTGGTTTTTTTTTTTGTCTTTTCTCCTTTGCATCTACTTTCAATCTGATTTCATTAAAAAATTGAAGCCTGTATACCTGTGTTTTCTCTCCACCCCTTTGTCAGTGTCGCCTCAAGGACTCGAATGCAATGGCCAGTTTCAGCTGAATCTGCCAGCAGGCCAGGGGTCTTCACAGCACCTCGGCTCCCACAGTTTTTGAGAAATCAGTAATAAGAGGGGATGAGGCCCAAATGAGAGGAGGCACGGCTGCAGAGCGAGCTCCGTAGTTATCAGTGCTGTTCGCCGGTCCACACCCCGATAGTGCCGGGCCAGTTGGCAGGCGTTCAGCCCGGAGAGCCGGCCGCAGCACGCACAGCCCTGTCTGGGGTAAACAGGGCGGACGGGGAGGCGATGCCGGGAGCCTGAGGCCACAGCACCCAGCACTTTGGCTTCCAGGTCGCGGGCTGGGCTACGGCGCGGAAGATCACGTCGGACGGATGATGGCTGTACTGCCATTGCTCCGAGCGGGAGCGGCCCTGGAGAGCTGGGGAAATAGGGAGTGTGCAGGGAGCAAGGGTATTGGCACGATGGTGGCAAAATCTGGTAAAAGTCCCCAGGGAACACGGCTTCCCCAGCTCTGTTTACCGCTCACCTCATGAGCAAGGGCACGATGGTGGCAAAATCTGGTAAAAATCTGGTAAAAATCCCCAGGGAACACGGCTTCCCCAGCTCTGTTTACCGCTCACCTCATTATGGTTTAACTCAGAAAACAGTGACCATTTCTTACTCATTACATGTTTGTTTTTGTGATAAAAGTGAAGTAGCACTGAATAGACACTGTAATTCAATCAAAAATGCTGAAAAACAGTATTAGAGAGCTGTAGATTCAGGTTAGTATGTCTGGTATGCTGGAAGGCTGCGTACCGTAAGCTCCCGATCCCGCTGACGATGATCAGGCATGTGAACAGAAAACCTTGTACATGCTCCCACAACAAATATTGGTATTGAAATAACCTGAAGAAGAGCTTGTGTGCTTATTCTTTTTTCCAGTTACCTCAGTTTATGAACGTCTGCTGTGAGATCATGCCTCCCTCGGCAGTCCCGAGCGTGAAGTAAAACCGACATAAAGCTTTTATTGTCACGGAGAAATGAGATTTTCGATAGCTCCCCTCCAGATCACGCTGCTCCCTTCCTTATTCTCGTACCACATGAGGTGCCCACAAACAGGCGGATGTGGTCCTCAGTTATTTGCCCCGAGACCGCGGCTGTCCCGGGCTGCGTGGCGGGTTCCG
>NW_008796044.1:14462459-14464600 GCF_000699145.1 Aptenodytes forsteri
CCCTCGTGCCGCCGGTGTCTGTGACGGGGTGTTCCAGCTCCAGGCTGGCTGCTCTGAGCGACGGGGTGTTCCAGCTCCAGGCTGGCTGCTCCGAGCGCTCCGGGTGTGTGTACTTTCAGCCTGGTTCCTAGGCAAAGGCGGCCTCGGCCGTCCCGTGGTCAGCTCTCCATCTTTCCTCCCCTACAGGCAGCGGCAGCGCTCAAAGGTATAGGTGCAGAAAAAATCATCCCAACCGAGAAGGCAGGTATAACTGAGCAATTATATATGATTTTTTGCAGCAGTGAACTGGCCAGTTGGCTGCAAACCTGTGTCTTGTTCAGTGCAGGTGAAGAGAGACCTAGGGCTGTCAGCATGGAGGCAGAGGGAAGAGGGGGAAAACGAAGGCCACAAGTGGTCCTAAGTCTGTAGGAAACCTGTCTGCACTAGTTCTCTCTTCACAGAACAATTTTGTATCCTAATAGCTTGCTAATGGCCTGATCTGCTCAGTTAGAAAACTGGCACTTTGTCTTGAGTCCATGAATATAAGAATGTTGAGTCCATAAATTTAAGAATTAAATAGCAATTGAGAAATATCCTGAGGCTTACAGGTGGAATAGATCCAAGTAGTAAGTCCCACACCACAATCTTCATGCATGAGAATATAGATTTTGGGTTTGGTGGAACACACGGTCGGTGGATGGAGGATGTGGGAGTACAGTGAGCCTGGCTCACTCTGGCACATAGCAAAGTGTGTGATAACACTTCTCTTGCTCTCATACATTGTCTGAGTTAATTAGTGAAATATTAGAAATAGAATAGTTCACATTTTATGATTGGCTAGCAACATTTAATTTTTAGCTTCTTTTCCACAAAATGCTACTGCACTGAAAATGGGAGTGTGAACTACAGAGTGCTAAGTAGTCCAGAGAAAATCTCAAGTGGATGTTGTGAAACGGGGGTGACCCTCTCTGTTCCTAGAGTACACGGTAAATGTCACTGCAGGTGACTGTGAGGTCAACAAACTCCAAGTATCATGAACTGGTGTCATTGCAGTACGAAAGGAGCACGTGAATTCTAATTTAGAAGCGAAGATGCAGATGCTAATGCCCGAACCTCAGATTTTTGTGGAAAGAACTCTGGCCCTCATCAAACCAGATGTTGTTGATAAAGAAGAAGAAATAGAGGATCTCATTCTCCGATCAGGATTCCTGATCGTTCAGGTAACAGGCTTGTGCTCCAGAGAAAATAACTGCACTTGATAAGTCAGAACAATATTTATCTCAACTTTCAGCAGTCAAGCCAGTAACTAAAAGCTCGTGTGTCCAAAAATAAATTTATATTTTTCATATGTCATCAACCACCGCTGCCAGAGTCTGTAGGGATACATTTTGTTGGTGCATGGGATGGAATGAAACAGACTTGACTGTTTTGCTGACCACAGGAAAACACAGACTTTGCTAATAAATTTGGATTTAGCAAACATACGTAGCAGATATGTGGAATCTCTGCAGTAACTCTTTGGAGAGTGTATTGTTCTGGTATCACAGCGTTTCGTACAGCATGCGTTTGCCAAGTGGATGCTTAGAGAATTAATTGAATTAGATGGCTGGCCAGTTGCGGTCTGACATATTTTTTGTTTCTGCTGTTTTTAATGTAAGTGGGCTTTATGGCTATTTAAATGCATTACAAATGTTTAATTTAAATAGGCCTTACCGAGCTTGTCTTTTTACATTTTGGACCTGACATGGAGGCCATGGGAATTGTTGCCTTGAGCACCGGTATCGGACCCTGTGCTGCTGGGAAAGGCTCTAGAGTGTGACTTTCAGCAGAAATTGCGTTAAAAGAAGATTTGCCGTTAGCTAGTAAGAAGTTTCCTCTCTCAGTCCTCTTTTATGGGGCTCTTTAGACACAGGGTCTATGAGAGCATTTGAAAAAAATGTATTGCAGTAAGCCAGAACTGGGGAAACGAAACAGAAAGCGCACTGGGTCGCTTGAGGCCAGGGATACATCAGGATCTTCGGCGAGGAGCCAGCGGTGCTGCTCCGTGCCGGGCAGGACGGTTTTGCTCGCGTCTAACTGTGGTTTGCCGCCGGACCGCACTGAGGCAGAACCCCCGCTGCGGGCTACCCGGCTCGGCGCCCCGCTGCGCCCCGGGCAGCAGC
>NW_008796044.1:14464673-14469495 GCF_000699145.1 Aptenodytes forsteri
TCCCCCTCATCCTCATCCCCGGCCCGGCCCCGCGGCAGCGCCCTTGGCCGTGGTAGCGTGCTCTGTGGCACTGAGTGAGCGACGACTGTGCTTCTAGATAGAATTTTAAGATTTTTTTTTTTTTCTTCCTGGAAATGTGATGATTTTTCTCATTCTTGTAAATGCCCCTTTTTCACATTTGTCATTTTTTAATTTCCGCCCTTTCTGGTTGTTTTATTTATACGAAATGTATCAGAAGATGAGAGAAATCAGATCTTTTTTATTTATTTTTTTAATGACAAGATGTTTATAGAGTCTTCTGATGTCTCCAGTGACTTTTGACACCAAAGCTGTTAGGAATCCGAATTTGTGGTACTCTTGTGTTGCATAAGGTCAGGCTCGAAGAATGCACTTTAAAAAAAAATTTCTTCTCTTTTTCTGACTGCCTTATGCCTTCTGATAACCTCCCAAACTCGTCCTAATCCTGGGCACCTGCAGGCTTGGCAGCTATTGTGAGAATCATAAAGCATGAGTACTGAATGAAAAATAGAACAATTGCATAATTAACGGTGTGGGCTGAAGAGAAAATTGTTTAAAAGTAGAACATTATGCTGGAGCAGCTAAGTAATTAAATCCTGCCCTTGTAATGCTCTTCACTTTTTCTTTACTGTGCCCTGACTGTACTTTAAGTCATCCAGCAGTTTTAAAATGCTGTAGTTTGCATAGGCTAAAATCACATCTTACTCAAATGGCCTGTTTGTCTGCTTAATTAACTTGGAAAACTCTTGCTCTTTGTTACTCTGTATCTCGAAGAGGATCAGATCTGGGAGAATCAGATTAGGCTGGGACGTTCCTCTGTGTCTGTTCTCCTGCACTTGAAGATATGTCTGCACCAGAGGACTGTATCCTACCTGAGGTAGCAAGCTATCTTAATTTGGCAAGCTTTTTTTCATTCTTTTTTTCTTTTACACTTTATAGAAACGGAAGCTCCAGTTAAGCCCAGAGCAATGTAGCAACTTCTATGCAGACCAATACGGAAAAATGTTTTTTCCTAATTTAACAGCCTATATGAGTTCTGGACCTTTAGTTGCTATGGTGCTTGCCAGACATTGTGCAGTCTCATACTGGAAGGAATTGCTTGGACCATCAAACAGCATAAGGGCTAGGAGAACTCACCCTTACAGGTAATGCACTGGCTGGCCTTGGTGAAGTCAGTAGGGTTTTCTCTGTCTTTTAATTGAGACCAGAATTTCTTTCCTTTTTTTTTTTTTCTTTTACAATAGAGATACAGATTTGGAGTGGCCTGTTATTTCTTCAATTTTGTGTAACATAGCTTCTCACCTTTGTTTTTTTAGTATGTAAAGTTCACCCATTTTATGGAGAATGCTGAGTGCATGAATGTAAATTTTAGGTAGCCATGTATTTTTTTAAAAAACAAAATCAAGCCAATGCCTTGTTAATTGGTCCATATATATTGCTTTTATATGCTCTCAGACTGTAGAGACTTGGAAGGGATTTGCAGTTGCCTACCAAGTAGTTTTTTCTCTTGTTTTTAGCTTAAGAGCAATCTACGGGACTGATGGTCTGAGGAATGCACTTCACGGCAGTCTCAGCATTTCCTCAGCAGAAAGAGAAATTCGATTCATGTTTCCAGAAGGTAAAATGGTGCAAATAATACATTGCTAGTCTTTGGGAGGATAGCATCCTTCCCTGTTATTACTTGTCTCTGTCCAGACTCTAGATACAATTGGATTTAGAAGAGGTTGGGTTTGTTTGCTTTATGAGAATGTGAATCTCTTTATGTATAAGCTGAAATTTTCTGCTATGAAAGGCATACCAAAACGTATCTGAAGAGCCATTATAGTTACAGGGGTTGCTTCTGCTTTTCAAACTCGGTGGTCTGGGAATTGGAGCAGGCAAAGCTGGTAAATGAGAGGAAATGGGAAGCTATTACACCCCAGCATATCTTTCTGGCACTGTCAGCTGCGGGGACTCCTGTTGGCTTGAGAAGACTGACTCTCTTCTTGGGCTCAGGTTGAGTAATTCCTGTTCAACAGCAGCTGGATGCTCACATGATAGTGCAATTCCGAAGTTAAGTGCTGGAGAAATGGGCCATAGAATCTGGAAAAGCTGGGAGAGGATCTCTTGTTTGTAATGTAACAGTTGAAAGACGGCTTTGCTCTTCGACAGAAAGATACAAGAGAAACTGCTAGAAAAACTTGTCTGTTTTTGTCAACTGTATCAGTTAGTGTAATAAAAGATGTTGCACTTCCCTACAAACCTTACCCATTGTAAACCATGTCTCTTCTCCTCACCCTAATGACAAAGCGGGACTTAAGGTGAGATTTTTAGGGTCTTCAGAAACCCGCTTCACGCTGCAAGAAGTACTAAACATGGGATATATTGTTTCTCTCCTGCCCCCAATGCTTCTTCAAGGATACAGGTTTTCCCCAGATGATCCGATTTCCTCCCCTTTCATAGTTGGCTATAATTAGTAAGGTTACCTCAGGGACACTGTAAAGGGGTTTAGGTAGTTTCTTTGCAGTTTATTGTGGGAGAAGCTATAAAAACCATTATGTATTATTAACTTACTAAGGAAAACAGCAGCTCATGTATAAACAACCTTTGAAAGAATGCCTTTTAATCACTCTGCAAGCTGCTTTCCAACACCTGTGGTTACTCTTTACAGTGATCTTGGAGCCAATTCCAGCTGGACAAAGAGCTAGGGATTACCTGAACCTTTGTGTGAAGCCTACCTTACTAGCTGGGCTCACTGCGCTGTGTAAAGAGAAGCCAGCAGATCCAATGGTATGTACAGTGTATCAGTATTGTGTTGTATGCTTTGTGAAACATTTACTTCGTATTAGTAAAGTCCCTGTATGTAGGAAAGCTGCTCTTTTCTTAAAGAGCTGTGCTGTTTTAGCTACCTGCTGATGAGCTAATCAAGTAACATTCGCCTTTCAAGAAGTTGATTGGTTTGTTAACAGGTGAACGGAGGGCCAGGACTAAATGACATCAGCCTTGATGAAATGACAGGGTTTTTACGTGACTTCTGTAAAACTCTTTCTAACACATAGTTGCTACAGATGCCTGGAAAGGTAAATGATGACATTTATATGACATCATATGATGTCAAGTATAAGTTTTTACTTTATTTACTGTTTCTGAGGTGAGTTTGAGATGAAATAGCTCTCATACAATAGATACTAAGTGAGATTAGATGCTAATCACACTGGTAGTTACACAGTTGAGTAAAATACTGTAGAGTTCTTAGCAAGGCTGTTTATATTTTGTTACTGTTATATTTATTTAAATTAATATTATCAATCCTTCTTTAAAATAAGCTATTATTTTGACTATACAGCATTGATTAGCATTTACTTGGGTTGTTCCACAGTTCACCAGGAAAACGAATTATGAGTCTTTTGCGTGAAACCTATCTTGAATAGTCAAACTGACCTACAGAAAATTCTTCTGTCTTCTTGTGACCCCTTTTTAGTTACCAAGTTGATGCATCTTGCCCTCCTCTCACATATTATTCCTTTTAACCATGGATGTCATTCAAATTACAGTTCTTGGTGAAAAAACTAGAGTTAATTTCCTGGGTTTTTTTTTGTTGGTGGTATGGTTTTTTTTTCAGTCCCTAAACAAAATTAGCTTTCTTATGTCTGGAAAAATATGGTAAATGTTTTTTGTATTCAAGTCGTTCATGCTAGTACTTCTTTAAGAATGCAGATAATTAATCAGTGTGACAACTTACTGGTGGTTGTGGTGGATTCTACATCATTATCAGGTTTTTAATCAACATTGCATTTTTCTAAAAGATGCATTTCCGAAAAAAAGCTTGAAAAATAATTCAGGGGTGTTTCTATGAACTATGTGGTATACATGGGGTCAGATTAAATGTACCGTGATTGTTCCAGCTTTATAACCTGTTCACTTCATCTGTATGTCTGGCACTGTTACCATAGAAATCTAGAAAACAAAGATGAAGAGGTCTTTTCATCCATCCCTTTGCCCAAAGGCCAGACCAATTGTATCTAACCATTCCTAACAAATGTTTGTCTGGCCTGTTCTTTGACACTCCAAATGATGGAGAATCTACAGTCTCCCTAGGCAATCCGTTTCAGTGCTTAATTATACTTAGTTGAAAAGCTTTCACTAAAAGTTAGCCTAAATCTCCTGTGCTCCAATTTTTAGCCCATTACTTTTTTTTTCTTTTACTATCCCCAGAGGACATTGGAGACAATGTAATACCTCCCTTTTTTTTTTTGTTCAGCAACCTATTGCATATTTGAGGTGCATTACCATCTTTTTTTCCCTTCTTCATCTCTTCACTATATTACAAACTGATTTTTTTTCCTCTTAACTTATAAGTCACGTTTCTCTAACTAATTTTTTGGTTTTGCTTCCAATTAATCTCTGTATTCTGAGCACAATTTTCTAGCCGGTTATGCGGTAACTAATAGTAACTTCATCGAGACCATGCTTTCCTTCCTTGCTTGTAAGAAAGCTATAAAGCTATATGAAGCAGTGTCAATAGCTTTACTAAAATGAAAACATGATATTTGCTCCTTCTTCCCTGTCCATAATGTCTGTGACCTTGCAACAGAAGAAAAATAACGTTGATCTGATACAATTTTTTTTTCAGAAATATATGTTGGCTATTGCTTTTCAGTTTGTTATCTGCTAAGTGACTTACAGGGAGATTGATGGAATGTTTGGGGTTTTTTTTCCTAGTATCCTTCCAGGAACTGAAAAACTGAAGTTGGGGTGATTTGGCTCTTCTTTTTTTTTTTTTTTTTTTTTTTTTTCTTTTCTCTTTTTTTCCTTTTCGAAGAAT